>NW_027412501.1:0-334849 GCF_048565385.1 Saimiri boliviensis
CTGCAACCTCCACCTCCTGATTAAGTGATTCTCCTGCTTCGGCTAATTTTTGTGACGTTAGTAAAGACAGGGTTTCACTATGCTGGTCAGTCTGGTCTTGAGCTCCTGGGTGCAGGGGATCCAACTACCTCAGCCTCCCAAAGTGCTGAGATTTCAGGAGTGAGCCACACCATGCCAAGCCTACCATTGCTATTGATCTTTGTCGCCAAGGATAATCATCTCAAAACAATGATGGCCTCCTCCTCGGTTCTTCTTTCAGAATCTCTGTCTTCCATTCCCTCCCTCAATATGCACACTTCATTTACTACAGCACTCCTTTCCCACCGCAAAGCCTACGTCCAAATACATCTTCTTCCGTTTTAGAGTGCTTCTCCCCGTTTATCATTTAGGTTGACAATTTCTTCTTTGAGCCTCGTTGTGGGGTAGAACTTCCTCCCCTCAAAGTATCTGTTGAAGTCCAAAAGCCCCCTCCATCCGCCGTACCTGGGGATGTGACGTGATTTCGAAATAGGGTCACCACACATAGAATGAGTTAGGGCTCAGTACAGGGACTCACACCTGTAATTCCAGGACTTTGGGAGGCCAAGGTAGGTGGATCACTTGAGGACAGGAGTTTGAGACTCCTCTGGACAACACAGAGAAACTCCTCTCTACAAACAAACAAACAAAAAATTAGCCAGCTGTGGTGGTTCACACCTGTAGTCCCAGCTGCTTCTGAGGCTGAGGTAAGAGGATCGCTTGAGCCTGGGAGGCAGAGGTGGCAGTGAGCCAAGATGGTACCACTGTACTACAGCCTGAGTGACAGAGCTAGACCCTGTCAAAAAAAAAAAAAAAAGATTAGTTAAGATGAAGTTCCATTGGACTAAGGCAGGTCACACTGGATTAAGGCAGCTCTTAATTTTTTTTTTTTTTTTTTTGAGATGGAGTTTCCCTCTTGTTGTCTAGGCTGGAGTGCAACCGCACAATCTTGGTTCACTGCAGCCTCTGCCTCCCAGGGTCAAGTAATTCTAGGGCCCAGCCTCCTGAGTGGCTGTGATTACAGCGACTCACCACCACAGCTGGCTAAATTTTTTTGTGTTTTTAGTAGAGATAGTGTTTCTCCATGTTGGTCAGGCTGGTCTCGAACTCCCAACCTCAGGAGATCCGTCCACCTCAGCCTCCCAAAGTGCTGGGATTACATGCAGAAGCCACAATGCCCTGCCTTTTTTTTTTTTTTTTTTTGAGGCGGTCTAGCTCCCTCACCCAGGCTGGAGTACAGTGACGCCATCCTGGCCCACGGCAATCTCCACTCCCCAGGTTCAAGCAATTCTCGAGGCCGCCCCTAAAGCTAATGATTCACATTCTCCTAAGGAGAGGAAAATTTGGACGCAGATACAGAGACAGAGACAGGGAAGAAAGCCATGCAGTGATGGAAGCAGAGGCTGGAGTGAAGCCAGGCCACACCAAAGTCTGCCGGCCGCCACCAGAAGCTGGAGGAGGCAGGCGGGATCCTCCCTGGAGCCTTCAGAGGGAGCGCGGTGGCCCTGCCCACACCCCGACTCTGGCCTCCTGCACTGTGCAAAAATACATTTCTGTTGTCTGATGCCGCCTGCTTTGTGGTCATCCATTACAGCACTACAGAAAACAAGTATCAGCTTCTTTCTTTTGTGGCAGGACGCAAACCTTGTCAATTCCAGCTCATTCTGGAAACGCGCTCTTCCTGCGTGTGGAGCCTGAGGGTGGGGTGAAGCTGTCCTCACAGTGTTCACAAGAACTCTGGACAGACATGGTTATAATTAAGCATTAGGCCGGCCGCAGTGGCTCATGCCCGTAATCTTAGCTCTTTGGGAGTCCAAGGTGGGCAGATCACCAGAGGTCAGGTGTTGGAGACCACGCTGGCCAACATGGTGAAACATCCATTTCTACTAAAAACACAAAAAATCGGCTGGGCATGATGGCGCCTGCTTGTAATCCCAGCTACTCAGGAGGCTGAGGCAGGAGAGTCACTTGAACCTGGGAGGTGGAGGTTGCAGTGAGTCGAGATCACACCACTGCACTCCAACCTGGGCAACGAGAGTGAAACTGTATCTCAAAAAAATAAAAATTAAAAAATCAAAATTAATCCTCGACAGGGCACAGTAGCTCATGCCTGTAATCCTAGCACTTTGGGAGGCCGAGTCAGGTGGATCAGTTGAGGTCAGGAGTTCAAGACCAGCCTGACCAACATGCTGAAACCGCGTCTCTACTAAAAATACAAAAACTTGGCTGAGCATGGTGGCGAGCACCTGTAATTCCAGCCACTCTGGAGGCTGAGGCAGGAAGATGGCTTAAACCTGCGAGGGAGAGGTTGCAGTGAGCCAAGATCGTGCCACTGCATTCCAGCCTGGTAACAGAGCAAGACTCTGTCTCAAAAAACTAATCACGAGCCAGGCGCGGTGGCTCACGCCTGTAATCCCAGCACTTTGGGAGGCCGAGGCGGGTGGATCACGAGGTCAAGAGATCGAGACCATCCTGGTCAACATGGTGAAACCCTGTATCTACTAAAAATACAAAAAAAAAAAAAAAAAAAAAAAATTCAGCTGGGCATGGTGGCGCACGCCTGTAGTCCCAGCTACTCGGGAGGCCGAGGCAGGAGAATTGCCTGAACGCAGGAGGAGGAGGTTGCGGTGAGCCGAGATCACGCCATTGCACTCCAACCTGGGTAACAAGAGCGAAACTCCAACTAAAAATAATAACAATGAAAATAATATTGAGTGGCCGGGTGCTGTGACTCATGTCTGTATTCCCAGCACTTGGGGAGGGCTAGGTAGGCACATCACTTGAGGTTACGAGTTCGAGACCATCCTGGGCAACATGGGTAAACCCCTTCTCTACCAAAAACACAAAAATTAGCCAAGCACTGTGGCATATGCCTGTGATCCCAGCTACTTTGAAGGCTGAGGCAGAATCGCTTGAACCCAGGAGGCAGTAGTTGCAGTGAGCAGAGATCATGCCATTGCACTTCAGCCTGGTGACAAAGGGAGACTCCAGCTCAAATGGTGATAATAAATAATAAGAATTTTAAAATACGGCCAGGTGCAGAGGCTTACGCCTATAATCCCAGCACTTTGGGAGGCCTAGGCGGGTGAATCACGAGGTTAAGAGATGGAGACCATCCCGGTCAACATGGTGAAACCCCGTCTCTACTAAAAATACAAAAAATTAGCTGGGCATGGTGGCGCATGCCTGTAATCCCAGCTACTCAGGAGGCTGAGGCAGGAGAATTGCCTGAACCCAGGAGGTGGAAGTTGCGGTGAGCCGAGATCGCGCCATTGCACTCCAGCCTGGGTAACAAGAGCGAAACTCGATCTGAAAATATATATATATATTTTTGACAGTTCTTTATGATTTATAGAGCAAAGTATAAATATTTAAAACAAAATCATCAAAACAATGAGAATAATAAAAGTACAGAGGGTTTATTGAGTTGCTCACTTTCTTTCTTTTTTTTTTTGAGACGGAGCTTCGATCTTGTTACCCAGGCTGGAGTGCAATGGCGCGATCTCGGCTCACTGCAACCTTCACCTCCTGGGTTCAGGCGATTCTCCTGCCTCAGCCTCCTGAGTAGCTGGGATTACAGGCACGCGCCACCATGCCCAGCTAATTTTTTGTATTTTTAGCGGAGACGGGGTTTCACCATGTTGACCGGGATGGTCTCGATCTCTCGACCTCGTGATCCACCCGCCTCGGCCTCCCAAAGTGCTGGGATTACAGGCTTGAGCCACCGTGCCCGGCCTTACAATACTTATTTTTAAAAATTAAGAGTTAGGTTTCAATTTAACCAAAGAAATAAAAAATCTGTATATTGAAAATTATACTAATAAAAGCAATATTAGCACCAGTAAGTGGAAAGATTTCTCTTATTCATGGATTGGAAGAAATATCAATTATTAAAATGTCTATACTACTCAAAGTGATCCTGAGATTCAATGCCATGTTTATCTAAATTCCAATGACATTTTTCACACAAATGAAAAATAGCCTAATATTTATATGAAATCACAATAGGCAACACAATCCTGAGCTAAGGAACAATGCCGAAGTCAGACATCACACTACCTGCTATCAAAATATTCTAAAAAGCTACAGTCACCAAAACCACATGATACCACACACAAAAAATACACTCTTACCAATGCAACAAGACACAAAACTAGAAATAAACCAACCAGTTGACTGTAAATTGATTTTTGATAATAGCGCTAAGAACACTCAATGGGGAAAGAACAATTTGTTTAAAATAGGAGATAGAGAAAATTAGATATGCACACGCTGGTTAACAGTATTGGAACCTTACCTTACAATATATAGGAAAATTGACTTGAAACGATTTAAAAACTTAAATGTCAGATGTGAAACTGCAAAACTATAAGAAGAAAACAGAAAGGGGAAACTCCACAACACCGCTCTATTCACTGATTTTTTTTTTTTAATTTGACCGCAAAAGCAAACATAAACCGATGGAGCTACCTCAAATACAAAGCTTATTTATGCACAAGGATGCAACTGACAGAGTGAGAGTCAGCTTTCAGAACTGGAAAAAATATCTGCAAAGTCTACATCTGCTAAGAAGTTAGTGTTCAAAACCTGTAAGGAACTCACATAATTCAATATATTTTAGAATTGCTGAAAGAGTAAATCTCAACTGTTCTCACCACACACATAAAACACGTTGAAGTAATACAGGTTAATGAGCTTGATTTAATTATCCAATCATGTGTACATACATACAAATATGTTGCACACCAGAAATATAGAACACTCTTATTTCTCAATTAAAGTTAAAGAAGAGAAATCAGAAGTAGCCAGGAGAGGGCTTCCAGGCTCTAGGAAGGTAAGAGACAAAGAGTTGCGTTCTTTGGAGTTTCTGATTAGCCTCTTGAAAGGAGGGAATCAGACATGCATGTATCTCTGTGAGCAGAAGGGTGATTTTGAACAGAATGGGAGGCTCCTTTGTCTTTCCCAGATTGCCTTGTTATTTTACCTTAGTAATTTTGGGGCCTCAAGATTTATCTTTCTTTTACATTTACCCACTTTTCTTTTTTAAAATCTTTTGGGAGAAGCATTTTAGAAGAAAACAAGTCTCTGGTCTCAGGTTTCATCTAATCTCTCATGGCTAGAATAATTTCTTCCTGGATGGCTAGGTCCCCAGTTACTAGGCAAGTTTATTTTTAGCAGATTGTGAAGTCTCGTGTCTTATGAAGAGGAAACAGGAGGAAGAATGGAGAAAAACAACAATGAACCAAAGAACAATCTTGAAAAATCAGTAGAGGCAATAGGTTGCTGCGATTTTCTTTTGAAGTTTAAGTTGTCCAGCTTTAGTTCAAAGGGATTTCTAAAAACACAGCTTAGTTTTTGTAGACTCCAAATTAGAAAAAAAAAAATGGGAAAAAAGAAAAAAACGGAAAACATTATTTTACAGACTTGTAGCCAAGAAATATTAGAATTCAGCCCAAACTGTAGAAAATAGCAAAAATTGAAAAATATTAGGAAAGACTAGAATTTAAACACAGATGTACTATAGTTTTTTGGTTTTTTTTTTTTTTTTTTGACGGAGTTTCGCTCTTATTATTACCCAGGCTGGAGTGCAATGGCGCGATCTCGGCTCACCGCAACCTCCGCCTCCTGGGTTCTGGCAGTTCTCCTGCCTCAGCCTCCCGAGTAGCTGGGATTACAGGCACGTGCCACCATGCCCAACTAATTTTTTGTATGTTTAGTAGAGACGGGGTTTCACCGTGTTGACCAGCATGGTCTCGATCTCTTGACCTCGTGATCCACCCTCCTCGGCCTCCCAAAGTGTTGGGATTACAGGCTTGAGCCACTGCGCCCGGCCCTTATAGTTTTTAAAACATAATTTTTTTCCCTTTAGTTTCTTATTTTTTACTAAAGACAAATTATCGTAGGACTGGTTTGATGTATTACACTTAACCTGGTTATTTGTATGCAGTGCAGCAAGAATATATATATTTTCACAGGATTTTAAATAGGCTTTGATGAAACTTTGTTCTACAGAAGGGTAAGTCTCAGACAAGACTTTTTTTTTTTTCTTAACAAACTTCTGGTTTATTATTTACAGTTAGGAGTATATATAAATACATAGTTGCAATCAAGATTCATTCCTATATAGCTCCTAGTTGAATCTTTTTTGAAAGCTCATCCCAGCCCTGAATTTGTAACATTAAATGCCTGTGAGTTAGGTGAATTCTTCTTCTCTTAAGGTTCCCAGATAAATGCTTCTGTTAGACTCTCAAATTCTTGATAACCTGTTTGACACCCCTAGGCAGTCATCTGCTAAATAGCCTTAAATTTGCATGTTAAGAAAAACAACTCAGGTGAAAATCAAATAACAAAATTTACATGATAAGAAGCAGAGAGAAAACGTCTGCTGGTCCTAGATGGAGATTAAAGATGAATGCCAAATCGAACACAAAATCATAGAAATATTACATGGGATCCTGTAGATCAATTCTATTTAAATGGGGCCTACCTATCTTTTAGCTGGATCTCCCACACTGAATCTTTTATCTCGAAAAAAAGAACAATGAGACTATATCACGTGATGTTTTACAGTTCATTTAAAAAAACATTTTAATCAAAGGCACTTCTAAATGAATAAACTACACTCCTTCTTAAAAACCCAAGAGTACTTAACCTCTTGGGCAATAGCTATTTTAGTTAAAAATGGGGGTGAAACAATACAAAAGCAACTCTTTTCAGAGCAGAGATGCCGGGCGCGGTGGCTCAAGTCTGTAATCCCAGCACTTTTGGAGGGCGAGGCGGGCGGATCAAAAGGTCAACAGATCGAGACCATCCTGGTCAACATGGTGAAACCCCGTCTCTACTAAAATACAAAAAAAAAAAAAAATAGCTGGGCATGGTGGCACGTGCCTGTAATCCCAGCTACTCAGGAGCCTGAGGCAGGAGAATTGCCTGAACCCAGGGGCCGGAGGTTGCGGTGAGCCGAGATCGCGCCATTGCACTCCAGCCTGGGTAACAAGAGTGAAACTCCGTCTCAAAAAAAAAACAAAAACCAAAAAAAAAAAAACCAAGAGTACTTAACCTCTTGGGCAATAGCTATTTTAGTTAAAAATTGAGATGAGACCGGGCGCGGTGGCTCAAGCCTGTAATCCCAGCACTTTGGGAGGCCGAGGCAGGGGCATCACAAGGTCGAGAGATCGAGACCATCCTGGTCAACATGGTGAAACCCCATCTCTACTAAAAATACAAAACATTAGCTGGGCATGGTGGCACGTGCCTGTAATCCCAGCTACTCAGGAGGCTGAGGCAGGAGAATTGCCTGGACCCAGGAGGCGGAGGTTGAGGTGAGCCGAGATCGCACCATTGCACTCCAGCCTCGGTAACAAGAGCGAAACTCCGTCTCAAAAAGAGAGAGAAAAAAAAAAAATGGAGATGAAACAATACAAAAGCAACTCTTTTAAGAGCTGAGATGAACTTACTTGTTTATCACAAGAAAAAAACAGAGGTTTCTCCTAAAAGGAAGCCTGCAACTTTCTCCATTTTCTTTAAGAAACTCCAGGCTATTATAAACTATTTCAGGGCACTCATGTCGCAGAATGCAAGAGAAAGGAGAAACAGCAGAAGCAAATGAAGAAAATGGAATTCAGTCCACTGAGAAGAAAAAAAACTCTGCTCAGAAAAAGACAATCTTAAAGATAAAAAATAAATAAAAATTAACACAACCAAAAAAATACAAGGTGCTGGAATGAAAAAAAGAAGGTTTTTTAAATATAGACATGCAGGTGCGGCACCTCCCACCCCACTCACACACACACAAACACACACACACACACACACACACACACATACACACACCTTGAATGTTAGCTTATTTTTTATTTTTTTATTTTTATTTTTTTTTTTGAGACGGAGTTTCGCTCTTGTTCAGGCTGGAGTGCAATGGCGTGATCTCGGTTCACTGCAACCTCCGCCTCCTGGGTTCAGGCAATTCTCCTACCTCAGCCTCCCGAGTAGCTGGGATTACAGGCACCTGCCAACATGCCCAGCTAATTTTTTGTATTTTTAGTAGAGACGGGGTTTCACCATGTTGACCAGGATGGTCTCGATCTCTCGACCTCGTGATCCACCCGCCTCTGCCACCGAAAGTGCTGGGATTACAGGCTTGAGCCACCGCGCCCGGCGGAACTTTCTTTATCAAGTCAGATAGAGTTGGTTTAACTCAATGAGAGAAAGATTGGAAAAACAACAAAAATAGAAACATTTAACTACAAAAACCAGTTAAGCAAAACAAGCAATCACAGAACTGAGAGCTATAATTATAAAAAGAAATTACGATTAGCTGGTTGGGGCGGGGCACGGTGGCTCACGCCTGTAATCCCAGCACTTTGGGAGGCCGAGGCGGGTGGATCACGAGCTCGAGAGATCGAGACCATCCTGGTCAACATGGTGAAACCCCGTCTTTACTAAAAATACAAAAAATTAGCTGGGCATGGTGGCGCGTGCCTGTAATCCCAGCTACTCAGGAGGCTGAGGCAGGAGAATTGCCTGAACCCAGGAGGCGGAGGTTGCGGTGAGCCGAGATTGCGCCATTGCACTCCAGCCTGGGTAACAAGAGCGAAACTCCTCCGTCTCAAACAAACAAACAAAAAGGAATGATTGACTGTGTATGTGCGTGTGTGCTTTCATTTCTGGGATCTCTAGTCTGTTCCATTTTTCAGTTTCCGAGTCCTCCAACTTTCTTCTTCTCCAATATTGTTGACTATTCTGGGTTTTCTGGTCTTTCTGTATAAAGGTTAGAATGTTTGTCAATTTCCAAAATATAATTGCCCATTTTGACTAGAAATGCATTGAATCGATAAATCAAGCTGGAGAAAATTGACGTCTTAACAACACTGAGTCTTCTTATCTGTGAACATGGATCATCTTTTTATTTAGTTAGATCTTTTTTGATTCCTTTCAACAGTGCTTGTAGTTTTCCTCATATAGACCTTGTCCGTATTTTGACAGATTATGTCTAAATATTTTATTTTCTTGATGTTCATCCAAACGACATTGTGTTTTCAATTTTAATTTTAATTGTTTATTCCTGGTATATAAGAAAGCAACTGACTTTGTATATTAACTTCATGTCACGCAACCTTGCTATAATCCAGGAAGTTTTTTGGTTGATTATTTGGTGTTTTCTGCACAGAAAATCAAGTTATCTATAAGCAAAGAGCATTTTAATTAGTTCTATCCAATCTGTGTAACTTTTACTTACTTTTCTTGACTTATTGTATTAGCTGGGATTTCAATATGATGTTGAATGGAACAGTAAGAGGGGGCATCCTTGCCTTGCTCCTGATCTTAAGGGTAAAATAACCAATTTTTTACATCATACATGATAGTGTCTGCTTCATTTGCTCTTTCTTTCCTCTTTTTTCTTTCTTTCTGTCTTTCTTTCCACGTTCTTTACTCAGTTGAGGAATTTCCCTTCTATTCCAAGTTTGCTGAGAGTTTGTCATCACGAATGGGCATTGAATTCTATAAAATGCATTTCCTAACTCTATTAATATAATCTGACTTTTTTTCTTAAGCCTGTTTCTGTGATGGATTACCTTAACTATTATTCTGAATGTTCAAACAGTCTTGCATACCAGGAAAAAATTTCGCTTGATGTCGATGTCGAACTCATACTATGTATTGCTGGATTCAGTTTTCTAATATTTTGTTGAGGATTTTGGCATCTATGTTCATGAGAGATATTGATCTGAATATTTTAATTCTCTTAATGCCTTCACCTGGTTTGGGTATTAGGACCCCATAGTACCCAGGAAATGTGTCTTACCTTCTATTTTCTGAAAGAAACTGGCCAGGCGCACTGCCTCATGCCTATAATCTCAGCACTTTGGGAGGCCGAGATGGGTGGATCACGAGGTCAAGAGATCGAGACCATCCTGGTCAACAGGGTGAAACGCCGTCTCTACTATAAATACAAAAAGTTAGCTGGGCATGGTGGCGCACGCCTGTAGTCCCAGCTACTTGGGAGGCTGAGGCAGGAGAATTGCTTGAACCCGGGAGGCGGAGGTTGCGGTGAGCCGAGATCGCGCCATTGCACTCCAGCCTGGGTAAGAAGAGCGAAACTCCGTCTCAAAAAAACAAAACAAAACAAAACAAAAAAACAGAAAAAGAGAAAGAAAAGAAACTATAAATAATTGATATCATTTCTTTCTTAAATATTCTATAGAATTCACCAGTGTAATGATCTGGTCCTGCTGCTGTCTTAGAAAGTTGTCAATTATTTATACATTTCTACAGTAGATAAAAATCAATTCAAATTATCTATTTCTCTTTTTGTAAATGCTATAGACTAAATGCTTGTGTCTCCCCAGATTTATGTGTTAAAGCTTAATCCCCAATGTGACAGTATTTGGAGGGACTTTTGGGAGGTGCTTAGATCATGAGGATGAAGCTCTCATAAATGGGATTAGTGTGGTCCCTCACCCCTTCTGATATGTGAAAACACAGTGAGATGATGCCTCCTATGAACTGGAAAATGGGTCTTCATCAGACACCAAATCTACTGGTGTCTAAAATTGATCTTTAACTTCTCACACTCCAGAATTGTGAGAAATCAATTGCTGAGTATATGAGCCACCCAGGTTACGGCATTTGGTATAGCATCCCAAAATCTAAGACAGAGTCTTACTCCGACACCCAGTGGCCCAATCTCACTTCACTGCACCCTCCACCCACTGGGTTCAAGTGATTCTCCTGCCTCAGCCTCCTCAGTAGCTGACATTAGGTATAAAAAAGGCATAAAAGGTGGCATATGCCACCACACCTGGCTAATTCCTTTATTTTTAGTAGGGATCGGGTTTCACCATGTTGGTCAGGCTGGTCTCGAACTCCTGACCTCAGGTGATTCATTCACCTTGGCCTCCTAATATGTTGGGATAATAGGTGTGAGGCACTGAACCAGCCTAAGACAGTGAGTTTTGGTAGTTTGTGTCTATTAGGTTTAAGTATTTAGGCTGGGTTAGGAGTTTGAGGCCAGCCTGGTCAACACGGTGAAACCCCATGTCTACTAAAAAATTACAAAAATTAGCTGGGTGTGGTGGTGAGCCTGTAGTAGCACTTACTCAGGAGGCAGAGGTAGGAGAATTGCTTGAACCTGGGAGGTGAAAGTTGCAGTGAGCAGAGATTGCACCACCGCACTCCAACCTGGGTGACAGAGCAAGTCTCGATCTCAAAAAAAAAAAAAAAAAAAAAAAAGTACAATACAATCTAGCTCATTCCTTTTACCTTATATATTATGTCTAGATTTCAAAGAAAAATAACAAGGGATGATAGAAGACAAGTAAAAAGACAATCTCCGAGGTGGGTGGATCATGAGGTCAAGAGATCGAGACCGTCCTGGTCAACATGGTGAAACCCCGTCTCTACTAAAAATACAAAACATTAGCTAGGCATGGTGGTGTGTGCCTGTAGTCCCAGCTACTCAGGAGGCTGAGGCAGGAGAATTGCCTGAACTCGGGAGGCGGAGGTTGCGGTGAGCCTAGATCGCGCCATTGCACTCCAGCCTGGGTAACAAGAGCGAAACTCCGTCTCAAAAATAAATAAATAAATAAATAAAAGTAAAAATAAAAATAAAAATAAAAACATTCTTGCCGGGCGCGGTGGCTCAAGCCTGTATTCCCAGCACTTTGGGAGGCCGAGGCGGCTGGATCACGAGGTCGAGAGATCGAGACCATCCTGGTCAACATGGTGAAACGCCGTCTCTACTAAAAGTGCAAAAAATAAACTGGGCATGGTGGCATGTGCCTGTAATCCCAGCTACTCAGGAGGCTGAGGCAGGAGAATTGCCTGAGCCCAGGAGGCAGAGGTTGCGGTGAGCCGACATCCCACCATTGCACTCCAGCCTGGGTAACAAGGGTGAAACTCCGTCTCAAAAAACAAACAAACAAACAAACAAAAAAAAACATTCTTAGGCCAGTCACCGTGGCTCACACCTGTAATCCCAGAACTTTGGGAGGCCAAAGCGGGTGGATCACCTGAGGTCAGAAGTTCAAGACCAGCCTGGCCAACATAGCAAAACCCCATCTCTACTAAAAATACAAAAATTACTACCGGGCACGGTGGCTCACGTCTATAATCCCAGCACTTTGGGAGGTCGATGCGGGTGGATCACGAGGTCAAGAGATCAAGACCATCCTAGTCAACATGGTGAAACCCCGTCTCTACTAAAAATACAAAAATTCACTGGGCACAGGAGTGCACACCTGCAGTCCCAGCTACTTGGGAGTCTGAGGCAGGAGAATTGCTTGAACCCAGGAGGCGGAGGTTGCAGTGAGCCAAGATCGCACCATTGCACTCCAGCCTGGGTAGCAAGAGTGAAACTCCATCTCAAAATATAAAAAAATACAAATATTAGCTTGATGTGGTGGCACATGCTGTAGTCCCAGCTACTCAAGAGGCCGAGGCAGAAGAATTGGTAACCCCAGCTACTCAGGAGGCTGAGGCAGTAGAATTGCCTGAACCCAGGAGGCAGAGGTTGCAGTGAGCCAAGATCGCACCATTGCACTCCAGCCTGGGTAGCAAGAGTGAAACTCCATCTCAAAATATAAAAAAATACAAATATTAGCTTGATGTGGTGGCACATGCTGTAGTCCCAGCTACTCAAGAGGCCGAGGCAGAAGAATTGGTAACCCCAGCTACTCAGGAGGCTGAGGCAGTACAATTGCCTGAACCCAGGAGGCAGAGGTTGCAGTGAGCCAAGATCAAGCCACTGAACTTCAGCCTGGGTGACAGAGCAAGTCTCCGTCTCAAAAAAAAAAAATTTTTTTTATTTCTGTTATGATGTTTTGAATTGTAGCATTTTTTTTTGATTCTTCGTTAAAATCTCAATCTTTCTGCTTACATTTCTTATACATTATTGCATCTTGCTTACTGTTCCAGTAGACATTTTACATATAATTATAGTTATTTTAAATCCCTGGTCTGGTAATTCTCACACGTTTGCCATATGAGTCTGTTTTTAGTGCCACCTTTGTAACTTTAAATTGTCTTTTTAATTGTCTTTTAGGATCCCTTGTTATTTTTCTTTGAAGTCTGGACCTAATATATAAGGTAAAAGGAACTGAGCTAGATTGACTTTAACTGTAAGCTTTTGTGTTTATCTGGCTAGAAGTCAGGCTGGGTTTGCTGTTTGCATTAGCTGTAGGTGTCCCAGGATATAATTTCCTCTAGTGTTTTTTCTTTTATCTCCTCTGCTGTCTTTGGGTCTCCCTAGAAACTACTTCATATGTGGAGTCTGAGCCTTGCTGTTCTTCCAGCTGTAACCCACACTGCAGTATCGTAGCCCCGTTGACGCATCGTGGGAGGAGGAGATGCATTCTGCTCTGCTCTGGTGAAGTCTCAGTGTTTACTGGATCTGTGCCTCTGGGCTCTGACATTCACAGGGGCTTCTCAGCTTTTTTTTTTTTTTTTTTTTTTCTTTTTCTTTTTGAGACGGAGTTTCGCTCTTGTTACCCAGGCTGGAGTGCAATGGCGCGATCTCGGCTCACCGCAACCTCCGCCTCCCGGGTTCAGGCAATTCTCCTGCCTCAGCCTCCCGAGTAGCTGGGATTACAGGCACGCGCCAACATGCCCAGCTAATTTTTTGTATTTTTAGAAGAGACGGGGTTTCACCATGTTGACCAGGAGGGTCTCGATCTCTCGACTTCGTGATCCACCGGCCTCGGCCTCCCAAAGTGCTGGGATTACAGGCTTGAGCCACCGCGCCCGGCTTTTTTTTTTTTTTTTTTTTTTTTTTTTTTGGCGGAGTTTTCCTCTTGTTACCCAGGCTGGAGTGCAATGGCGCGATCTCGACTCACCGCAATCTCCACCTCCTGGGTTCAGACAATTCTGCTTCAGCCTCCTGAGTAGCTGGGACTACAGTCGTGCACCACCATGCTCAGCTAATTTTTGTATTTTTAGTAGATATGGGGTTTCACCATGTTGACCAGGATGGTCTGGATCTCTTGACCTTGTGATCCACCCGCCTTGGCCTCCCAAAGTGCTGGGATTACAGGCGTGAGCCACGGCTCCTGGCTCAGCTTTTAAATTCTATCCTTACATGAGATAGCACGGCGAGAGAGGGCTAGAGTTCGGAAATTTTCATTCCCTCAACGTGGCTAAGGCTTTGCTGAAGTCATTGAGCTTGCAGTAAAGGCCTGTGTTGAGGAGATGCTCTTTGCTTATTTCAAAATGGCTGCTTTTTTTTTCTGGGAGTATTTCACAATAGTTACTTTTTCTATCCCCTTGACAACACAGGAAGGGGATTTCCTCAGTTTGTAACCATGAGATCCTGGTGGGCCTTCTGGAGGTAAAATCCATAGAGGTCTAGGACCCCCATAGATTGTGCCCATAGGGGCTTTTAACTCTGAAGCTGGTCCACAGTAAGCTTAATAAAGCTTTCTTGATGGGAGGACATATCAACATCATTTTACCTATAACAAGCTGCAAGTGAAGAATAAGAAATAAGACATTTCATAAAGAGACCAGATGTGGTGGCTCATGCCTGTAATCCCAGCACTTTGGGAAGCCAAGGGGAGGGGGAGTGGATCACCTGAGGTCAAGAGTTCAAGAACAGCCTTACCAACATAGTAAAATCCCATCCCCCGATGTGCTAAAACAGTACTTTATATCATCTTTCGTGAAGTCAATCAGTATAATCCTGTAATAGAAATGATTGCACAGTAGAATATTTTTCAAGCATAAACAACATGTATGGTGTGATACTGTAGTGATACACTTGCAGTGTCTGTTATTATTCTAACCTTATTACATGATTAACCTTAATTATTTGTGTAAAAATATATTCATGTAGAATGGAGGCACGGAGCATCATGCTACGTTGTTAAGTATTAAATAATAAGCATTAATTTAAATAAATGCTCAGTGCTGTGCTTGGTATATGTCCCTACTCAGCGATTTTGTTTTTCAGAAGTTATGTCATTTCAGCGCAAGTGGATCCTTTGTGATTACCTGATCAGTGATGTCGATCCTCTTCATGCTGAATGAGCTTATTCAATTTCCAGTGAGGCCATGAGTGCCAGCTGTTGCCATAGCTCTAAAGAAATTTCTGCCGAATCTTTTACAAACGCTGGTTTATGGGCCAGGTGCGGTGGTTTAAGCCTGTAATTCCAGCACTTTGGGAGGCCGTGGCGGGTGGATCACGAGATCGACAGATCGAGACCATCCTGGTCAACATGGTGAGACCCCGTCTCTACTAAAAAAAGTGCAAAAAATTAGCTGGGCATGGTGGCGCGTGCCTGTAATCCCAGCTACTCAGGAGGCTGAGGCAGGAGAATTGCCTGAGCCCAGGAGGCGGAGGTTGGGGTGAGCCCAGATCGCGCCATTGCACTCCTGCCTGGGTAACAAGGGTGAAACTCCGTCTCAAAAAAAAAAAAACAAAAAAGTCTTCTACTGCAAATACCTGATCTCTACACTAAAGGACATTCTTTGCTTGGAGTATGCTTGGTGAGAAGGCATCGTGACGGGAGGTAACATCCCTGGGAACAGTCCCCAGTGGCTGCTGGAAAAGAGTAAGCAGATAAATACAAAGCTGCTTTGCCCTCAGGTGTGACAACTTGGAGACAGTGCTACACAATTTCCCAGAGGTTTACTGTGAGTCCCAGTTGCCCATATAGGAAATTTTCCATTTGATCCCTTCATTATCTTACATTTCTCCCTACTCTTTTACATGAAATCACATCCCATAGAAACTACCTGCATTTGAACCCTTGTCCCAGGGTCTCGTTTAGGGATAACCAAGCCTCATCTATTTGCTCTTCATTAGGACTGCCTAAAATAATTTCCTTTTTTTTTTTTTTTCCCTTAAGACAGTGTCTTACTCTGTCACCCAGGCTGGAGTGCCATGGTGTGATCTCAGCTCACTTCAACCTCCATCCCCAAGTTCAAGAAATTCTCCTGCCTCCGCCTCGTGAGTAGCTGGGATTACAGGCACGCACCACCATGCCCAGCTAATTTTTTGCATTTTTAGTAGAGATGGGGTTTCACCATGTTGACCCGGATGGTCTTGATCTCTTGACCTCGTGATCCACCCGCCTCAGCCTCCCAAAGTACTGGGGTTACAGGCTTGAGCCACCGCGCCCGGCGTTGCATTTATTACAATTGGCCTCATTCTTTCCAGGGAAACTTTCTGAGAATTTGGAAGGATGGAAAAGTCACAGTCTCTAGAGATTTGTCATCTTGGTCCCTGAATTTAAGAAACAATGGAACATTGTGCATTGGAACGATGAAACATCAGAGAGCCGGGCGCGGTGGCTCAAGCCTTTAATCCCAGCACTTTGGGAGGCCGAGGCGGGTGGATCATGAGGTCAAGAGATCGAGACCATCCTGGTCAACACGGTGAAACCCCGTCTCTACTAAAAATTCAAAAAATTAGCTGGACATGGTGGCGCGTGCCTGTAATCCCAGCTACTCAGGAGGCTGAGCCAAGAGAATTGCCTGAACTCAGGAGGCGGAGGTTGCGGTGAGCCGAGATCGCGCCATTGCACTCCAGCCTGGGTAACAAAAGCAAAACTCCATCTCAAAAAAAAAAAAAAAAAAAAGAAACATCAGAGAAAGTTGCTGCCTTATTCTTCAAAAACAGATACCGAATCATTCCCTCTCCGTTTGTCTCTTATCAGTTCACATCTGCTTGAAGTAGTCTTTGAAAGATTTGTCTAGATGAGGTTATAAAGTGTTTGGCTTCTGTGCATTAATTTGAGACTAGTATGTCATCTTTCTGTGCATAATTTTTCTGGCAGTTCAGAATGATAAAGCCCACAAAAGCTGGAACCAGCCTTCTGCTACCAGTTTGAACCGAAGCTTTACTGAGATGTTCCTTTCTTTTCTTTTTTTTTTTTTTTTTGAGACAGAGTTTCGCTCTTGTTACCCAGGCTGGAGTGCAATGGCGCGATCTTGGCTCACCGCATCCTCCGCTTACTGGGTTCAGGCAATTCTCCTGCCTCAGCCTCCTGAGTAGCTGGGATTACAGGCACGCACCACCATGCCCAGCTAATTTTTTGTATTTTTAGTAGAGACGGAGTTTCACCATGTTGACCAGGATGGTCTCGATCTCTTGACCTCATGATCCACCCGCCTCAGCCTCCCATAAAGTGCTGGGGTTACAGGCGTGAGCCACCGCACCTGGCGAGATGTTCCTTTCATAGACAACTTTGAGTTACTGTCCGGTACCCTTTAATTTCCCCAAGAGATCATGAGCATTTTTTTTGCAGGGTGGGCCTAGTGTTAACAAACTCTGTTAGTTGTTATCTATCTGAGAATGTCTCAATTTATCTCTCAGTTTTAACGAATAATTTATTATACTTACGGAATTCTTGGTTAACTATTCATTTGTTTGTTTGTTTAATATTTTGACTCTATGGGCCCACTGACATCTCGTCTGCAAAGCTTCTGATAAGAAATCTTCTAGGCCGGGTGCGGTGGCTCAAGCCTGTAATAGGCCGGGCCCTGTGGGTCAAGCCTGTAATCCCAGCACTTTGGGAGGTCAAGGCGGGTGGATCACGAGGTCGAGAGATCGAGACCATCCTGGTCAACATGTGAAACCCCGTGTCTACTAAAAATACAAAAAAACTAGCTGGGTGTGGTGGCGCGTGCCTGTAATCCCAGCTACTCAGGAGGCTGAGGCAGGAGAATTGCCAGAGCCCAGGAGGCGGAGGTTGCGGTGAGCCGAGATCGCGCCATTGCACTCCAGTCTGGGTAACAAGAGCGAAACTCCGTCTCAAAAAAAAAAAAAAAATCAAGTCACTAAAAGAAAGAAAAAAATTCAAGTATTCGCTGATGTCATTTCTCAGTGGAAAATAGAAATTAATAAATTATATTGAAAATAACATTTAATAGACTTGTCTGGCATTTTATATATTTTGTTGCATGGGGTTTCAGAGGAGATGTCTTTTTCTTTGTTTATGATTTGATTCTTATAGTTGACTGTTGGCTGAATATATTGATAATGACTATGAAACTCATAGCTCCTATTCCTGTTCTTAAATCTTCATGTAAAATGTAAATCTCCCACTGATCTATCTGCCTACTTCTTTCTCAGAGTTTCTGAGGGTGTCTCACGTATCTGATAACATTAACATGTCCGATACTTTATAGCACCTACCGGCACCTTCATGTCCTACTTTTTCTCTTTGCATGTGGTATCACTTTGAGACACTTGGTTGAAGTTGCCCATTTCTGCTCTCCTGTAACTATCAATGATGGTACCAACAAAAGATACGATCACCTTGTTGGTGTCACATACCTCAGTGCATTTTATTTTGTGTGAACTTACTCTAGTGGAAGACACTGTTTCAGAAATTCTTGGTAAGACTGCTTCTAATCCTGCAAAATGCATAGGGCAATGTCTTAGCCCTGTGGTAGACCAAATGCAGGTTCAAGTTCGAACCACTTATCTAACGGTGCAGCATTGATATCGGAGAGAACAAACCAACTGTGGCTGGCTGAAGTTTGTTTTTTTTTTCTTTTTCTTTTTCTTCTTTTTTTTTTTGAGACGGAGTTTCGCTCTTGTTACCCAGTCTGGAGTGCAATGGCGCAATCTCGGCTCACCGCAACCTCCGAATCCTGGGTTCAGGCAATTCTCCTAACTCCGCCTCCCTAGTAGCTGGGACTACAGGCATGCGCCACCACGCCCAGCTAATTTTTGTATTTTTAGTAGAGACAGGGTTTCACCATGTTGACCAGGATGGTCTCAATCTCTCGACCTCGTGATCCACCCGCCTCGGCCTCCCAAAGTGCTGGGATTACAGGCGTGAGCCACCGCGCCCGGCTGAAGTTCTTATTATAATTCCTGACTTTGTGTTTATTTTTCCCCAAATTGTTTTCATGTTCTCCTTCATTCCACTTTTCTTTGAAATCCATATTCTCTCTTCTTCTTTCTCAATTCTTCTGAAGCCACAACACTAAATTATCTTCTTTCCTTCCACATCCTCCAAGCAAAAAATAAGCCCGCAAGTCTCTAAGACGTAAGAAAGCAACACAGCCTGTTTCTCATTCAAAATTAATTTTTACATCGAAGATTTTTCAACTCAGAGTCGCTTGGATTTGGGTGAGTTATTAAAGGCTGATCAGTTTCAAAGGCGATAGAGTTAGGTCTTTGTGCAGATATGTTCTTTCATTTTTACTGATTCACTTTCTCTCATCCTCAGGATGCTCTTCTTTTGAACTCAAGGGATATAAACATGACTATTATGGTTACCATCTGTGTCCCCACCCAAATTGATGTCGAATTGTGATCCTCAGTGTTGGAGGAGAGGCCTGGTGTGAGGCCGTTGGATCCTGGGGGCCGACTTCTCCCTCGTTGTTCTCCTGATAATGACTTATCAGGAGAACTGGTTGTTTAAAAGTGGTGGCCCTTGTCCCTTATATCTCTGTCTCCTGCCCTGCTATGTGAAGATGTGTCTGCTTCCCCTTGGCCTCCCACCATGATTGTCAGTTTTCTGAGGCCTCCACAGCCATGCTTCCTGGACAGCCTGTGGAATTGTGAATCAATTAAACCTCTTTTTTTTTTTTTTTAATAAATTGCCCGGTCTCAGGTAGTTTCTTATAGCATTGTGAGAACAGACTATTAAAATGACTCAGGTATGGATTATATATTTTGTAATAATTAGACACTCAGAGAGTATGATAAATCATGTGTATGTAGCACAGAGATCTGCAAACCACAACCCAAAGACTATTCTAGGGCTTAGCCATTTCTTTTTGTAAATAACATTTTATTGGAACAAAGCACCACCCATTTATATACTCCGAGGAGAAACCGGGATGAAACAGGTCACGGCCCAAGGCACAAAATTGCAGGAGGCATTCACTTGCAGCAGCCTGCCTTGAAATGATTCTGAAAATGAGGGTCTCATTAAGTTTTGTTCCTCAGGCACTCAAGTTGCTATCTAGGCCACACCCTTTGGTTGCATATTCTCTGTGGCTACTTTGACTTTATAACCTTAGAGTTTAGTCATTGTCACAGAGATTGTATGTCCTGGAAATCCTAAGATATTTACTCCATGACCATTTGTGTCAATTTTTGACCACCTGATTGAGAGTTTAAAAGAGTTATAAATTTGGGACCTCTGAACACAACATAGACTATCATTAGTAAAACCTTCACTTGGAGTTTCTCAGAATGTACGGTGATATCCAATGGAAGAAAACTGGTTGCCAGGTGCGGTGGCTCAAGCCTGTAATCCCAGAACTTTGGGAGGCCGAGGTGGGTGGATCACGAGGTCAAGAGATCGAGACCAACCTGGTCAACATGGTGAAACCCCGTCTCTACTAAAAATACAAAAAATTAGCTGGGCATGGTGGCACGTGCCTGTAATCCCAGCTACTCAGGAGGCCGAGGCAGGAGAATTGCCTGAACCCGGGAGGCGGAGGTTGCGGTGAACCGAGATCGCGCCATTGCACTCCAGCCTGGGTAACAAGAGCGAAACTCCGTCTCAAAAAAAAAAAAAGTCAGGAAGTGAAAATGATAGTGCCTGCCTCAAAGGATGTGAATTTGCAGTAAACAAGATATTTCATGGAAATAATTTAAAACAGTGTTTGGCACATGGTAAGATCGTAAGTTCTGTATAAGTATTAGCAGTTAGTGTTATTATGTGAGGCTGTGAAAGTTAGGTGGCTAGCCGAAAAAAACTGAAGCGACAAGTTTTATTAAATTTTATAACACATCAGGGAAATATGTTGTTATATTATGGCCACCTTTCCTATAATTTGTGATAAAAGGAAATAAGTCTCAAACGCCACATGTTCTCACTCCTAAGTGGGTGTTGAACAATGAGAACACATGCACACAGAGAGGGGAACATCACACATTGGGGCCTGTCAGGGGTTGGGGAATAGGGGAGGGATAGAAGGGGGTGCGGAGATTGGGGAGGGATAGCATTAGGAGAAATATCTCATGTAGATCACAGGGGGATGGATGCAGCAATCCACCATGGTATGTGTGTACCTGTGTAACAAACTGACACATTCTGCACGTGTACTCCAGAATTTAGGAGTTTAACTTTATATATATATATATATAACAAAAATAAAATAAAGATACTAAAGTTTCATAGGAAGTTTAAGGTGTTTTTTTTCTAATTCTGTGAAGAAAGTCATTGGTAGCTTGATGGGGATAGCACCGAATTGAGGCGCTGCCGATCAGCCGCTGTGGGCTCATGGGACCTGGGCCTGGAGGAGCCTTCCCACTGTCCTTACCCTGCAGAGCCTGGCCCGAGGTGCCCGCTGCGGTCCCAGAGGCACAGGGTGCTGCCCTTGGTCCCGCGGGCCGTTCCCGTTCCCAGTGAGCACCGCACAGGCCAGCGTGGAGGACGCAGGACGAAGAGCAGCAGCAACGCCGGCGAACCCACAGGGACCGCTCGGGGAGAGCGTGAAGGGCGCCGCACGGCCCCTTGGCCAGAGAATCTGTGCAGATGCCCACTAAGCATGTCACATGTATAGAGCATCGAGAGTCTCCAGTGGAAAATTGAGTCGTGCTGCTGTCTCGTTATACAAACACGACGATGGCGCAGAAGGAGTCTAGCGTGAAGGTCTCTTGGCGGGACGTGAACAAGCTCATTTCTGTTACCCGCTGCCAGGACAACAGCCGCTCTGCAAACGCTTGCTCACTCTTCCCAAAGCTCACAGAGACTCTGCCCGAAGGTATCTCATTCTAGCTTTGTCAAGTGCCCAAGAGAAACAAAACCGTGTGTCCACATAATGTCCACAGAGGAAGGGACGTTGCAGGATTGTTCATAATGGATTAAGCCGGACACAACCCAAGTGATTGCCGGTAGGTGAATAGATGAAAATACATCCATCCAGTGCAGCCCTGCACAAAATAAACACACAACCACACGACTGAATTTCAAAGCTGCCGTGTTGAGAGCTAGAAGGTCGGTATGACAGAGGATGTGTTACGTGTTTCTACCGAGATGAAATCCTACACGAGAGAAATCTCACTGTAGTGACAGAAAGCAAATTCCTGGTGCTTGGGGCGAGGGACGGTCTGTACGTTCATTGTGGAGCAGTTAAGAGACTTTCCCTCTCTGTCTCTCTCTCCACACACACACACACACACACACGCACACACACATACACACACAGTCACACACACACACATTTGTTTATCCATTTCTACATATTAGTCATTTCTCACAAGCTGTGCTTTTAATATAGACACATATGATTTCATATGAAGCCGACTTCAATAACACTGATTTCAACGTAGAACGATTGTGCTGTCTGCAGCAAAGCAGCCCATGGCCGAGTCATGGAGAGGTGGAGAGAAGAGGCAACGGCATTCTCAGGCCTGTCAGGCCTTGTACCCTGGGTTGGGGTGGAAGAACTCATCAGAGGCGTTGCCTGGCTGGAGTGGGGACGGCCCCAGCCCTGACAGTGCAGGAAAATTGAGGGCTTCCTTTCCCGTGGTCCTGAACACTGGGTCCTCAGCACTGAGTCTGTTGTCCTAGGTCAATGTCATCATCGACCTCCTCCACTTGCTGGAGCCCAGGGAAGCTCTGGAAGGCTGAGCTCCTGACTGGGGCTGAGACCTGCCCTGGGATTCAGAGCAGACTCGTCCCAGCAGAGCAGATGTTGAGGCATTTCCTGCCTGTCCTGGCAGCAGGACCCCAGTTACCCTCGATGTTGCTGGTGTTTTCTGAGAGTGGAGATTGTGCCTGCTGGAGACTCAATCCTGAGGACTGCTGGGTCAGCACCGGCTGAGACCTGACTTCTGGAGGGACAGAGAAGTGGAAGACCGCTTTCTTACAACCTGATCTGCTGTGTGTTGGTTCCTTTTAAAAAGTTGCATCTATGTTTACATTGAGCGAGTCAGAAACACGTTTCTTCTAAAAGCTGCGTTTGGACATTCCAGACTGGATGGGAGTACAGGCTATAATGAGAAATATCTGGCTCTAAAACAAAAACGGAGCTATCTAGCAGAATGGTTGTCAATGTTTGCATTCAAGTTACAGAGTTAAACTGATGTGTGTTTGCAGCAGTTCAGAAACCCTTTCTTTGGAGAATGTAGAAACAGTCATTTCCAGCCCTATACTGGCATATAAGAGTTAGCAGTAAGAATGCGTTTAAAATATAGAAGTCCTGCTTCCTATAAACTGATCTGCTGTGCATTGGTTCGTTTTAGGAAATTGCAACTATGTTTAGATTCAGCAGGTTAGAAACACATTTCTTCTAAAAGCTGCCTTTGGACATTCCAGAGTGGATGGGAGTACAGGATGTAAAGAGAAATATCTGACTCTAAAAGAAAAACGGAGATGTCCAGCAGAATGGTTGTCAATGCATGCATTAAACTTCCAGAGTGAAACTGATTTGTATTTCAGCAGTTCAAAAACCCTTTCTTTGGAGAATGTAGAAACAGTCATTTCCAGCCCTAAAGTGGCATATAAGAGTTAGCAGTAAGAATGCCTTAAAAAGACACAAGACCGGCTTCTTATAAACTGATCTGCTGTGTGTTGGTTCCTTTTAGAAAGTTGCAACTATGTTTCGATTCAGCCAGTTAGAAACACATTTCTTCTAAAAGGTGCTTTTGGACATTCCAGACTGGATGGGAGTACAGGCTGTAATTAGAAATATCTGGCTCTAAGACAAAAACGGAGCTATCTAGCAGAATGGTTGTCAATGTTTGCATTCAAGTTACAGAGTTAAACTGAAGTGTGTTTGCAGCAGTTCAGAAACCCTTTCTTTGGAGAATGTAGAAACAGTCATTTCCAGTCCTATACTGGCATATAAGAATTAGCAGTAAGAATGCGTTTAAAATATAGAAGTCCTGCTTCCTATAAACTGATCTGCTGTGCTTTGGTTCCTTTTAGGAAATTGCAACTATGTTTAGATTCAGCAAGTTAGAAACACATTTCTTCCAAAAGCTGCCTTTGGACATTCCAGAGTGGATGGGAGTACAGGATGTAAAGAGAAATATCTGGCTCCAAAACAAAAACGGAGCTATCCAGCAGAATGGTTGTCAATGTTTGCATTTAAGTTACAGAGTTAAACTGAATTGTGTTTGCAGCAGTTCAGAAACCCTTTCTTTGGAGAATGTAGAAACAGTCATTTCCAGCCCTATAGTGCCATATAAGTGTTAGCAGTAAGAATGCCTTTAAAACACAGAAGACCGGCTTCTTACAAACTGATCTGCTGTGTGTTGGTTCCTTTTAGAAAGTTGCAACTATGTTTCGATTCAGCGAGTTAGAAGCACATTTCTTCTAAAAGGTGCTTTTGGACATTCCAGACTGGATGGGAGTACAGGCTGTAAAGAGAAATATCTGGCTCTAAAACAAAAACGGAGCTATCTAGCAGAATGGTTGTCAATGTTTGCATTCAAGTTACAGAGTTAAACTGATGTGTGTTTGCAGCAGTTCAGAAACCCTTTCTTTGGAGAATGTGGAAACAGTCATTTCCAGTCCTATACTGGCATATAAGAGTTAGCAGTAAGAATGCGTTTAAAATACAGAAGTCCTGCTTCCTATAAACTGATCTGCTGTGCCTTGGTTCGTTTTAGGAAATTGCAACTATGTTTAGATTCTGCAAGTTAGAAACACATTTCTTCCAAAAGCTGCCTTTGGACATTCCAGAGTGGATGGGAGTACAGGATGTAAAGAGAAATATCTGACTCTAAAAGAAAAACGGAGATGTCCAGCAGAATGGTTGTCAATGCGTGCATTAAACTTCCAGAGTGAAACTGATTTGTATTTCAGCAGTTCAAAAACCCTTTCTTTGGAGAATGTAGAAACAGTCATTTCCAGCCCTAAAGTGGCATATAAGAGTTAGCAGTAAGAATGCCTTAAAAAGACACAAGACCGGCTTCTTACAAACTGATCTGCTGTGTGTTGGTTCCTTTTAGAAAGTTGCAACTATGTTTAGATTCAGCGTGTTAGCAACACGTTTCTTCTAAAAGGTGCGTTTGGACATTCCAGTGTGGATGGGAGTACAGGATGTAAAGAGAAATATCTGGCTCTAAAACAAAAACGGAGATGTCCAGAGGAACGGTTGTCAATGTTTTCATTCAACTTACAGAGTTAAAATGATTTGTATTTCAGCAGATCAGAAACCCTTTCTTTGTAGAAGGTAGAAACAGTCATTTCCAGCCCTATACTGGCATATAAGAGTTAGCAGTAAGAATGCGTTTAAAACGCAAAAGACCCGCTTCTTACAAACTCATCTGCTGTGTGTAGGTTCCTTTTCGGAAGTTGCAACTATGTTTAGATTCAGCCAGTTTGAAACACATTTATTCTAAAAGCGACCTTCGGACATACAAGAGTGGATGGGAGTACAGGACGTAAAGAGAAATATCTGACTCTAAAAAAAAAAACGGAGCTATCCAGCAGAATGGTTGTGAATGTGTGCTTTCAACTTACAGAGTTAAACTGATTTGTATTTCACCAGTTCAGAAACCCTTTCTTTGTAGACTGTAGAAACAGTCATTTCCAGCCCTATCGTGGCATATTAGAGTTAACAGTAAGAATGCCTTTAAAACACAGAAGACTCGCTTCCTATAAACTGATCTGCTGTGCCTTGGTTCCTTTTAGGAAGTTGCAACTATGTTTAGATTCAGCCAGTTTGAAACACATTTCTTCTAAAAGCTAGGTTTGGACATTCCAGAGTAGATGGGAGTACAGGAGGTAAAGAGAAATATTTGACTCTAAAAAAAACGGAGCTATCCAGCAGAATGGTTGTCAATGTGTGCTTTCAACTTACAGAATTAAACTGATTTGTTTCAGAAGTTCAGAAACCCTTTCTTTGGAGAATGTAGAAACAGTCATTTCCAGCCCTATACTGGCATATTAGAGTTAACAGTAAGAATGCGTTTAAAACACAGAAGACACGCTTCCTATGAACTGATATGCTGTGCGTTGGTTCCTTTTAGGAAGTTTCATCTATGTTTAGATTCAGCGTGTTAGAAACACGTTTCTTCAAAAAGCTGCGTTTGGACATTCCAGAGTGGATGGGAGTACAGGCTGTAATGAGAAATATGTGGCTCTAAAACAAAAACGGAGCTATCCAGCAGAATAGGTGTCAATGTGTGCTTTCAACTTACAGAATTAAACTGATTTGTTTCAGAAGTTCAGAAACCCTTTCTTTGGAGAATGTAGCAACAGTCATTTCCAGCCCTATACTGGCATATAAGAGTTAGCAGTAAGAATGTGTTTAAAACACAGAAGACCGGCTTCTTACAAACTGATCTGCTGTGTGTTGGTTCCTTTTAAGAAGTTGAAACAATGTTTAGATTCAGCCAGTCTGAAACACATTTATTCTAAAAGCGACCTTTGGACATTCCCGAGTGGATGGGAGTACAGGATGTAAAGAGAAATATCTGACTCTAAAACAAAAAGGGAGCTATCCAGCAGAATGTTTGTCAATGTGTGCATTCAACATACAGAATTAAATTGATTTGTATTTCAGCAGATCAGAAACCCTTTCTTTGGAGAATGTAGAAACAGTCATTTCCAGCCCTATACTGGCATATAAGAGTTAGCAGTAGCCGGGCGCGGTGGTCAAGCCTGTAATCCCAGCACTTTGGGAGGCCGAGGCGGGTGGATCACGAGGTCGAGAGATCGAGACCATCCTGGTCAACATGGTGAAACCCCGTCTCTACTAAAAATACAAAAAATTAGCTGGGCATGGTGGCACGTGCCTGTAATCCCAGCTACTCGGGAGGCTGAGGCAGTAGAATTGCCTGAATCCAGGAGGCGGAGGTTGCGGTGAGCCGAGATCGCGCCATTGCACTCCAGCCTGGGTAACAAGAGCGAAACTCCGTCTCAAAACAAAACAAAACAAAACAAAACAAAACAGTTAGCAGTAAGAATGCGCTTAAAACACAGAAGACCCGCTTCCTATAAACTGATCTGCTGTGCGTTGGTTCCTTTTAGGAAGTTGCAAGTATGTTTAGATTCAGCGTGTTAGAAACACGTTTCTTCTAAAAGGTGCGTTTGGACATTCCAGTGTGGATGGGAGTACAGGATGTAAAGAGAAATATCTGGCTCTAAAACAAAAACGGAGCTATCCAGCAGAATGGTTGTCAATGTGTGCATTCAACTTACAGAGTTAAACTGATTTGTATTTCATCAGTTCAGAAACCCTTTCTTTGGAGAATGTAGAAACAGTCATTTCCAGCCCTTTAGTGGCATATAAGAGTTAACAGTAAGAATGCGTTTAAAACACAGAAGACCTGCGTCTTACAAACTGATCCACTGTGTGTTGGTTCCTTTTATGAAGTTGCAACTATGTTTCGATTCAGCGAGTTAGAAACACATTTCTTCTAAAAGCTGCCTTTGGACATTCCAGAGTGGATGGGACTACAGGATGTAAAGAGAAGTATCTGGCTCTAAAACAAAAACGGAGCTGTCCAGCAGAATGGTTGTCAATGTGTGCATTCAACTTGCAGAGTTAAACTGATGATGCCCTGATTTTCGGCATCATCATGACCATTCTGATGATCATCATTCCAATCCTGATTCTGCAAGCCTATCAGTAGATCCAGAGGAATCACCCGGGACAGGGGCTATGCTTGTGACCTGTCTCCCTCCCGGGTATCCAGATTCCATCGCTCGCCCTGTCCCCAGCCCATCCTGTATCAACCCTTGACCCTCACACACTTTTCTACAGTGGTTTAATAAAGTGCACGTGCTCCTGGAAAAATAAAATAAAATAAAAAAATAAAACTCAAAATAATAAATAAATAAAGAAGAGAAGCGTCACTGGGAAGTTTTTATTTTATTTTATTTTATTTTTTTAATCCATGCAACCAGTCTTATTTATGCATAATTGAGAAAACACAGGCCTAGAGAGGTTATGAAACTTATCTATAGTTACGCAGCTTGTGAAGGGCAGAGCCACTATTTGATACCAGGCAGCTTTGCTCTCGGCGACATCAGTGGGCTGCCTTTTGGTAAATTCAGGACATGAGGAGCAGAGGAGCAGGGGCAGGGAAAGGGTGCTAGGTGGGGAGGGTCTGAGGGAGGCCGATGGGAGAGGACAGAAAGATCAGCCGATTGGCACTGGCTTGAGTCTGGCTGGCAGGCCTAAGCCAAGGGGCCCTGGGTGCATATGGCACCGGGAAGCACGCTCCCCATTCCCTTCCTGCTCCTTCCTTCTTAAGGGCCTCTGCCCATGGTTCCTCTGGAGAGCCAAGCGGGGCTCTACCAGGCAGCGTGCGTGAACATGGCACGGGTGAGGGTGACTGGGGCATCTGCCCACCTGATGCACACAGACGTTGCACTTGTCACGGAAGCCCATCTCGTGGCCATCCTCGCCCTCAGGAGAGCGGCACACGTCACAGACGACATCCTCATCACACTCGATGCCCAGCCCCTCCTGCGTCTCGATGGCCCTGGCCCTATTCTCGTGGCACAGGGTCTCCAGCTCCTCCTGCACACGTTCCAGCGTCAGCTCATCCAGCTCTGGCCTCTCCATCTCCTGAAGTTCTGAGTCGATGAGCTGCAGCCAGTAGGCGTCCGTCTCGTCCGGGTCCTAGCGGCTGCCTCCTGGCCAATCCGGCCGGGAGCCCTCCCCGAGCGTGGGGCTGCTTGGGGATGCCCGGGCAGGGGGGCCTTCCAGAGGTGGGAGGGTCCTCACCAGGGGCTCTGGGATGGCCTCTGCCCCGGCAGGCACCTGCACGCCTTCCTCCCATTCCTGTCGCCATGGGTCTGCCAGGAGGCAGGAGTCATCCGGGCTGAGCTGGTGTGAGTCCGGGATCCTCATGGCTGTGACGACATCTGTCCGGAAAACCTCCGAGGGCTTCTTTTCGTGCTGTCGGGGCCAGCCCGACTCGGTGCTGCTGGGCAGGTTGGAGCATCTCGATGCGGATGTAGATGTCGCGTGACTGTCAGTGGTGGCAGAGTTGTCACTGCCGATGGGGTCCTTTCGCCTCTTCTCTTCCGTCTTGCTCTGCGGTCCCCCCCGGAGGGGCGCTGCCCGCTGCAGGGACCGGCGCGGGAAGGAGGCTCCCGAAGCCCGGAGCTCCCGGGGCCGGCGCGGGAGGGCGGGGGGCGCTCATCCATCCGGGGTCGCGGCCAGGGAGGCGGCGGGGCCGTGGCGTCCCCGCCGGGGACAGTCAACCCGCCAGACCTGAGCGGGTGCCACTAGGAGTGGGCGCAAAGTAACTCCATGGACGCTACTCACCCCCCCAAAAAATAGCCTCCGACTGCGATGGCCGCGGTCGGCACCATTCACCAACCCCCTGTGTAGGTTTCTCTTATTATTTATTTATTTATTTATTTTGAGATGGAGTCTCGCTCTGTTGCCCAGGCTGGAGTGCAGTGACGCCGTCTCAGCCCACTGCAACCTCTGCCTCCTGGGATCAAGTGATTTTCTGCCTCAGCCTCCCAAGAAGCTGCAATACAGGCACCTGCCACCCATCCTGCTATTGTTTTTTTTTTTTTTTTTTTTTTGAGATGGAGTTTCGCTCTTGTTACCCAGGCTGGAGTGCAATGGCGCCATCTCGGCTCACCGCAACCTCCGCCTCCTGGGTTCAGGCAATTCTCCTGCCTCAGCCTCCTGCGTAGCTGGGATTACAGGCACGCGCCACCATGCCCAGCTAATTTTTTGTATTTTTAGTAGAGACGGGGTTTCACCATGTTGACCGGGATGGTCTCGATCTCTCGACCTCGTGATCCACCCGCCTCGGCCTCCCAAAGTGCTGGGATTACAGGCGTGAGCCACCGCGCCCGGCCTGTTTTTGTATAAGTAGACATGGGGTTTCACCATCTTGACGAGGCTGGTCTTGAACTCCTGACGCCGTGATACGCTCACCTCAGCCTCCCAAAGTCCTGGGGTTACAGACATGAGCCACCGCACCCAGCCGAGAAGAGATTTGCTAGTTGAGTTCTGGATGACAGGTGTTTCATTGTAGGGGGTCTAAAGAGAGACTCAAATGCCTAGAAGTTCAAGATCAGCTTGTGCAATATAGGGAGACCTCGTCTCTACAAAAACAACCAAGCAACCAAAAATTAGCTGGGCACGGTGGCAGGGGACTCTGATGCCAGTTACTCAGGAGGCTGAGGCCAGAGAATCGCTAGGGCCCGGGAGGTTGAGGCTGCCGTGAGTTGTGATCGCTCCACTGTATTCAACCTGTGAGTCTGAGAGCCTGTTTAAAAAAAAAACACACAAAAAAAATAGAGGCCTGAACATGAATAATTATTCATGAGTGACCCTATGTTGAACAAACAAAGCTGCCCCCAGATTCTGAACCACGAAAAACCGTAAGATAATAAATGTTAATTGTTTCAACAATTCACGTAAATGGCCCACCAAGTGTAGGGGCAATTTGTGATACAGCAATAACTAACTAGTATCTCTAGATTTATTTTTCTTTTTTTTTTTTTTTCATTGAAATGGAATCTTGCTCTGTTGCCAGGCTGGAGTGCAATGGCGTTATTGATCTTGGCTCACTGCAACCTCCACCCCCTGGGTTCAAGTGATCCTCCTGCCTCAGCCTCCTGAGTAGGTGGGACTACAGGCACACACCACCACACCCAGTAAATGTTTGTATTTTTGGTAGAGAAGAGGTTTCTCCATGTCGGGCAGGATGCTCTCAACTTCTTGACCTCATGATCCACCCTCCTCAGCCTCCCAAACTGCTGGATTACAGGTTTGAGCCACCGCACCTGGCCTAGATTTCTTTGGAAGGAAAAGCCATGTCCAGGAGGAGATTCAAAACCCACTTTTGTGTGTGTGTGTGTGTGTGTGTGTGTGTGTGTGTGTGTGTGTGTGTGTGTGTCTGTGTGTGTGTGAGAGAGAGAGAGAGAGAGATGGAGTCTTGCTCTGTTGCTTAGGCTGGAGTGGTGAGATACAGACTCACTGCAACCTCCACCTCCTGATTAAGTGATTCTCCTGCTTCGGCTAATTTTTGTGACGTTAGTAAAGACAGGGTTTCAGTATGTTGGTCAGTCTGGTCTTGAACTCCTGGGTGCAGGGGATCCAACCACCTCAGCCTCCCAAAGTGCTGAGATTTCAGGAGTGAGCCACACCATGCCAAGCCTACCATTGCTGTTGATCTTTGTAGCCAAGGATAATCATCTCAAAACAATGACGGCCTCCTCCTCGGTTCTTCTTTCAGAATCTCTGTCTTCCATTCCCTCCCTCAATATGCACACTTCATTTACTACAGCACTCCTTTCCCACCGCAAAGCCTACGTCCAAATAAAATTCTTCCATTTTAGAGAGCTTCTCCCTGTTTATCATTTAGGTTGACAATTTCTTCTTTGAGCCTCGTTGTGGGGTAGAACTTCCTCCCCTCAAAGTATCTGTTGAAGTCCAAAAGCCCCCTCCCTCCGCCGTACCTGGGGATGTGACGTGATTTGGAAATAGGGTCACTACACATAGAATGAGTTAGGGCTCAGTACAGGGATTCACACCTGTAATTCCAGGACTTTGGGAGGCCAAGGTAGGTGGATCACTTGAGGCCAGGAGTTTGAGACTCCTCTGGGCAACATAGAGAAACTCCTCTCTACAAACAAACAAACAAAAAAATTAGCCAGCTGTGGTGGTTCACACCTGTAGTCCCAGCTGCTTGAGAGGCTGAGGTAAGAGGATCACTTGAGCCTGGGAGGCAGAGGTGGCAGTGAGCCAAGATGGTGGCACTGTACTACAGCCTGAGTGACAGAGCTAGACACTCTCTCAAAAAAAAAAAAAAAAAGATTAGTTAAGATGAGGTTCCATTGGACTAAGGCGGGTCACATTGGATTCAGGCAGCTCTTATTTTTTTTTTTTTTTTTTTTTTTTTTTTGTTGGATGGAGTTTCCCTCTTGTTGTCTAGGCTGGAGTGCAACCGCACAATCTTGGTTCACTGCAGCCTCTGCCTCCCAGGGTCAAGTAATTCTAGGGCCCAGCCTCCTGAGTGGCTGTGATTACAGCGACTCACCACCACACCTGGCTAAATTTGTTTGTATTTTTAGTAGAGATAGTGTTTCTCCATGTTGGTCAGGCTGGTCTCGAACTCCCAACCTCAGGAGATCCGTCCACCGCAGCCTCCCAAAGTGCTGGGATTACATACAGAAGCCACAATGCCCTGCCTTTTTTTTTTTTTTTTTTTTTTTTTTTTTTTTTTTACGGAGTTTCGCTCTTGTTACCCAGGCTGGAGTGCAATAGCGCGATCTCGGCTCACCGCAACCTCTGCCTCCTGGGTTCAGGCAATTCTCCTGCCTCAGCCTCCTGAGTAGCTGGGATTACAGGCACGTGCCACCATGCCCAGCTAATTTTTTGTATTTTTTTTTCTTAGCAGAGACGGGGTTTCACCATGTTGACCAGGATGGTCTCGATCTCTCGACCTCGTGATCCACCCCCCTCCGGCTCCCAAAGTGCTGGGATTATAGGCGTGAGCCACCGCGCCCGGCTTTTCTTTTCTTTTTTTTTTTTTTTTGAGGCGGCCTAGCTCCCTCACCCAGGCTGGAGTGCAGTGACGCCATCTTGGCCCACAGCAATCTCCACTCCCCAGGTTCAAGCAATTCTCGAGGCCGCCCCTAAAGCTAATGATTCACATTCTCCTAAGGAGAGGAAAATTTGGACGCAGATACAGAGACAGAGACAGGGAAGAAAGCCATGCAGTGATGGAAGCAGAGGCTGGAGTGAAGCCAGGCCACACCAAAGTCTGCCGGCCGCCACCAGAAGCTGGAGGAGGCAGGCGGGATCCTCCCTGGAGCCTTCAGAGGGAGCGCGGTGGCCCTGCCCACACCCCGACTCTGGCCTCCTGCACTGTGCAAAAATACATTTCTGTTGTCTGACGCCGCCTGCTTTGTGGTCATCCATTACAGCACTACAGAAAACAAGTATCAGCTTCTTTCTTTTGGGGCAGGACGCAAACCTTGTCAATTCCAGCTCATTCTGGAAACGCGCTCTTCCTGCGTATGGAGCCTGAGGGTGGGGTGAAGCTGTCCTCACAGTGTTCACAAGAACTCTGGACAGACATGGTTATAATTAAGCATTAGGCCGGCCGCAGTGGCTCATGCCCGTAATCTTAGCTCTTTGGGAGTCCAAGGTGGGCAGATCACCAGAGGTCAGGTGTTGGAGACCACGCTGGCCAATGTGGTGAAACATCCATTTCTACTAAAAACACAAAAAATCGGCTGGGCATGATGGCGCCTGCTTGTAATCCCAGCTACTCAGGAGGCTGAGGCAGGAGAGTCACTTGAACCTGGGAGGTGGAAGTTGCAGTGAGTCGAGATCACACCACTGCACTCCAACCTGGGCAACGAGAGTGAAACTCTATCTCAAAAAAATAAAAATTAAAAAATCAAAATTAATCCTCGACAGGGCACAGTAGCTCACGCCTGTAATCCTAGCACTTCGGGAGGCCGAGTCAGGTGGATCACTTGAGGTCCGGAGTTCAAGACCAGCCTGACCAACATGCTGAAACCGCGTCTCTACTAAAAATACAAAAACTTGGCTGAGCATGGTGGCGAGCACCTGTAATTCCAGCCACTCTGGAGGCTGAAGCAGGAAAATGGCTTAAACCTGCGAGGGAGAGGTTGCAGTGAGCCAAGATCGTGCCACTGCATTCCAGCCTGGTAACAGAGCAAGACTCTGTCTCAAGAAACTAATCACGAGCCAGGCGCGGTGGCTCACGCCTGTAATCCCAGCACTTTGGGAGGCCGAGGCGGGTGGATCACGAGGTCAAGAGATCGAGACCATCCTGGTCAACATGGTGAAACCCCGTCTCTACTAAAAATACAAAAAAAAAAAAAAAAAAAAATCAGCTGGGCAAGGTGGCGCACGCCTGTAGTCCCAGCTACTCGGGAGGCTGAGGCAGGAGAATTGCCTGAACGCAGGAGGAGGAGGTTGCGGTGAGCCGAGATCACGCCATTGCACTCCAACCTGGGTAACAAGAGCGAAACTCCAACTAAAAAAAAATAATAATAATGATAATACTGAGTGGCCGGGTGCTGTGACTCATGTCTGTATTCCCAGCACTTGGGCAGGGCTAGGCAGGCACATCACTTGAGGTTACGAGTTCGAGACCATCCTGGGCAACATGGGTAAACCCCTTCTCTACCAAAAACACAAAAATTAGCCAAGCACGGTGGCATATGCCTGTGATCCCAGCTACTTTGAAGGCTGAGGCAGAATCGCTTGAACCCAGGAGGCAGTAGTTGCAGTGAGCAGAGATCATGCCATTGCACTTCAGCCTGGTGACAAAGGGAGACTCCATCTCAAATGGTAATAATAAATAATAAGAATTTTAAAATACGGCCAGGTGCAGAGGCTTACGCCTATAATCCCAGCACTTTGGGAGGCCTAGGCGGGTGAATCACGAGGTTAAGAGATGGAGACCATCCCGGTCAACATGGTGAAACCCCGTCTCTACTAAAAATACAAAAAATTAGCTGGGCATGGTGGCGCATGCCTGTATTACCAGCTACTCAGGAGGCTGAGGCAGGAGAATCGCCTGAACCCAGGAGGTGGAAGTTGTGGTGAGCCGAGATCGCGCCATTGCACTCCAGCCTGGGTAACAAGAGCGAAACTCGATCTGAAAAAAATATATATATTTTTGACAGTTCTTTATGATTTATAGAGCAAAGTATAAATATTTAAAACAAAATCATCAAAACAATGAGAATAATAAAAGTACAGAGGGTTTATTGAGTTGCTCACTTTCTTTCTTTTTTTTTTTTGAGACGGAGCTTCGATCTTGTTACCCAGGCTGGAGTGCAATGGCGCGATCTCGGCTCACTGCAACCTTCACCTCCTGGGTTCAGGCGATTCTCCTGCCTCAGCCTCCTGAGTAGCTGGGATTACAGGCACGCGCCACCATGCCCAGCTAATTTTTTGTATTTTTAGCGGAGACGGGGTTTCACCATGTTGACCGGGATGGTCTCGATCTCTTGACCTCATGATCCACCAGCCTCGGCCTCCCAAAGTGCTGGGATTACAGGCTTGAGCCACCGTGCCCGGCCTTACAATAGTTATTTTTAAAAATTAAGACTTAGGTTTCAATTTAACCAAAGAAATAAAAAATCTGTATATTGAAAATTATACTAATAAAAGAAATATTAGCACCAGTAAGTGGAAAGATTTCTCTTATTCATGGATTGGAAGAAATATCAATTATTAAAATGTCTATACTACTCAAAGTGATCCTGAGATTCAATGCCATCTTTATCTAAATTCCAATGACATTTTTCACACAAATGAAAAATAGCCTAAAATTTATATGAAATCACAATAGGCAACACAATCCTGAGCTAAGGAACAATGCCGAAGTCAGACATCACACTACCTGCTATCAAAATATTCTAAAAAGCTACAGTCACCAAAACCACATGATACCACACACAAAAAATACACTCTTACCAATGCAACAAGACACAAAACTAGAAATAAACCAACCAGTTGACTGTAAATTGATTTTTGATAATAGCGCTAAGAACACTCAATGGGGAAAGAACAATTTATTTAAAATAGGAGATAGAGAAAATTAGATATGCACACGCTGGTTAACAGTATTGGAACCTTACCTTACAATATATAGGAAAATTGACTTGAAATGATTTAAAAACTTAAATGTCAGATGTGAAACTGCAGAACTATAAGAAGAAAACAGAAAGGGGAAACTCCACAACACCGCTCTATTCACTGATTTTTTTTTAATTTGACCGCAAAAGCAAACATAAACCGATGGAGCTACCTCAAATACAAAGCTTATTTATGCACAAGGATGCAACTGACAGAGTGAGAGTCAGCTTTCAGAACTGGAAAAAATATCTGCAAAGTCTACATCTGCTAAGAAGTTAGTGTTCAAAACCTGTAAGGAACTCACATAATTCAATATATTTTAGAATTGCTGAAAGAGTAAATTTCAACTGTTCTCACCACACACATAAAACACGTTGAAGTAATACAGGTTAATGAGCTTGATTTAATTATCCAATCATGTGTACACACATACAAATATGTTGCACACCAGAAATATAGAACACTCTTATTTCTCAATTAAAGTTAAAGAAGAGAAATCAGAAGTAGCCAGGAGAGGGCTTCCAGGCTCTAGGAAGGTAAGAGACAAACAGTTGCCTTCTTTGGAGTTTCTGATTAGCCTCTGGAAAGGAGGCAATCAGACATGCATGTATCTCTGTGAGCAGAAGGGTGATTTTGAACAGAATGGGAGGTTCCTTTGCCTTTCCCAGATTGCCTTGTTATTTTACCTTAGTAATTTTGGGGCCTCAAGATTTATCTTTCTTTTACATTTACCCACTTTTCTTTTTTAAAATCTTTTGGGAGAAGCATTTTAGAAGAAAACAAGTCTCTGGTCTCAGGTTTCATCTAATCTCTCATGGCTAGAATAATTTCTTCCTGGATGGCTAGGTCCCCAGTTATTAGGCAAGTTGATTTTTAGCAGATTGTGAAGTCTCGTGTCTTATGAAGAGGAAATAGGAGGAAGAATGGAGAAAAACAACAACGAACCAAAGAACAATCTTGAAAAATCAGTAGAGGCAATAGGTTGCTGCGACTTTCTTTTGAAGTTTAAGTTGTCCAGCTTTACTTCAAAGGGATTTCTAAAAACACAGCTTAGTTTTTGTAGACTCCAAATTAGAAAAAAAAAAAAATGGGAAAAAAGAAAAAAACGGAAAACGTTATTTTACAGACTTGTAGCCAAGAAAAATTAGAATTCAGCCCAAACTGTAGAAAATAGCAAAAATTGAAAAATATTAGGAAAGACTAGAATTTAAACACAGATGTACTATAGTTTTTTGGTTTTTTTTTTTTGTTTTTTTTTTTTTGAGACGGAGTTTCGCTCTTATTATTACCCAGGCTGGAGTGCAATGGCGCGATCTCGGCTCACCGCAACCTCCGCCTCCTGGGTTCTGGCAGTTCTCCTGCCTCAGCCTCCCGAGTAGCTGGGATTACAGGCACGTGCCACCATGCCCAACTAATTTTTTGTATGTTTAGTAGAGACGGGGTTTCACCGTGTTGACCAGCATGGTCTCGATCTCTTGACCTCGTGATCCACCCTCCTCGGCATCCCAAAGTGCTGGGATTACAGGCTTGAGCCACCGCGCCCGGCCCTTATAGTTTTTAAAACATAATTTTTTTCCCTTTAGTTTCTTATTTTTTACTAAAGACAAATCATCGTAGGACTGGTTTGATGTATTACACTTAACCTGGTTATTTGTATGCAGTGCAGCAAGAATATATATATTTTCACAGGATTTTAAATAGGCTTTGATGAAACTTTGTTCTACAGAAGGGTAAGTCTCAGACAAGACTTTTTTTTTTTTCTTAACGAACTTCTGGTTTATTATTTACAGTTAGAAGTATATATAAATACATAGTTGCAATCAAGATTCATTCCTATATAGCTCCTAATTGAATCTTTTTTGAAAGCTCATCCGAGCCCTGAATTTGTAATATTAAATGCCTGTGAGTTAGGTGAATTCTTCTTCTCTTGAGGTTCCCAGATAAATGCTTCTGTTAGACTCTCAAATTCTTGATAACCTGTTTGACACCCCTAGGCAGTCATCTGCTAAATAGCCTTAAATTTGCATGTTAAGAAAAACAACTCAGGTGAAAATCAAATAACAAAATTTACATCATAAGAAGCAGAGAGAAAACGTCTGCTCGTGCTAGACGGAGATTAAAGACGAAATCGAACACAAAATCATAGAAATATTACGTGGGATCCTGTAGATCAATTCTATTTAAATGGGGCCTACCTATCTTTTAGCCGGATCTCCCACACTGAATCTTTCATCTCCAAAAAAAGAACAATGAGACTAGATCACGTGATGTTTTACAGTTCATTTAAAAAAACCTTTTAATCAAAGGCACTTCTAAATGAGTAAACTACACTCTTTCTTTTTTTTTTTTTTTTGAGACGGAGTTTCGCTCTTGTTACCCAGGCTGGAGTGCAATGGCGCGATCTCGGCTCACTGCAACCTCCACCTCCTGGGTTCAGGCAATTCTCCTGCCTCAGCCTCCTGAGTAGCTGGGATTATAGGCACGCACCACCATGCCCAGCTAATTTTTTTTGTATTTTTTAGTAGAGACGGGGTTTCACCATGTTGACCAGGATGGTCTCGATCTCTTGACCTTGTGATCCACCCGCCTCGGCCTCCCAAAGTGCTGGGATTACAGGCTTGAGCCACCGCGCCCGGCCCACTCTTTCTTAAAAACCCAAAAGTACTTAACCTCTTGGGCAATAGCTATTTTAGTTAAAAATTGGGGTGAAACAATACAAAAGCAGCTCTTTTCAGAGCAGAGATGCCGGGCGCGGTGGCTCAAGCCTGTAATCCCAGCACTTTTGGAGGGCGAGGCGGGCGGATCAAAAGGTCAACAGATCGAGACCATCCTCGTCAACATGGTGAAACCCCGTCTCTACTAAAATACAAAAAAAAAAAATAGCTGGGCATGGTGGCGCATGCCTGTAATCCCAGCTACTCAGGAGCCTGAGGCAGGAGAATTGCCTGAACCCAGGGGCCGGAGGTTGCGGTGAGCCGAGATCGCGCCATTGCACTCCAGCCTGGGTAACAAGAGCGAAACTCCGTCTCAAACAAACAAACAAAAAGGAATGATTGACTGTGTATGTGCACGTGTGCTTTCATTTCTGGGATCTCTAGTCTGTTCCATTTTTCAGTTTCCGAGTCCTCCAACTTTCTTCTTCTCCAATATTGTTGACTATTCTGGGTTTTCTGGTCTTTCTGTATAAAGGTTAGAATGTTTGTCAATTTCCAAAATATAATTGCCCATTTTGACTAGAATTGTATTGAATCGATAAATCAAGCTGGAGAAAATTGACGTCTTAACAACACTGAGTCTTCTTATCTGTGAACATGGATCATCTTTTTATTTAGTTGGATCTTTTTTGATTCCTTTCAACAGTGCTTGTAGTTTTCCTCATATAGACCTTGTCCGTATTTTGACAGATTATGTCTAAATATTTTATTTTCTTGATGTTCATCCAAACGACATTGTGTTTTCAATTTTAATTTTAATTGTTTATTCCTGGTATATAAGAAAGCAACTGACTTTGTATATTAACTTCATGTCACGCAACCTTGCTATAATCCAGGAAGTTTTTTGGTTGATTATTTGGTGTTTTCTGCACAGAAAATCAAGTTATCTATAAGCAAAGAGCATTTTAATTAGTTCTATCCAATCTGTGTAACTTTTACTTACTTTTCTTGACTTATTGCATTAGCTGGGATTTCAATATGATGTTGAATGGAACAGTAAGAGGGGGCATCCTTGCCTTGCTCCTGATCTTAAGGGTAAAATAACCAGTTTTTTACATCATACATGATACTGTCTGCTTCATTTGCTCTTTCTTTCCTCTTTTTTCTTTATTTCTGTCTTTCTTTCCACGTTCTTTACTCAGTTGAGGAATTTCCCTTCTATTCCAAGTTTGCTGAGAGTTTGTAATCACGAATGGGCATTGAATTCTATAAAATGCATTTCCTAAATCGATTAATATAATCTGACTTTTTTTCTTAAGCCTGTTTCTGTGATGGATTACCTTAACTATTATTCTGAATGTTCAAACAGTCTTGCATACCAGGAAAAAATTTCGCTTGATGTCGATGTCGAATTCATACTATGTATTGCTGGATTCAGTTTTCTAATATTTTGTTGAGGATCTTGGCATCTATGTTCATGAGAGATATTGATCTGAATATTTTAATTCTCTTAATGCCTTCACCTGGTTTGGGTATTAGGACCCCATAGTACCCAGGAAATGTGTCTTACCTTCTATTTTCTGAAAGAAACTGGCCAGGCACACTGCCTCACGCCTATAATCTCAGCACTTTGGGAGGCCGAGATGGGTGGATCATGAGGTCAAGAGATCGAGACCATCCTGGTCAACAGGGTGAAACGCCGTCTCTACTATAAATACAAAAAGTTAGCTGGGCATGGTGGCGCACGCCTGTAGTCCCAGCTACTTGGGAGGCTGAGGCAGGAGAATTGCTTGAACCCGGGAGGCGGAGGTTGCGGTGAGCCGAGATCGCGCCATTGCACTCCAGCCTGGGTAAGAAGAGCGAAACTCTGTCTCAAAAAAACAAAACAAAACAAAACAAAAAAACAGAAAAAGAAAAAGAAAAGAAACTATAAATAATTGATATCATTTCTTTCTTAAATATTCTATAGAATTCACCAGTGTAATGATCTGGTCCTGCTGCTGTCTTAGAAAGTTGTCAATTATTTATACATTTCTACAGTAGATAAAAATCAATTCAAATTATCTATTTCTCTTTTTGTAAATGCTATAGACTAAATGCTTGTGTCTCCCCAGATTTATGTGTTAAAGCTTAATCCCCATTGTGACAGTATTTGGAGGGACTTTTGGGAGGTGCTTAGATCATGAGGATGAAGCTCTCATAAATGGGATTAGTGTGGTCCCTCACCCCTTCTGATATGTGAAAACACAGTGAGATGATGCCTCCTATGAACTGGAAAATGGGTCTTCATCAGACACCAAATCTACTGGTGTCTAAAATTGATCTTTAACTTCTCACACTCCAGAATTGTGAGAAATCAATTGCTGAGTATATGAGCCACCCAGGTTACGGCATTTGGTACAGCATCCCAAAATCTAAGACAGAGTCTTACTCCGACACCCAGTGGCCCAATCTCACTTCACTGCACCCTCCACCCACTGGGTTCAAGTGATTCTCCTGCCTCAGCCTCCTCAGTAGCTGACATTAGGTATAAAAAAGGCATAAAAGGTGGCATATGCCACCACACCTGGCTAATTCTTTTATTTTTAGTAGGGATCGGGTTTCACCATGTTGGTCAGGCTGGTCTCGAACTCCTGACCTCAGGTGATTCATTCACCTTGGCCTCCTAATATGTTGGGATAATAGGTGTGAGGCACTGAACCAGCCTAAGACAGTGAGTTTTGGTAGTTTGTGTCTATTAGGTTTAAGTATTTAGGCTGGGTTAGGAGTCTGAGGCCAGCCTGGTCAACACGGTGAAACCCCATGTCTACTAAAAAATTACAAAAATTAGCTGGGTGTGGTGGTGAGCCTGTAGTAGCACTTACTCAGGAGGCAGAGGTAGGAGAATTGCTTGAACCTGGGAGGTGAAAGTTGCAGTGAGCAGAGATTGCACCACCGCACTCCAGCCTGGGTGACAGAGCAAGTCTCGATCTCAAAAAAAAAAAAAAAAAAAAAAGTACAATACAATCTAGCTCATTCCTTTTACCTTATATATTATGTCTAGATTTCAAAGAAAAATAACAAGGGATGATAGAAGACAAGTAAAAAGACAATCTCCGAGGTGGGTGGATCATGAGGTCAAGAGATCGAGACCGTCCTGGTCAACATGGTGAAACCCCGTCTCTACTAAAAATACAAAACATTAGCTAGGCATGGTGGTGTGTGCCTGTAGTCCCAGCTACTCAGGAGGCTGAGGCAGGAGAATTGCCTGAACTCGGGAGGCGGAGGTTGCGGTGAGCCGAGATCGCGCCATTGCACTCCAGCCTGGGTAACAAGAGCGAAACTCCGTCTCAAAAATAAATAAATAAATAAATAAAAGTAAAAATAAAAATAAAAATAAAAACATTCTTGCCGGGCGCGGTGGCTCAAGCCTGTATTCCCAGCACTTTGGGAGGCCGAGGCGGCTGGATCACGAGGTCGAGAGATCGAGACCATCCTGGTCAACATGGTGAAACGCCGTCTCTACTAAAAGTGCAAAAAATAAACTGGGCATGGTGGCACGTGCCTGTAATCCCAGCTACTCAGGAGGCTGAGGCAGGAGAATTGCCTGAGCCCAGGAGGCAGAGGTTGCGGTGAGCCGACATCCCACCATTGCACTCCAGCCTCGGTAACAAGGGTGAAACTCCGTCTCAAAAAACAAACAAACAAACAAACAAACAAAAAACATTCTTAGGCCAGTCACCGTGGCTCACACCTGTAATCCCAGAACTTTGGGAGGCCAAAGCGGGTGGATCACCTGAGGTCAGAAGTTCAAGACCAGCCTGGCCAACATAGCAAAACCCCATCTCTACTAAAAATACAAAAATTACTACCGGGCACGGTGGCTCACGTCTATAATCCCAGCACTTTGGGAGGTCGATGCGGGTGGATCACGAGGTCAAGAGATCAAGACCATCCTAGTCAACATGGTGAAACCCCGTCTCTACTAAAAATACAAAAATTCACTGGGCACAGGAGTGCACACCTGCAGTCCCAGCTACTTGGGAGTCTGAGGCAGGAGAATTGCTTGAACCCAGGAGGCGGAGGTTGCAGTGAGCCAAGATCGCACCATTGCACTCCAGCCTGGGTAGCAAGAGTGAAACTCCATCTCAAAATATAAAAAAATACAAATATTAGCTTGATGTGGTGGCACATGCTGTAGTCCCAGCTACTCAAGAGGCCAAGGCAGAAGAATCGGTAACCCCAGCTACTCAGGAGGCTGAGGCAGTACAATTGCCTGAACCCAGGAGGCAGAGGTTGCAGTGAGCCAAGATCAAGCCACTGAACTTCAGCCTGGGTGACAGAGCAAGTCTCCGTCTCAAAAAAAAAAAATTTTTTTTATTTCTGTTATGATGTTTTGAATTGTAGCATTTTTTTTGATTCTTCGTTAAAATCTCAATCTTTCTGCTTACATTTCTTATACATTATTGCATCTTGCTTACTGTTCCAGTAGACATTTTACATATAATTATAGTTATTTTAAATCCCTGGTCTGGTAATTCTCACACGTTTGCCATATGAGTCTGTTTTTAGTGCCACCTTTGTAACTTTAAATTGTCTTTTTAATTGTCTTTTAGGATCCCTTGTTATTTTTCTTTGAAGTCTGGACCTAATATATAAGGTAAAAGGAACTGAGCTAGATTGACTTTAACTGTAAGCTTTTGTGTTTATCTGGCTAGAAGTCAGGCTGGGTTTGCTGTTTGCATTAGCTGTAGGTGTCCCAGGATATAATTTCCTCTAGTGTTTTTTCTTTTATCTCCTCTGCTGTCTTTGGGTCTCCCTAGAAACTACTTCATATGTGGAGTCTGAGCCTTGCTGTTCTTCCAGCTGTAACCCACACTGCAGTATCGTAGCCCCGTTGACGCATCGTGGGAGGAGGAGATGCATTCTGCTCTGCTCTGGTGAAGTCTCAGTGTTTACTGGATCTGTGCCTCTGGGCTCTGACATTCACAGGGGCTTCTCAGCTTTTTTTTTTTTTTTTTTTTTTTTTCTTTTTCTTTTTGAGACGGAGTTTCGCTCTTGTTACCCAGGCTGGAGTGCAATGGCGCGATCTCGGCTCACCGCAACCTCCGCCTCCCGGGTTCAGGCAATTCTCCTGCCTCAGCCTCCCGAGTAGCTGGGATTACAGGCACGCGCCAACATGCCCAGCTAATTTTTTGTATTTTTAGAAGAGACGGGGTTTCACCATGTTGGCCAGGAGGGTCTCGATCTCTCGACTTCGTGATCCACCGGCCTCGGCCTCCCAAAGTGCTGGGATTACAGGCTTGAGCCACCGCGCCCGGCCTTTTTTTTTTTTTTTTTTTTTTTTTTTTGGCGGAGTTTTCCTCTTGTTACCCAGGCTGGAGTGCAATGGCGCGATCTCGACTCACCGCAATCTCCACCTCCTGGGTTCAGACAATTCTGCTTCAGCCTCCTGAGTAGCTGGGATTACAGTCGTGCACCACCATGCTCAGCTAATTTTTGTATTTTTAGTAGATATGGGGTTTCACCATGTTGACCAGGATGGTCTGGATCTCTTGACCTTGTGATCCACCCGCCTTGGCCTCCCAAAGTGCTGGGATTACAGGCGTGAGCCACGGCTCCTGGCTCAGCTTTTAAATTCTATCCTTACATGAGATAGCACGGCGAGAGAGGGCTAGAGTTCGGAAATTTTCATTCCCTCAACGTGGCTAAGGCTTTGCTGAAGTCATTGAGCTTGCAGTAAAGGCCTGTGTTGAGGAGATGCTCTTTGCTTATTTCAAAATGGCTGCTTTTTTTTTCTGGGAGTATTTCACAATAGTTACTTTTTCTATCCCCTTGACAACACAGGAAGGGGATTTCCTCAGTTTGTAACCACGAGATCCTGGTGGGCCTTCTGGAGGTAAAATCCATAGAGGTCTAGGACCCCCATAGATTGTGCCCATAGGGGCTTTTAACTCTGAAGCTGGTCCACAGTAAGCTTAATAAAGCTTTCTTGATGGGAGGACATATCAACATCATTTTACCTATAACAAGCTGCAAGTGAAGAATAAGAAATAAGACATTTCATAAAGAGACCAGATGTGGTGGCTCATGCCTGTAATCCCAGCACTTTGGGAAGCCAAGGGGAGGGGGAGTGGATCACCTGAGGTCAAGAGTTCAAGAACAGCCTTACCAACATAGTAAAATCCCATCCCCCGATGTGCTAAAACAGTACTTTATATCATCTTTCGTGAAGTCAATCAGTATAATCCTGTAATAGAAATGATTGCACAGTAGAATATTTTTCAAGCATAAACAACATGTATGGTGTGATACTGTAGTGATACACTTGCAGTGTCTGTTATTATTCTAACCTTATTACATGATTAACCTTAATTATTTGTGTAAAAATATATTCATGTAGAATGGAGGCACGGAGCATCATGCTACGTTGTTCAGTATTAAATAATAAGCATTAATTTAAATAAATGCTCAGTGCTGTGCTTGGTATATGTCCCTACTCAGCGATTTTGTTTTTCAGAAGTTATGTCATTTCAGCGCAAGTGGATCCTTTGTGATTACCTGATCAGTGATGTCGATCCTCTTCATGCTGAATGAGCTTATTCAATTTCCAGTGAGGCCATGAGTGCCAGCTGTTGCCATAGCTCTAAAGAAATTTCTGCCGAATCTTTTACAAACGCTGGTTTATGGGCCAGGTGCGGTGGTTTAAGCCTGTAATTCCAGCACTTTGGGAGGCCGTGGCGGGTGGATCACGAGATCGACAGATCGAGACCATCCTGGTCAACATGGTGAGACCCCGTCTCTACTAAAAAAAGTGCAAAAAATTAGCTGGGCATGGTGGCGCGTGCCTGTAATCCCAGCTACTCAGGAGGCTGAGGCAGGAGAATTGCCTGAGCCCAGGAGGCGGAGGTTGGGGTGAGCCCAGATCGCGCCATTGCACTCCTGCCTGGGTAACAAGGGTGAAACTCCGTCTCAAAAAAAAAAAAACAAAAAAGTCTTCTACTGCAAATACCTGATCTCTACACTAAAGGACATTCTTTGCTTGGAGTATGCTTGGTGAGAAGGCATCGTGACGGGAGGTAACATCCCTGGGAACAGTCCTCAGTGGCTGCTGGAAAAGAGTAAGCAGATAAATACAAAGCTGCTTTGCCCTCAGGTGTGACAACTTGGAGACAGTGCTACACAATTTCCCAGAGGTTTACTGTGAGTCCCAGTTGCCCATATAGGAAATTTTCCATTTGATCCCTTCATTATCTTACATTTCTCCCTACTCTTTTACATGAAATCACATCCCATAGAAACTACCTGCATTTGAACCCTTGTCCCAGGGTCTCGTTTAGGGATAACCAAGCCTCATCTATTTGCTCTTCATTAGGACTGCCTAAAATAATTTCCTTTTTTTTTTTTTTTCCCTTAAGACAGTGTCTTACTCTGTCACCCAGGCTGGAGTGCCATGGTGTGATCTCAGCTCACTTCAACCTCCATCCCCAAGTTCAAGAAATTCTCCTGCCTCCGCCTCGTGAGTAGCTGGGATTACAGGCACGCACCACCATGCCCAGCTAATTTTTTGCATTTTTAGTAGAGATGGGGTTTCACCATGTTGACCCGGATGGTCTTGATCTCTTGACCTCGTGATCCACCCGCCTCAGCCTCCCAAAGTACTGGGGTTACAGGCTTGAGCCACCGCGCCCGGCGTTGCATTTATTACAATTGGCCTCATTCTTTCCAGGGAAACTTTCTGAGAATTTGGAAGGATGGAAAAGTCACAGTCTCTAGAGATTTGTCATCTTGGTCCCTGAATTTAAGAAACAATGGAACATTGTGCATTGGAACGATGAAACATCAGAGAGCCGGGCGCGGTGGCTCAAGCCTTTAATCCCAGCACTTTGGGAGGCCGAGGCGGGTGGATCATGAGGTCAAGAGATCGAGACCATCCTGGTCAACACGGTGAAACCCCGTCTCTACTAAAAATTCAAAAAATTAGCTGGACATGGTGGCGCGTGCCTGTAATCCCAGCTACTCAGGAGGCTGAGCCAAGAGAATTGCCTGAACTCAGGAGGCGGAGGTTGCGGTGAGCCGAGATCGCGCCATTGCACTCCAGCCTGGGTAACAAAAGCAAAACTCCATCTCAAAAAAAAAAAAAAAAAAAAGAAACATCAGAGAAAGTTGCTGCCTTATTCTTCAAAAACAGATACCGAATCATTCCCTCTCCGTTTGTCTCTTATCAGTTCACATCTGCTTGAAGTAGTCTTTGAAAGATTTGTCTAGATGAGGTTATAAAGTGTTTGGCTTCTGTGCATTAATTTGAGACTAGTATGTCATCTTTCTGTGCATAATTTTTCTGGCAGTTCAGAATGATAAAGCCCACAAAAGCTGGAACCAGCCTTCTGCTACCAGTTTGAACCGAAGCTTTACTGAGATGTTCCTTTCTTTTCTTTTTTTTTTTTTTTTTGAGACAGAGTTTCGCTCTTGTTACCCAGGCTGGAGTGCAATGGCGCGATCTTGGCTCACCGCATCCTCCGCTTACTGGGTTCAGGCAATTCTCCTGCCTCAGCCTCCTGAGTAGCTGGGATTACAGGCACGCACCACCATGCCCAGCTAATTTTTTGTATTTTTAGTAGAGACGGAGTTTCACCATGTTGACCAGGATGGTCTCGATCTCTTGACCTCATGATCCACCCGCCTCAGCCTCCCATAAAGTGCTGGGGTTACAGGCGTGAGCCACCGCACCTGGCGAGATGTTCCTTTCATAGACAACTTTGAGTTACTGTCCGGTACCCTTTAATTTCCCCAAGAGATCATGAGCATTTTTTTTGCAGGGTGGGCCTAGTGTTAACAAACTCTGTTAGTTGTTATCTATCTGAGAATGTCTCAATTTATCTCTCAGTTTTAACGAATAATTTATTATACTTACGGAATTCTTGGTTAACTATTCATTTGTTTGTTTGTTTAATATTTTGACTCTATGGGCCCACTGACATCTCGTCTGCAAAGCTTCTGATAAGAAATCTTCTAGGCCGGGTGCGGTGGCTCAAGCCTGTAATAGGCCGGGCCCTGTGGGTCAAGCCTGTAATCCCAGCACTTTGGGAGGTCAAGGCGGGTGGATCACGAGGTCGAGAGATCGAGACCATCCTGGTCAACATGTGAAACCCCGTGTCTACTAAAAATACAAAAAAACTAGCTGGGTGTGGTGGCGCGTGCCTGTAATCCCAGCTACTCAGGAGGCTGAGGCAGGAGAATTGCCAGAGCCCAGGAGGCGGAGGTTGCGGTGAGCCGAGATCGCGCCATTGCACTCCAGTCTGGGTAACAAGAGCGAAACTCCGTCTCAAAAAAAAAAAAAAAATCAAGTCACTAAAAGAAAGAAAAAAATTCAAGTATTCGCTGATGTCATTTCTCAGTGGAAAATAGAAATTAATAAATTATATTGAAAATAACATTTAATAGACTTGTCTGGCATTTTATATATTTTGTTGCATGGGGTTTCAGAGGAGATGTCTTTTTCTTTGTTTATGATTTGATTCTTATAGTTGACTGTTGGCTGAATATATTGATAATGACTATGAAACTCATAGCTCCTATTCCTGTTCTTAAATCTTCATGTAAAATGTAAATCTCCCACTGATCTATCTGCCTACTTCTTTCTCAGAGTTTCTGAGGGTGTCTCACGTATCTGATAACATTAACATGTCCGATACTTTATAGCACCTACCGGCACCTTCATGTCCTACTTTTTCTCTTTGCATGTGGTATCACTTTGAGACACTTGGTTGAAGTTGCCCATTTCTGCTCTCCTGTAACTATCAATGATGGTACCAACAAAAGATACGATCACCTTGTTGGTGTCACATACCTCAGTGCATTTTATTTTGTGTGAACTTACTCTAGTGGAAGACACTGTTTCAGAAATTCTTGGTAAGACTGCTTCTAATCCTGCAAAATGCATAGGGCAATGTCTTAGCCCTGTGGTAGACCAAATGCAGGTTCAAGTTCGAACCACTTATCTAACGGTGCAGCATTGATATCGGAGAGAACAAACCAACTGTGGCTGGCTGAAGTTTGTTTTTTTTTTCTTTTTCTTTTTCTTCTTTTTTTTTTTGAGACGGAGTTTCGCTCTTGTTACCCAGTCTGGAGTGCAATGGCGCAATCTCGGCTCACCGCAACCTCCGAATCCTGGGTTCAGGCAATTCTCCTAACTCCACCTCCCTAGTAGCTGGGACTACAGGCATGCGCCACCACGCCCAGCTAATTTTTGTATTTTTAGTAGAGACAGGGTTTCACCATGTTGACCAGGATGGTCTCAATCTCTCGACCTCGTGATCCACCCGCCTCGGCCTCCCAAAGTGCTGGGATTACAGGCGTGAGCCACCGCGCCCGGCTGAAGTTCTTATTATAATTCCTGACTTTGTGTTTATTTTTCCCCAAATTGTTTTCATGTTCTCCTTCATTCCACTTTTCTTTGAAATCCATATTCTCTCTTCTTCTTTCTCAATTCTTCTGAAGCCACAACACTAAATTATCTTCTTTCCTTCCACATCCTCCAAGCAAAAAATAAGCCCGCAAGTCTCTAAGACGTAAGAAAGCAACACAGCCTGTTTCTCATTCAAAATTAATTTTTACATCGAAGATTTTTCAACTCAGAGTCGCTTGGATTTGGGTGAGTTATTAAAGGCTGATCAGTTTCAAAGGCGATAGAGTTAGGTCTTTGTGCAGATATGTTCTTTCATTTTTACTGATTCACTTTCTCTCATCCTCAGGATGCTCTTCTTTTGAACTCAAGGGATATAAACATGACTATTATGGTTACCATCTGTGTCCCCACCCAAATTGATGTCGAATTGTGATCCTCAGTGTTGGAGGAGAGGCCTGGTGTGAGGCCGTTGGATCCTGGGGGCCGACTTCTCCCTCGTTGTTCTCCTGATAATGACTTATCAGGAGAACTGGTTGTTTAAAAGTGGTGGCCCTTGTCCCTTATATCTCTGTCTCCTGCCCTGCTATGTGAAGATGTGTCTGCTTCCCCTTGGCCTCCCACCATGATTGTCAGTTTTCTGAGGCCTCCACAGCCATGCTTCCTGGACAGCCTGTGGAATTGTGAATCAATTAAACCTCTTTTTTTTTTTTTTTAATAAATTGCCCGGTCTCAGGTAGTTTCTTATAGCATTGTGAGAACAGACTATTAAAATGACTCAGGTATGGATTATATATTTTGTAATAATTAGACACTCAGAGAGTATGATAAATCATGTGTATGTAGCACAGAGATCTGCAAACCACAACCCAAAGACTATTCTAGGGCTTAGCCATTTCTTTTTGTAAATAACATTTTATTGGAACAAAGCACCACCCATTTATATACTCCGAGGAGAAACCGGGATGAAACAGGTCACGGCCCAAGGCACAAAATTGCAGGAGGCATTCACTTGCAGCAGCCTGCCTTGAAATGATTCTGAAAATGAGGGTCTCATTAAGTTTTGTTCCTCAGGCACTCAAGTTGCTATCTAGGCCACACCCTTTGGTTGCATATTCTCTGTGGCTACTTTGACTTTATAACCTTAGAGTTTAGTCATTGTCACAGAGATTGTATGTCCTGGAAATCCTAAGATATTTACTCCATGACCATTTGTGTCAATTTTTGACCACCTGATTGAGAGTTTAAAAGAGTTATAAATTTGGGACCTCTGAACACAACATAGACTATCATTAGTAAAACCTTCACTTGGAGTTTCTCAGAATGTACGGTGATATCCAATGGAAGAAAACTGGTTGCCAGGTGCGGTGGCTCAAGCCTGTAATCCCAGAACTTTGGGAGGCCGAGGTGGGTGGATCACGAGGTCAAGAGATCGAGACCAACCTGGTCAACATGGTGAAACCCCGTCTCTACTAAAAATACAAAAAATTAGCTGGGCATGGTGGCACGTGCCTGTAATCCCAGCTACTCAGGAGGCCGAGGCAGGAGAATTGCCTGAACCCGGGAGGCGGAGGTTGCGGTGAACCGAGATCGCGCCATTGCACTCCAGCCTGGGTAACAAGAGCGAAACTCCGTCTCAAAAAAAAAAAAAGTCAGGAAGTGAAAATGATAGTGCCTGCCTCAAAGGATGTGAATTTGCAGTAAACAAGATATTTCATGGAAATAATTTAAAACAGTGTTTGGCACATGGTAAGATCGTAAGTTCTGTATAAGTATTAGCAGTTAGTGTTATTATGTGAGGCTGTGAAAGTTAGGTGGCTAGCCGAAAAAAACTGAAGCGACAAGTTTTATTAAATTTTATAACACATCAGGGAAATATGTTGTTATATTATGGCCACCTTTCCTATAATTTGTGATAAAAGGAAATAAGTCTCAAACGCCACATGTTCTCACTCCTAAGTGGGTGTTGAACAATGAGAACACATGCACACAGAGAGGGGAACATCACACATTGGGGCCTGTCAGGGGTTGGGGAATAGGGGAGGGATAGAAGGGGGTGCGGAGATTGGGGAGGGATAGCATTAGGAGAAATATCTCATGTAGATCACAGGGGGATGGATGCAGCAATCCACCATGGTATGTGTGTACCTGTGTAACAAACTGACACATTCTGCACGTGTACTCCAGAATTTAGGAGTTTAACTTTATATATATATATATATAACAAAAATAAAATAAAGATACTAAAGTTTCATAGGAAGTTTAAGGTGTTTTTTTTCTAATTCTGTGAAGAAAGTCATTGGTAGCTTGATGGGGATAGCACCGAATTGAGGCGCTGCCGATCAGCCGCTGTGGGCTCATGGGACCTGGGCCTGGAGGAGCCTTCCCACTGTCCTTACCCTGCAGAGCCTGGCCCGAGGTGCCCGCTGCGGTCCCAGAGGCACAGGGTGCTGCCCTTGGTCCCGCGGGCCGTTCCCGTTCCCAGTGAGCACCGCACAGGCCAGCGTGGAGGACGCAGGACGAAGAGCAGCAGCAACGCCGGCGAACCCACAGGGACCGCTCGGGGAGAGCGTGAAGGGCGCCGCACGGCCCCTTGGCCAGAGAATCTGTGCAGATGCCCACTAAGCATGTCACATGTATAGAGCATCGAGAGTCTCCAGTGGAAAATTGAGTCGTGCTGCTGTCTCGTTATACAAACACGACGATGGCGCAGAAGGAGTCTAGCGTGAAGGTCTCTTGGCGGGACGTGAACAAGCTCATTTCTGTTACCCGCTGCCAGGACAACAGCCGCTCTGCAAACGCTTGCTCACTCTTCCCAAAGCTCACAGAGACTCTGCCCGAAGGTATCTCATTCTAGCTTTGTCAAGTGCCCAAGAGAAACAAAACCGTGTGTCCACATAATGTCCACAGAGGAAGGGACGTTGCAGGATTGTTCATAATGGATTAAGCCGGACACAACCCAAGTGATTGCCGGTAGGTGAATAGATGAAAATACATCCATCCAGTGCAGCCCTGCACAAAATAAACACACAACCACACGACTGAATTTCAAAGCTGCCGTGTTGAGAGCTAGAAGGTCGGTATGACAGAGGATGTGTTACGTGTTTCTACCGAGATGAAATCCTACACGAGAGAAATCTCACTGTAGTGACAGAAAGCAAATTCCTGGTGCTTGGGGCGAGGGACGGTCTGTACGTTCATTGTGGAGCAGTTAAGAGACTTTCCCTCTCTGTCTCTCTCTCCACACACACACACACACACACACGCACACACACATACACACACAGTCACACACACACACATTTGTTTATCCATTTCTACATATTAGTCATTTCTCACAAGCTGTGCTTTTAATATAGACACATATGATTTCATATGAAGCCGACTTCAATAACACTGATTTCAACGTAGAACGATTGTGCTGTCTGCAGCAAAGCAGCCCATGGCCGAGTCATGGAGAGGTGGAGAGAAGAGGCAACGGCATTCTCAGGCCTGTCAGGCCTTGTACCCTGGGTTGGGGTGGAAGAACTCATCAGAGGCGTTGCCTGGCTGGAGTGGGGACGGCCCCAGCCCTGACAGTGCAGGAAAATTGAGGGCTTCCTTTCCCGTGGTCCTGAACACTGGGTCCTCAGCACTGAGTCTGTTGTCCTAGGTCAATGTCATCATCGACCTCCTCCACTTGCTGGAGCCCAGGGAAGCTCTGGAAGGCTGAGCTCCTGACTGGGGCTGAGACCTGCCCTGGGATTCAGAGCAGACTCGTCCCAGCAGAGCAGATGTTGAGGCATTTCCTGCCTGTCCTGGCAGCAGGACCCCAGTTACCCTCGATGTTGCTGGTGTTTTCTGAGAGTGGAGATTGTGCCTGCTGGAGACTCAATCCTGAGGACTGCTGGGTCAGCACCGGCTGAGACCTGACTTCTGGAGGGACAGAGAAGTGGAAGACCGCTTTCTTACAACCTGATCTGCTGTGTGTTGGTTCCTTTTAAAAAGTTGCATCTATGTTTACATTGAGCGAGTCAGAAACACGTTTCTTCTAAAAGCTGCGTTTGGACATTCCAGACTGGATGGGAGTACAGGCTATAATGAGAAATATCTGGCTCTAAAACAAAAACGGAGCTATCTAGCAGAATGGTTGTCAATGTTTGCATTCAAGTTACAGAGTTAAACTGATGTGTGTTTGCAGCAGTTCAGAAACCCTTTCTTTGGAGAATGTAGAAACAGTCATTTCCAGCCCTATACTGGCATATAAGAGTTAGCAGTAAGAATGCGTTTAAAATATAGAAGTCCTGCTTCCTATAAACTGATCTGCTGTGCATTGGTTCGTTTTAGGAAATTGCAACTATGTTTAGATTCAGCAGGTTAGAAACACATTTCTTCTAAAAGCTGCCTTTGGACATTCCAGAGTGGATGGGAGTACAGGATGTAAAGAGAAATATCTGACTCTAAAAGAAAAACGGAGATGTCCAGCAGAATGGTTGTCAATGCATGCATTAAACTTCCAGAGTGAAACTGATTTGTATTTCAGCAGTTCAAAAACCCTTTCTTTGGAGAATGTAGAAACAGTCATTTCCAGCCCTAAAGTGGCATATAAGAGTTAGCAGTAAGAATGCCTTAAAAAGACACAAGACCGGCTTCTTATAAACTGATCTGCTGTGTGTTGGTTCCTTTTAGAAAGTTGCAACTATGTTTCGATTCAGCCAGTTAGAAACACATTTCTTCTAAAAGGTGCTTTTGGACATTCCAGACTGGATGGGAGTACAGGCTGTAATTAGAAATATCTGGCTCTAAGACAAAAACGGAGCTATCTAGCAGAATGGTTGTCAATGTTTGCATTCAAGTTACAGAGTTAAACTGAAGTGTGTTTGCAGCAGTTCAGAAACCCTTTCTTTGGAGAATGTAGAAACAGTCATTTCCAGTCCTATACTGGCATATAAGAATTAGCAGTAAGAATGCGTTTAAAATATAGAAGTCCTGCTTCCTATAAACTGATCTGCTGTGCTTTGGTTCCTTTTAGGAAATTGCAACTATGTTTAGATTCAGCAAGTTAGAAACACATTTCTTCCAAAAGCTGCCTTTGGACATTCCAGAGTGGATGGGAGTACAGGATGTAAAGAGAAATATCTGGCTCCAAAACAAAAACGGAGCTATCCAGCAGAATGGTTGTCAATGTTTGCATTTAAGTTACAGAGTTAAACTGAATTGTGTTTGCAGCAGTTCAGAAACCCTTTCTTTGGAGAATGTAGAAACAGTCATTTCCAGCCCTATAGTGCCATATAAGTGTTAGCAGTAAGAATGCCTTTAAAACACAGAAGACCGGCTTCTTACAAACTGATCTGCTGTGTGTTGGTTCCTTTTAGAAAGTTGCAACTATGTTTCGATTCAGCGAGTTAGAAGCACATTTCTTCTAAAAGGTGCTTTTGGACATTCCAGACTGGATGGGAGTACAGGCTGTAAAGAGAAATATCTGGCTCTAAAACAAAAACGGAGCTATCTAGCAGAATGGTTGTCAATGTTTGCATTCAAGTTACAGAGTTAAACTGATGTGTGTTTGCAGCAGTTCAGAAACCCTTTCTTTGGAGAATGTGGAAACAGTCATTTCCAGTCCTATACTGGCATATAAGAGTTAGCAGTAAGAATGCGTTTAAAATACAGAAGTCCTGCTTCCTATAAACTGATCTGCTGTGCCTTGGTTCGTTTTAGGAAATTGCAACTATGTTTAGATTCTGCAAGTTAGAAACACATTTCTTCCAAAAGCTGCCTTTGGACATTCCAGAGTGGATGGGAGTACAGGATGTAAAGAGAAATATCTGACTCTAAAAGAAAAACGGAGATGTCCAGCAGAATGGTTGTCAATGCGTGCATTAAACTTCCAGAGTGAAACTGATTTGTATTTCAGCAGTTCAAAAACCCTTTCTTTGGAGAATGTAGAAACAGTCATTTCCAGCCCTAAAGTGGCATATAAGAGTTAGCAGTAAGAATGCCTTAAAAAGACACAAGACCGGCTTCTTACAAACTGATCTGCTGTGTGTTGGTTCCTTTTAGAAAGTTGCAACTATGTTTAGATTCAGCGTGTTAGCAACACGTTTCTTCTAAAAGGTGCGTTTGGACATTCCAGTGTGGATGGGAGTACAGGATGTAAAGAGAAATATCTGGCTCTAAAACAAAAACGGAGATGTCCAGAGGAACGGTTGTCAATGTTTTCATTCAACTTACAGAGTTAAAATGATTTGTATTTCAGCAGATCAGAAACCCTTTCTTTGTAGAAGGTAGAAACAGTCATTTCCAGCCCTATACTGGCATATAAGAGTTAGCAGTAAGAATGCGTTTAAAACGCAAAAGACCCGCTTCTTACAAACTCATCTGCTGTGTGTAGGTTCCTTTTCGGAAGTTGCAACTATGTTTAGATTCAGCCAGTTTGAAACACATTTATTCTAAAAGCGACCTTCGGACATACAAGAGTGGATGGGAGTACAGGACGTAAAGAGAAATATCTGACTCTAAAAAAAAAAACGGAGCTATCCAGCAGAATGGTTGTGAATGTGTGCTTTCAACTTACAGAGTTAAACTGATTTGTATTTCACCAGTTCAGAAACCCTTTCTTTGTAGACTGTAGAAACAGTCATTTCCAGCCCTATCGTGGCATATTAGAGTTAACAGTAAGAATGCCTTTAAAACACAGAAGACTCGCTTCCTATAAACTGATCTGCTGTGCCTTGGTTCCTTTTAGGAAGTTGCAACTATGTTTAGATTCAGCCAGTTTGAAACACATTTCTTCTAAAAGCTAGGTTTGGACATTCCAGAGTAGATGGGAGTACAGGAGGTAAAGAGAAATATTTGACTCTAAAAAAAACGGAGCTATCCAGCAGAATGGTTGTCAATGTGTGCTTTCAACTTACAGAATTAAACTGATTTGTTTCAGAAGTTCAGAAACCCTTTCTTTGGAGAATGTAGAAACAGTCATTTCCAGCCCTATACTGGCATATTAGAGTTAACAGTAAGAATGCGTTTAAAACACAGAAGACACGCTTCCTATGAACTGATATGCTGTGCGTTGGTTCCTTTTAGGAAGTTTCATCTATGTTTAGATTCAGCGTGTTAGAAACACGTTTCTTCAAAAAGCTGCGTTTGGACATTCCAGAGTGGATGGGAGTACAGGCTGTAATGAGAAATATGTGGCTCTAAAACAAAAACGGAGCTATCCAGCAGAATAGGTGTCAATGTGTGCTTTCAACTTACAGAATTAAACTGATTTGTTTCAGAAGTTCAGAAACCCTTTCTTTGGAGAATGTAGCAACAGTCATTTCCAGCCCTATACTGGCATATAAGAGTTAGCAGTAAGAATGTGTTTAAAACACAGAAGACCGGCTTCTTACAAACTGATCTGCTGTGTGTTGGTTCCTTTTAAGAAGTTGAAACAATGTTTAGATTCAGCCAGTCTGAAACACATTTATTCTAAAAGCGACCTTTGGACATTCCCGAGTGGATGGGAGTACAGGATGTAAAGAGAAATATCTGACTCTAAAACAAAAAGGGAGCTATCCAGCAGAATGTTTGTCAATGTGTGCATTCAACATACAGAATTAAATTGATTTGTATTTCAGCAGATCAGAAACCCTTTCTTTGGAGAATGTAGAAACAGTCATTTCCAGCCCTATACTGGCATATAAGAGTTAGCAGTAGCCGGGCGCGGTGGTCAAGCCTGTAATCCCAGCACTTTGGGAGGCCGAGGCGGGTGGATCACGAGGTCGAGAGATCGAGACCATCCTGGTCAACATGGTGAAACCCCGTCTCTACTAAAAATACAAAAAATTAGCTGGGCATGGTGGCACGTGCCTGTAATCCCAGCTACTCGGGAGGCTGAGGCAGTAGAATTGCCTGAATCCAGGAGGCGGAGGTTGCGGTGAGCCGAGATCGCGCCATTGCACTCCAGCCTGGGTAACAAGAGCGAAACTCCGTCTCAAAACAAAACAAAACAAAACAAAACAAAACAGTTAGCAGTAAGAATGCGCTTAAAACACAGAAGACCCGCTTCCTATAAACTGATCTGCTGTGCGTTGGTTCCTTTTAGGAAGTTGCAAGTATGTTTAGATTCAGCGTGTTAGAAACACGTTTCTTCTAAAAGGTGCGTTTGGACATTCCAGTGTGGATGGGAGTACAGGATGTAAAGAGAAATATCTGGCTCTAAAACAAAAACGGAGCTATCCAGCAGAATGGTTGTCAATGTGTGCATTCAACTTACAGAGTTAAACTGATTTGTATTTCATCAGTTCAGAAACCCTTTCTTTGGAGAATGTAGAAACAGTCATTTCCAGCCCTTTAGTGGCATATAAGAGTTAACAGTAAGAATGCGTTTAAAACACAGAAGACCTGCGTCTTACAAACTGATCCACTGTGTGTTGGTTCCTTTTATGAAGTTGCAACTATGTTTCGATTCAGCGAGTTAGAAACACATTTCTTCTAAAAGCTGCCTTTGGACATTCCAGAGTGGATGGGACTACAGGATGTAAAGAGAAGTATCTGGCTCTAAAACAAAAACGGAGCTGTCCAGCAGAATGGTTGTCAATGTGTGCATTCAACTTGCAGAGTTAAACTGATGATGCCCTGATTTTCGGCATCATCATGACCATTCTGATGATCATCATTCCAATCCTGATTCTGCAAGCCTATCAGTAGATCCAGAGGAATCACCCGGGACAGGGGCTATGCTTGTGACCTGTCTCCCTCCCGGGTATCCAGATTCCATCGCTCGCCCTGTCCCCAGCCCATCCTGTATCAACCCTTGACCCTCACACACTTTTCTACAGTGGTTTAATAAAGTGCACGTGCTCCTGGAAAAATAAAATAAAATAAAAAAATAAAACTCAAAATAATAAATAAATAAAGAAGAGAAGCGTCACTGGGAAGTTTTTATTTTATTTTATTTTATTTTTTTAATCCATGCAACCAGTCTTATTTATGCATAATTGAGAAAACACAGGCCTAGAGAGGTTATGAAACTTATCTATAGTTACGCAGCTTGTGAAGGGCAGAGCCACTATTTGATACCAGGCAGCTTTGCTCTCGGCGACATCAGTGGGCTGCCTTTTGGTAAATTCAGGACATGAGGAGCAGAGGAGCAGGGGCAGGGAAAGGGTGCTAGGTGGGGAGGGTCTGAGGGAGGCCGATGGGAGAGGACAGAAAGATCAGCCGATTGGCACTGGCTTGAGTCTGGCTGGCAGGCCTAAGCCAAGGGGCCCTGGGTGCATATGGCACCGGGAAGCACGCTCCCCATTCCCTTCCTGCTCCTTCCTTCTTAAGGGCCTCTGCCCATGGTTCCTCTGGAGAGCCAAGCGGGGCTCTACCAGGCAGCGTGCGTGAACATGGCACGGGTGAGGGTGACTGGGGCATCTGCCCACCTGATGCACACAGACGTTGCACTTGTCACGGAAGCCCATCTCGTGGCCATCCTCGCCCTCAGGAGAGCGGCACACGTCACAGACGACATCCTCATCACACTCGATGCCCAGCCCCTCCTGCGTCTCGATGGCCCTGGCCCTATTCTCGTGGCACAGGGTCTCCAGCTCCTCCTGCACACGTTCCAGCGTCAGCTCATCCAGCTCTGGCCTCTCCATCTCCTGAAGTTCTGAGTCGATGAGCTGCAGCCAGTAGGCGTCCGTCTCGTCCGGGTCCTAGCGGCTGCCTCCTGGCCAATCCGGCCGGGAGCCCTCCCCGAGCGTGGGGCTGCTTGGGGATGCCCGGGCAGGGGGGCCTTCCAGAGGTGGGAGGGTCCTCACCAGGGGCTCTGGGATGGCCTCTGCCCCGGCAGGCACCTGCACGCCTTCCTCCCATTCCTGTCGCCATGGGTCTGCCAGGAGGCAGGAGTCATCCGGGCTGAGCTGGTGTGAGTCCGGGATCCTCATGGCTGTGACGACATCTGTCCGGAAAACCTCCGAGGGCTTCTTTTCGTGCTGTCGGGGCCAGCCCGACTCGGTGCTGCTGGGCAGGTTGGAGCATCTCGATGCGGATGTAGATGTCGCGTGACTGTCAGTGGTGGCAGAGTTGTCACTGCCGATGGGGTCCTTTCGCCTCTTCTCTTCCGTCTTGCTCTGCGGTCCCCCCCGGAGGGGCGCTGCCCGCTGCAGGGACCGGCGCGGGAAGGAGGCTCCCGAAGCCCGGAGCTCCCGGGGCCGGCGCGGGAGGGCGGGGGGCGCTCATCCATCCGGGGTCGCGGCCAGGGAGGCGGCGGGGCCGTGGCGTCCCCGCCGGGGACAGTCAACCCGCCAGACCTGAGCGGGTGCCACTAGGAGTGGGCGCAAAGTAACTCCATGGACGCTACTCACCCCCCCAAAAAATAGCCTCCGACTGCGATGGCCGCGGTCGGCACCATTCACCAACCCCCTGTGTAGGTTTCTCTTATTATTTATTTATTTATTTATTTTGAGATGGAGTCTCGCTCTGTTGCCCAGGCTGGAGTGCAGTGACGCCGTCTCAGCCCACTGCAACCTCTGCCTCCTGGGATCAAGTGATTTTCTGCCTCAGCCTCCCAAGAAGCTGCAATACAGGCACCTGCCACCCATCCTGCTATTGTTTTTTTTTTTTTTTTTTTTTTGAGATGGAGTTTCGCTCTTGTTACCCAGGCTGGAGTGCAATGGCGCCATCTCGGCTCACCGCAACCTCCGCCTCCTGGGTTCAGGCAATTCTCCTGCCTCAGCCTCCTGCGTAGCTGGGATTACAGGCACGCGCCACCATGCCCAGCTAATTTTTTGTATTTTTAGTAGAGACGGGGTTTCACCATGTTGACCGGGATGGTCTCGATCTCTCGACCTCGTGATCCACCCGCCTCGGCCTCCCAAAGTGCTGGGATTACAGGCGTGAGCCACCGCGCCCGGCCTGTTTTTGTATAAGTAGACATGGGGTTTCACCATCTTGACGAGGCTGGTCTTGAACTCCTGACGCCGTGATACGCTCACCTCAGCCTCCCAAAGTCCTGGGGTTACAGACATGAGCCACCGCACCCAGCCGAGAAGAGATTTGCTAGTTGAGTTCTGGATGACAGGTGTTTCATTGTAGGGGGTCTAAAGAGAGACTCAAATGCCTAGAAGTTCAAGATCAGCTTGTGCAATATAGGGAGACCTCGTCTCTACAAAAACAACCAAGCAACCAAAAATTAGCTGGGCACGGTGGCAGGGGACTCTGATGCCAGTTACTCAGGAGGCTGAGGCCAGAGAATCGCTAGGGCCCGGGAGGTTGAGGCTGCCGTGAGTTGTGATCGCTCCACTGTATTCAACCTGTGAGTCTGAGAGCCTGTTTAAAAAAAAAACACACAAAAAAAATAGAGGCCTGAACATGAATAATTATTCATGAGTGACCCTATGTTGAACAAACAAAGCTGCCCCCAGATTCTGAACCACGAAAAACCGTAAGATAATAAATGTTAATTGTTTCAACAATTCACGTAAATGGCCCACCAAGTGTAGGGGCAATTTGTGATACAGCAATAACTAACTAGTATCTCTAGATTTATTTTTCTTTTTTTTTTTTTTTCATTGAAATGGAATCTTGCTCTGTTGCCAGGCTGGAGTGCAATGGCGTTATTGATCTTGGCTCACTGCAACCTCCACCCCCTGGGTTCAAGTGATCCTCCTGCCTCAGCCTCCTGAGTAGGTGGGACTACAGGCACACACCACCACACCCAGTAAATGTTTGTATTTTTGGTAGAGAAGAGGTTTCTCCATGTCGGGCAGGATGCTCTCAACTTCTTGACCTCATGATCCACCCTCCTCAGCCTCCCAAACTGCTGGATTACAGGTTTGAGCCACCGCACCTGGCCTAGATTTCTTTGGAAGGAAAAGCCATGTCCAGGAGGAGATTCAAAACCCACTTTTGTGTGTGTGTGTGTGTGTGTGTGTGTGTGTGTGTGTGTGTGTGTGTGTGTGTCTGTGTGTGTGTGAGAGAGAGAGAGAGAGAGATGGAGTCTTGCTCTGTTGCTTAGGCTGGAGTGGTGAGATACAGACTCACTGCAACCTCCACCTCCTGATTAAGTGATTCTCCTGCTTCGGCTAATTTTTGTGACGTTAGTAAAGACAGGGTTTCAGTATGTTGGTCAGTCTGGTCTTGAACTCCTGGGTGCAGGGGATCCAACCACCTCAGCCTCCCAAAGTGCTGAGATTTCAGGAGTGAGCCACACCATGCCAAGCCTACCATTGCTGTTGATCTTTGTAGCCAAGGATAATCATCTCAAAACAATGACGGCCTCCTCCTCGGTTCTTCTTTCAGAATCTCTGTCTTCCATTCCCTCCCTCAATATGCACACTTCATTTACTACAGCACTCCTTTCCCACCGCAAAGCCTACGTCCAAATAAAATTCTTCCATTTTAGAGAGCTTCTCCCTGTTTATCATTTAGGTTGACAATTTCTTCTTTGAGCCTCGTTGTGGGGTAGAACTTCCTCCCCTCAAAGTATCTGTTGAAGTCCAAAAGCCCCCTCCCTCCGCCGTACCTGGGGATGTGACGTGATTTGGAAATAGGGTCACTACACATAGAATGAGTTAGGGCTCAGTACAGGGATTCACACCTGTAATTCCAGGACTTTGGGAGGCCAAGGTAGGTGGATCACTTGAGGCCAGGAGTTTGAGACTCCTCTGGGCAACATAGAGAAACTCCTCTCTACAAACAAACAAACAAAAAAATTAGCCAGCTGTGGTGGTTCACACCTGTAGTCCCAGCTGCTTGAGAGGCTGAGGTAAGAGGATCACTTGAGCCTGGGAGGCAGAGGTGGCAGTGAGCCAAGATGGTGGCACTGTACTACAGCCTGAGTGACAGAGCTAGACACTCTCTCAAAAAAAAAAAAAAAAAGATTAGTTAAGATGAGGTTCCATTGGACTAAGGCGGGTCACATTGGATTCAGGCAGCTCTTATTTTTTTTTTTTTTTTTTTTTTTTTTTTGTTGGATGGAGTTTCCCTCTTGTTGTCTAGGCTGGAGTGCAACCGCACAATCTTGGTTCACTGCAGCCTCTGCCTCCCAGGGTCAAGTAATTCTAGGGCCCAGCCTCCTGAGTGGCTGTGATTACAGCGACTCACCACCACACCTGGCTAAATTTGTTTGTATTTTTAGTAGAGATAGTGTTTCTCCATGTTGGTCAGGCTGGTCTCGAACTCCCAACCTCAGGAGATCCGTCCACCGCAGCCTCCCAAAGTGCTGGGATTACATACAGAAGCCACAATGCCCTGCCTTTTTTTTTTTTTTTTTTTTTTTTTTTTTTTTTTTACGGAGTTTCGCTCTTGTTACCCAGGCTGGAGTGCAATAGCGCGATCTCGGCTCACCGCAACCTCTGCCTCCTGGGTTCAGGCAATTCTCCTGCCTCAGCCTCCTGAGTAGCTGGGATTACAGGCACGTGCCACCATGCCCAGCTAATTTTTTGTATTTTTTTTTCTTAGCAGAGACGGGGTTTCACCATGTTGACCAGGATGGTCTCGATCTCTCGACCTCGTGATCCACCCCCCTCCGGCTCCCAAAGTGCTGGGATTATAGGCGTGAGCCACCGCGCCCGGCTTTTCTTTTCTTTTTTTTTTTTTTTTGAGGCGGCCTAGCTCCCTCACCCAGGCTGGAGTGCAGTGACGCCATCTTGGCCCACAGCAATCTCCACTCCCCAGGTTCAAGCAATTCTCGAGGCCGCCCCTAAAGCTAATGATTCACATTCTCCTAAGGAGAGGAAAATTTGGACGCAGATACAGAGACAGAGACAGGGAAGAAAGCCATGCAGTGATGGAAGCAGAGGCTGGAGTGAAGCCAGGCCACACCAAAGTCTGCCGGCCGCCACCAGAAGCTGGAGGAGGCAGGCGGGATCCTCCCTGGAGCCTTCAGAGGGAGCGCGGTGGCCCTGCCCACACCCCGACTCTGGCCTCCTGCACTGTGCAAAAATACATTTCTGTTGTCTGACGCCGCCTGCTTTGTGGTCATCCATTACAGCACTACAGAAAACAAGTATCAGCTTCTTTCTTTTGGGGCAGGACGCAAACCTTGTCAATTCCAGCTCATTCTGGAAACGCGCTCTTCCTGCGTATGGAGCCTGAGGGTGGGGTGAAGCTGTCCTCACAGTGTTCACAAGAACTCTGGACAGACATGGTTATAATTAAGCATTAGGCCGGCCGCAGTGGCTCATGCCCGTAATCTTAGCTCTTTGGGAGTCCAAGGTGGGCAGATCACCAGAGGTCAGGTGTTGGAGACCACGCTGGCCAATGTGGTGAAACATCCATTTCTACTAAAAACACAAAAAATCGGCTGGGCATGATGGCGCCTGCTTGTAATCCCAGCTACTCAGGAGGCTGAGGCAGGAGAGTCACTTGAACCTGGGAGGTGGAAGTTGCAGTGAGTCGAGATCACACCACTGCACTCCAACCTGGGCAACGAGAGTGAAACTCTATCTCAAAAAAATAAAAATTAAAAAATCAAAATTAATCCTCGACAGGGCACAGTAGCTCACGCCTGTAATCCTAGCACTTCGGGAGGCCGAGTCAGGTGGATCACTTGAGGTCCGGAGTTCAAGACCAGCCTGACCAACATGCTGAAACCGCGTCTCTACTAAAAATACAAAAACTTGGCTGAGCATGGTGGCGAGCACCTGTAATTCCAGCCACTCTGGAGGCTGAAGCAGGAAAATGGCTTAAACCTGCGAGGGAGAGGTTGCAGTGAGCCAAGATCGTGCCACTGCATTCCAGCCTGGTAACAGAGCAAGACTCTGTCTCAAGAAACTAATCACGAGCCAGGCGCGGTGGCTCACGCCTGTAATCCCAGCACTTTGGGAGGCCGAGGCGGGTGGATCACGAGGTCAAGAGATCGAGACCATCCTGGTCAACATGGTGAAACCCCGTCTCTACTAAAAATACAAAAAAAAAAAAAAAAAAAAATCAGCTGGGCAAGGTGGCGCACGCCTGTAGTCCCAGCTACTCGGGAGGCTGAGGCAGGAGAATTGCCTGAACGCAGGAGGAGGAGGTTGCGGTGAGCCGAGATCACGCCATTGCACTCCAACCTGGGTAACAAGAGCGAAACTCCAACTAAAAAAAAATAATAATAATGATAATACTGAGTGGCCGGGTGCTGTGACTCATGTCTGTATTCCCAGCACTTGGGCAGGGCTAGGCAGGCACATCACTTGAGGTTACGAGTTCGAGACCATCCTGGGCAACATGGGTAAACCCCTTCTCTACCAAAAACACAAAAATTAGCCAAGCACGGTGGCATATGCCTGTGATCCCAGCTACTTTGAAGGCTGAGGCAGAATCGCTTGAACCCAGGAGGCAGTAGTTGCAGTGAGCAGAGATCATGCCATTGCACTTCAGCCTGGTGACAAAGGGAGACTCCATCTCAAATGGTAATAATAAATAATAAGAATTTTAAAATACGGCCAGGTGCAGAGGCTTACGCCTATAATCCCAGCACTTTGGGAGGCCTAGGCGGGTGAATCACGAGGTTAAGAGATGGAGACCATCCCGGTCAACATGGTGAAACCCCGTCTCTACTAAAAATACAAAAAATTAGCTGGGCATGGTGGCGCATGCCTGTATTACCAGCTACTCAGGAGGCTGAGGCAGGAGAATCGCCTGAACCCAGGAGGTGGAAGTTGTGGTGAGCCGAGATCGCGCCATTGCACTCCAGCCTGGGTAACAAGAGCGAAACTCGATCTGAAAAAAATATATATATTTTTGACAGTTCTTTATGATTTATAGAGCAAAGTATAAATATTTAAAACAAAATCATCAAAACAATGAGAATAATAAAAGTACAGAGGGTTTATTGAGTTGCTCACTTTCTTTCTTTTTTTTTTTTGAGACGGAGCTTCGATCTTGTTACCCAGGCTGGAGTGCAATGGCGCGATCTCGGCTCACTGCAACCTTCACCTCCTGGGTTCAGGCGATTCTCCTGCCTCAGCCTCCTGAGTAGCTGGGATTACAGGCACGCGCCACCATGCCCAGCTAATTTTTTGTATTTTTAGCGGAGACGGGGTTTCACCATGTTGACCGGGATGGTCTCGATCTCTTGACCTCATGATCCACCAGCCTCGGCCTCCCAAAGTGCTGGGATTACAGGCTTGAGCCACCGTGCCCGGCCTTACAATAGTTATTTTTAAAAATTAAGACTTAGGTTTCAATTTAACCAAAGAAATAAAAAATCTGTATATTGAAAATTATACTAATAAAAGAAATATTAGCACCAGTAAGTGGAAAGATTTCTCTTATTCATGGATTGGAAGAAATATCAATTATTAAAATGTCTATACTACTCAAAGTGATCCTGAGATTCAATGCCATCTTTATCTAAATTCCAATGACATTTTTCACACAAATGAAAAATAGCCTAAAATTTATATGAAATCACAATAGGCAACACAATCCTGAGCTAAGGAACAATGCCGAAGTCAGACATCACACTACCTGCTATCAAAATATTCTAAAAAGCTACAGTCACCAAAACCACATGATACCACACACAAAAAATACACTCTTACCAATGCAACAAGACACAAAACTAGAAATAAACCAACCAGTTGACTGTAAATTGATTTTTGATAATAGCGCTAAGAACACTCAATGGGGAAAGAACAATTTATTTAAAATAGGAGATAGAGAAAATTAGATATGCACACGCTGGTTAACAGTATTGGAACCTTACCTTACAATATATAGGAAAATTGACTTGAAATGATTTAAAAACTTAAATGTCAGATGTGAAACTGCAGAACTATAAGAAGAAAACAGAAAGGGGAAACTCCACAACACCGCTCTATTCACTGATTTTTTTTTAATTTGACCGCAAAAGCAAACATAAACCGATGGAGCTACCTCAAATACAAAGCTTATTTATGCACAAGGATGCAACTGACAGAGTGAGAGTCAGCTTTCAGAACTGGAAAAAATATCTGCAAAGTCTACATCTGCTAAGAAGTTAGTGTTCAAAACCTGTAAGGAACTCACATAATTCAATATATTTTAGAATTGCTGAAAGAGTAAATTTCAACTGTTCTCACCACACACATAAAACACGTTGAAGTAATACAGGTTAATGAGCTTGATTTAATTATCCAATCATGTGTACACACATACAAATATGTTGCACACCAGAAATATAGAACACTCTTATTTCTCAATTAAAGTTAAAGAAGAGAAATCAGAAGTAGCCAGGAGAGGGCTTCCAGGCTCTAGGAAGGTAAGAGACAAACAGTTGCCTTCTTTGGAGTTTCTGATTAGCCTCTGGAAAGGAGGCAATCAGACATGCATGTATCTCTGTGAGCAGAAGGGTGATTTTGAACAGAATGGGAGGTTCCTTTGCCTTTCCCAGATTGCCTTGTTATTTTACCTTAGTAATTTTGGGGCCTCAAGATTTATCTTTCTTTTACATTTACCCACTTTTCTTTTTTAAAATCTTTTGGGAGAAGCATTTTAGAAGAAAACAAGTCTCTGGTCTCAGGTTTCATCTAATCTCTCATGGCTAGAATAATTTCTTCCTGGATGGCTAGGTCCCCAGTTATTAGGCAAGTTGATTTTTAGCAGATTGTGAAGTCTCGTGTCTTATGAAGAGGAAATAGGAGGAAGAATGGAGAAAAACAACAACGAACCAAAGAACAATCTTGAAAAATCAGTAGAGGCAATAGGTTGCTGCGACTTTCTTTTGAAGTTTAAGTTGTCCAGCTTTACTTCAAAGGGATTTCTAAAAACACAGCTTAGTTTTTGTAGACTCCAAATTAGAAAAAAAAAAAAATGGGAAAAAAGAAAAAAACGGAAAACGTTATTTTACAGACTTGTAGCCAAGAAAAATTAGAATTCAGCCCAAACTGTAGAAAATAGCAAAAATTGAAAAATATTAGGAAAGACTAGAATTTAAACACAGATGTACTATAGTTTTTTGGTTTTTTTTTTTTGTTTTTTTTTTTTTGAGACGGAGTTTCGCTCTTATTATTACCCAGGCTGGAGTGCAATGGCGCGATCTCGGCTCACCGCAACCTCCGCCTCCTGGGTTCTGGCAGTTCTCCTGCCTCAGCCTCCCGAGTAGCTGGGATTACAGGCACGTGCCACCATGCCCAACTAATTTTTTGTATGTTTAGTAGAGACGGGGTTTCACCGTGTTGACCAGCATGGTCTCGATCTCTTGACCTCGTGATCCACCCTCCTCGGCATCCCAAAGTGCTGGGATTACAGGCTTGAGCCACCGCGCCCGGCCCTTATAGTTTTTAAAACATAATTTTTTTCCCTTTAGTTTCTTATTTTTTACTAAAGACAAATCATCGTAGGACTGGTTTGATGTATTACACTTAACCTGGTTATTTGTATGCAGTGCAGCAAGAATATATATATTTTCACAGGATTTTAAATAGGCTTTGATGAAACTTTGTTCTACAGAAGGGTAAGTCTCAGACAAGACTTTTTTTTTTTTCTTAACGAACTTCTGGTTTATTATTTACAGTTAGAAGTATATATAAATACATAGTTGCAATCAAGATTCATTCCTATATAGCTCCTAATTGAATCTTTTTTGAAAGCTCATCCGAGCCCTGAATTTGTAATATTAAATGCCTGTGAGTTAGGTGAATTCTTCTTCTCTTGAGGTTCCCAGATAAATGCTTCTGTTAGACTCTCAAATTCTTGATAACCTGTTTGACACCCCTAGGCAGTCATCTGCTAAATAGCCTTAAATTTGCATGTTAAGAAAAACAACTCAGGTGAAAATCAAATAACAAAATTTACATCATAAGAAGCAGAGAGAAAACGTCTGCTCGTGCTAGACGGAGATTAAAGACGAAATCGAACACAAAATCATAGAAATATTACGTGGGATCCTGTAGATCAATTCTATTTAAATGGGGCCTACCTATCTTTTAGCCGGATCTCCCACACTGAATCTTTCATCTCCAAAAAAAGAACAATGAGACTAGATCACGTGATGTTTTACAGTTCATTTAAAAAAACCTTTTAATCAAAGGCACTTCTAAATGAGTAAACTACACTCTTTCTTTTTTTTTTTTTTTTGAGACGGAGTTTCGCTCTTGTTACCCAGGCTGGAGTGCAATGGCGCGATCTCGGCTCACTGCAACCTCCACCTCCTGGGTTCAGGCAATTCTCCTGCCTCAGCCTCCTGAGTAGCTGGGATTATAGGCACGCACCACCATGCCCAGCTAATTTTTTTTGTATTTTTTAGTAGAGACGGGGTTTCACCATGTTGACCAGGATGGTCTCGATCTCTTGACCTTGTGATCCACCCGCCTCGGCCTCCCAAAGTGCTGGGATTACAGGCTTGAGCCACCGCGCCCGGCCCACTCTTTCTTAAAAACCCAAAAGTACTTAACCTCTTGGGCAATAGCTATTTTAGTTAAAAATTGGGGTGAAACAATACAAAAGCAGCTCTTTTCAGAGCAGAGATGCCGGGCGCGGTGGCTCAAGCCTGTAATCCCAGCACTTTTGGAGGGCGAGGCGGGCGGATCAAAAGGTCAACAGATCGAGACCATCCTCGTCAACATGGTGAAACCCCGTCTCTACTAAAATACAAAAAAAAAAAATAGCTGGGCATGGTGGCGCATGCCTGTAATCCCAGCTACTCAGGAGCCTGAGGCAGGAGAATTGCCTGAACCCAGGGGCCGGAGGTTGCGGTGAGCCGAGATCGCGCCATTGCACTCCAGCCTGGGTAACAAGAGCGAAACTCCGTCTCAAACAAACAAACAAAAAGGAATGATTGACTGTGTATGTGCACGTGTGCTTTCATTTCTGGGATCTCTAGTCTGTTCCATTTTTCAGTTTCCGAGTCCTCCAACTTTCTTCTTCTCCAATATTGTTGACTATTCTGGGTTTTCTGGTCTTTCTGTATAAAGGTTAGAATGTTTGTCAATTTCCAAAATATAATTGCCCATTTTGACTAGAATTGTATTGAATCGATAAATCAAGCTGGAGAAAATTGACGTCTTAACAACACTGAGTCTTCTTATCTGTGAACATGGATCATCTTTTTATTTAGTTGGATCTTTTTTGATTCCTTTCAACAGTGCTTGTAGTTTTCCTCATATAGACCTTGTCCGTATTTTGACAGATTATGTCTAAATATTTTATTTTCTTGATGTTCATCCAAACGACATTGTGTTTTCAATTTTAATTTTAATTGTTTATTCCTGGTATATAAGAAAGCAACTGACTTTGTATATTAACTTCATGTCACGCAACCTTGCTATAATCCAGGAAGTTTTTTGGTTGATTATTTGGTGTTTTCTGCACAGAAAATCAAGTTATCTATAAGCAAAGAGCATTTTAATTAGTTCTATCCAATCTGTGTAACTTTTACTTACTTTTCTTGACTTATTGCATTAGCTGGGATTTCAATATGATGTTGAATGGAACAGTAAGAGGGGGCATCCTTGCCTTGCTCCTGATCTTAAGGGTAAAATAACCAGTTTTTTACATCATACATGATACTGTCTGCTTCATTTGCTCTTTCTTTCCTCTTTTTTCTTTATTTCTGTCTTTCTTTCCACGTTCTTTACTCAGTTGAGGAATTTCCCTTCTATTCCAAGTTTGCTGAGAGTTTGTAATCACGAATGGGCATTGAATTCTATAAAATGCATTTCCTAAATCGATTAATATAATCTGACTTTTTTTCTTAAGCCTGTTTCTGTGATGGATTACCTTAACTATTATTCTGAATGTTCAAACAGTCTTGCATACCAGGAAAAAATTTCGCTTGATGTCGATGTCGAATTCATACTATGTATTGCTGGATTCAGTTTTCTAATATTTTGTTGAGGATCTTGGCATCTATGTTCATGAGAGATATTGATCTGAATATTTTAATTCTCTTAATGCCTTCACCTGGTTTGGGTATTAGGACCCCATAGTACCCAGGAAATGTGTCTTACCTTCTATTTTCTGAAAGAAACTGGCCAGGCACACTGCCTCACGCCTATAATCTCAGCACTTTGGGAGGCCGAGATGGGTGGATCATGAGGTCAAGAGATCGAGACCATCCTGGTCAACAGGGTGAAACGCCGTCTCTACTATAAATACAAAAAGTTAGCTGGGCATGGTGGCGCACGCCTGTAGTCCCAGCTACTTGGGAGGCTGAGGCAGGAGAATTGCTTGAACCCGGGAGGCGGAGGTTGCGGTGAGCCGAGATCGCGCCATTGCACTCCAGCCTGGGTAAGAAGAGCGAAACTCTGTCTCAAAAAAACAAAACAAAACAAAACAAAAAAACAGAAAAAGAAAAAGAAAAGAAACTATAAATAATTGATATCATTTCTTTCTTAAATATTCTATAGAATTCACCAGTGTAATGATCTGGTCCTGCTGCTGTCTTAGAAAGTTGTCAATTATTTATACATTTCTACAGTAGATAAAAATCAATTCAAATTATCTATTTCTCTTTTTGTAAATGCTATAGACTAAATGCTTGTGTCTCCCCAGATTTATGTGTTAAAGCTTAATCCCCATTGTGACAGTATTTGGAGGGACTTTTGGGAGGTGCTTAGATCATGAGGATGAAGCTCTCATAAATGGGATTAGTGTGGTCCCTCACCCCTTCTGATATGTGAAAACACAGTGAGATGATGCCTCCTATGAACTGGAAAATGGGTCTTCATCAGACACCAAATCTACTGGTGTCTAAAATTGATCTTTAACTTCTCACACTCCAGAATTGTGAGAAATCAATTGCTGAGTATATGAGCCACCCAGGTTACGGCATTTGGTACAGCATCCCAAAATCTAAGACAGAGTCTTACTCCGACACCCAGTGGCCCAATCTCACTTCACTGCACCCTCCACCCACTGGGTTCAAGTGATTCTCCTGCCTCAGCCTCCTCAGTAGCTGACATTAGGTATAAAAAAGGCATAAAAGGTGGCATATGCCACCACACCTGGCTAATTCTTTTATTTTTAGTAGGGATCGGGTTTCACCATGTTGGTCAGGCTGGTCTCGAACTCCTGACCTCAGGTGATTCATTCACCTTGGCCTCCTAATATGTTGGGATAATAGGTGTGAGGCACTGAACCAGCCTAAGACAGTGAGTTTTGGTAGTTTGTGTCTATTAGGTTTAAGTATTTAGGCTGGGTTAGGAGTCTGAGGCCAGCCTGGTCAACACGGTGAAACCCCATGTCTACTAAAAAATTACAAAAATTAGCTGGGTGTGGTGGTGAGCCTGTAGTAGCACTTACTCAGGAGGCAGAGGTAGGAGAATTGCTTGAACCTGGGAGGTGAAAGTTGCAGTGAGCAGAGATTGCACCACCGCACTCCAGCCTGGGTGACAGAGCAAGTCTCGATCTCAAAAAAAAAAAAAAAAAAAAAAAGTACAATACAATCTAGCTCATTCCTTTTACCTTATATATTATGTCTAGATTTCAAAGAAAAATAACAAGGGATGATAGAAGACAAGTAAAAAGACAATCTCCGAGGTGGGTGGATCATGAGGTCAAGAGATCGAGACCGTCCTGGTCAACATGGTGAAACCCCGTCTCTACTAAAAATACAAAACATTAGCTAGGCATGGTGGTGTGTGCCTGTAGTCCCAGCTACTCAGGAGGCTGAGGCAGGAGAATTGCCTGAACTCGGGAGGCGGAGGTTGCGGTGAGCAGAGATCGCGCCATTGCACTCCAGCCTGGGTAACAAGAGCGAAACTCCGTCTCAAAAATAAATAAATAAATAAAAGTAAAAATAAAAATAAAAATAAAAACATTCTTGCCGGGCGCGGTGGCTCAAGCCTGTATTCCCAGCACTTTGGGAGGCCGAGGCGGCTGGATCACGAGGTCGAGAGATCGAGACCATCCTGGTCAACATGGTGAAACGCCGTCTCTACTAAAAGTGCAAAAAATTAACTGGGCATGGTGGCACGTGCCTGTAATCCCAGCTACTCAGGAGGCTGAGGCAGGAGAATTGCCTGAGCCCAGGAGGCAGAGGTTGCGGTGAGCCGACATCCCACCATTGCACTCCAGCCTGGGTAACAAGGGTGAAACTCCGTCTCAAAAAACAAACAAACAAACAAACAAACAAAAACATTCTTAGGCCAGTCACCGTGGCTCACACCTGTAATCCCAGAACTTTGGGAGGCCAAAGTGGGTGGATCACCTGAGGTCAGAAGTTCAAGACCAGCCTGGCCAACATAGCAAAACCCCATCTCTACTAAAAATACAAAAATTACTACCGGGCACGGTGGCTCACGTCTATAATTCCAGCACTTTGGGAGGTCGACGCGGGTGGATCACGAGGTCAAGAGATCAAGACCATCCTAGTCAACATGGTGAAACCCCGTCTCTACTAAAAATACAAAAATTCACTGGGCACAGGAGTGCACACCTGCAGTCCCAGCTACTTGGGAGTCTGAGGCAGGAGAATTGCTTGAACCCAGGAGGCGGAGGTTGCAGTGAGCCAAGATCGCACCATTGCATTCCAGCCTGGGTAGCAAGAGTGAAACTCCATCTCAAAATATAAAAAAATACAAATATTAGCTTGATGTGGTGGCACATGCTGTAGTCCCAGCTACTCAAGAGGCCGAGGCAGAAGAATTGGTAACCCCAGCTACTCAGGAGGCTGAGGCAGTAGAATTGCCTGAACCCAGGAGGCAGAGGTTGCAGTGAGCCAAGATCAAGCCACTGAACTTCAGCCTGGGTGACAGAGCAAGTCTCCGTCTCAAAAAAAAAAAATTTTTTTATTTCTGTTATGATGTTTTGAATTGTAGCATTTTTTTTTGATTCTTCGTTAAAATCTCAGTCTTTCTGCTTACATTTCTTATACATTATTGCATCTTGCTTACTGTTCCAGTAGACATTTTACATATAATTATAGTTATTTTAAATCCCTGGTCTGGTAATTCTCACACGTTTGCCATATGAGTCTGTTTTTAGTGCCACCTTTGTAACTTTAAATTGTCTTTTTAATTGTCTTTTAGGATCCCTTGTTATTTTTCTTTGAAGTCTGGACCTAATATATAAGGTAAAAGGAACTGAGCTAGATTGACTTTAACTGTAAGCTTTTGTGTTTATCTGGCTAGAAGTCAGGCTGGGTTTGCTGTTTGCATTAGCTGTAGGTGTCCCAGGATATAATTTCCTCTAGTGTTTTTTCTTTTATCGCCTCTGCTGTCTTTGGGTCTCCCTAGAAACTACTTCATATGTGGAGTCTGAGCCTTGCTGTTCTTCCAGCTGTAACCCACACTGCAGTATCGTAGCCCCGTTGACGCATCGTGGGAGGAGGAGATGCATTCTGCTCTGCTCTGCTGAGGTCTCAGTGTTTACTGGATCTGTGCCTCTGGGCTCTGACATTCACAGGGGCTTCTCAGCTTTTTTTTTTTTTTTTTTCTTTTTCTTTTTGAGACGGAGTTTCGCTCTTGTTACCCAGGCTGGAGTGCAATGGCGCGATCTCGGCTCACCGCAACCTCCGCCTCCCGGGTTCAGGCAATTCTCCTGCCTCAGCCTCCCGAGTAGCTGGGATTACAGGCACGCGCCAACATGCCCAGCTAATTTTTTGTATTTTTAGAAGAGACGGGGTTTCACCATGTTGACCAGGAGGGTCTCGATCTCTCGACTTCGTGATCCACCGGCCTTGGCCTCCCAAAGTGCTGGGATTACAGGCTTGAGCCACCGCGCCTGGCTTTTTTTTTTTTTTTTTTTTTTTTTTTTTTTGGCGGAGTTTTCCTCTTGTTACCCAGGCTGGAGTGCAATGGCGCGATCTCGGCTCACCGCAACCTCCACCTCCTGGGTTCAGACAATTCTCCTGCTTCAGCCTCCTGAGTAGCTGGGACTACAGTCGTGCACCACCATGCTCAGCTAATTTTTGTATTTTTAGTAGATATGGGGTTTCACCATGTTGACCAGGATGGTCTGGATCTCTTGACCTCGTGATCCACCCGCCTTGGCCCCCCAAAGTGCTGGGATTACAGGCGTGAGCCACGGCTCCTGGCTCAGCTTTTAAATTCTATCCTTACATGAGATAGCACGGCGAGAGAGGGCTAGAGTTCGGAAATTTTCATTCCCTCAACGTGGCTAAGGCTTTGCTGAAGTCATTGAGCTTGCAGTAAAGGCCTTTGTTGAGGAGATGCTCTTTGCTTATTTCAAAATGGCTGCTTTTTTTTTCTGGGAGTATTTCACAATAGTTACTTTTTCTATCCCCTTGACAAAACAGGAAGGGGATTTCCTCAGTTTGTAACCACGAGATCCTGGTGGGCCTTCTGGAGGTAAAATCCATAGAGGTCTAGGACCCCCATAGATTGTGCCCATAGGGGCTTTTAACTCTGAAGCTGGTCCACAGTAAGCTTAATAAAGCTTTCTTGAGGGGAGAACATATGAACATCATTTTATCTATAACAAGCTGCAAGTGAAGAGTAAGAAATAAGACATTTCATAAAGAGACCAGATGTGGTGGCTCATGCCTGTAATCCCAGCACTTTGGGAAGCCAAGGGGAGGGGGAGTGGATCACCTGAGGTCAAGAGTTCAAGAACAGCCTTACCAACATAGTAAAATCCCATCCCCCGATGTGCTAAAACAGTACTTTATATCATCTTTCGTGAAGTCAATCAGTATAATCCTGTAATAGAAATGATTGCACAGTAGAATATTTTTCAAGCATAAACAACATGTATGGTGTGATACTGTAGTGATACACTTGCAGTGTCTGTTATTATTCTAACCTTATTACATGATTAACCTTAATTATTTGTGTGAAAATATATTCATGTAGAATGGAGGCACGGAGCATCATGCTACATTGTTCAGTATTAAATAATAAGCATTAATTTAAATAAATGCTCAGTGCTGTGCTTGGTATATGTCCCTACTCAGCGATTTTGTTTTTCAGAAGTTATGTCATTTCAGCGCAAGTGGATCCTTTGTGATTACCTGATCAGTGATGTCGATCCTCTTCATGCTGAATGAGCTTATTCCATTTCCAGTGAGGCCATGAGTGCCAGCTGTTGCCATAGCTCTAAAGAAATTTCTGCCGAATCTTTTACAAACGCTGGTTTATGGGCCAGGTACGGTGGTTCAAGCCTGTAATCCCAGCACTTTGGGAGGCCGTGGCGGGTGGATCACAAGGTCAAGAGATTGAGACCATCCTGGTCAACATGGTGAAACCCCGTCTCTACTAAAAATACAAAACATTAGCTGGGCATGGTGGCGCGTGCCTATAGTCCCAGCTACTCAGGAGGCTGAGGCAGGAGAATTGCCTGAAGCCAGGAGGCGGAGGTTGCGGTGAGCCGAGATCGTGCCATTGCACTCCAGCCTGGGTAACAAGAGCGAAACTCCGTCTCAAAAAAAAAAAAAGTCTTCCACTGCAAATACCTGATCTCTACACTTAAGGACATTCTTTGCTTGGAGTATGCTTGGTGAGAAGGCATCGTGACGGGAGGTAACATCCCTGGGAACAGTCCTCAGTGGCTGCTGGAAAAGAGTAAGCAGATAAATACAAAGCTGCTTTGCCCTCAGGTGTGACAACTTGGAGACAGTGCTACACAATTTCCCAGAGGTTTACTGTGAGTCCCAGTTGCCCATATAGGAAATTTTCCATTTGATCCCTTCATTATCTTACATTTCTCCCTACTCTTTTACATGAAATCACATCCTATAGAAACTACCTGCATTTGAACCCTTGTCCCAGGGTCTGGTTTAGGAATAACCAAGACTCATCTATTTGCTCTTCATTAGGACTGCCTAAAATAATTTCCTTTTTTTTTTTTCCTTAAGACAGTGTCTTACTCTGTCACCCAGGCTGGAGTGCCATGGTGTGATCTCAGCTCACTTCAACCTCCATCCCCAGGTTCAAGAAATTCTCCTGCCTCTGCCTCCTGAGTAGCTGGGATTACAGGCACGCACAGTCTTACTTGGTAAGACGGCTTCTAATCCTGCAAAATGCACAGGGCAATGTCTTAGTCCTGTGGTAGACCAAATGCAGGTTCAAGTTTGAACCACTTATCTAAGGGTGCAGCATTGATATCGGAGAGAACAAACCAACTGTGGCTGGCTGAAGTTTTTTTTTTCTTTTTCTTTTTCTTTTTCTTTTTCTTTTTTTTTTTTTGAGACGGAGTTTCGCTCTTGTTACCCAGGCTGGAGTGCAATGGCGTGATCTCGGCTCGCCGCAACCTCCGCCTCCTGGGTTCAAGCGGTTCTTCTGCCTCAGCCTTCCAAGTAGCTGGGACCACAGGCATGTGCCACCATGCTCGGCTATTTTTTGTAATTTTAGTAGAGACAGGGTTTCACCATGTTGGCCAGGATGGTCTCGATCTCTTGACCTCGTGATCCGCCCACCTCAGCCTCCCAAAGTGTTGGGATTACAGGCGTGAGCCACCGCGCCCGGCCTTTTTTTTTTTTTTTTAATAGTCTTCTTCTTGTCACCCAGGCTGGAGTGCAGTGGCACGATCTTGGCTCACTGCAACCTCCGCCTCCCGGGTTCAAGCAATTCTCCTGCCTCAGCCTCCTGAGTAGCTGGGATTACAGGCACGCGCCACCATGCCCAGGTACTTTTTTGTATTTTTAGTAGAGACGGGGTTTCACCATGTTGACCAGGATGGTATTGATCTCTCGACCTCGTGATCCACCCGCCTCGGCCTCCCAAAATGCTGGGATTACAGGCTTGAGCCACCGCGCCCGGCCCCCTTTTTTTTTTTTTTTAAGTAGAAATGGGGTTTCCCCATGTAAGCCAGGCTGGTCTTGAACTCCTGCACTTGTGATCCACCTCCCAAAGTGCTGAGATTACAGGCATCAGCCACTTCTCCTGGCCTCTTTCTCTTTTCTGACTGTGTCTTCCTTACAGATAATCCCACCCTGCCCACCTCTTAAAAATATATGGTCAGTGTCTTTGAGACTCTCATTCCTGGCCCTGAAGATGCTCCTCATACCAGACCTCTGTATTTGCCTATCTGCTTGACCCATCCTCTGGCTTCATGTGTCCCAGGCAGAGTCCCCATGTCCCTCTCCATGAGCTCCTCTCAGGATCTACCAGCTGTCCAAGCCAGATGCCCAGGAGTTACCCTGAGGTATGAGTTTCTTTCTTCCTATATCCAGCCTAGCAAGGCCTGCTGATTCTGCCCTGAACACAAAGCCCAGATTCTACCCCATGCTCCTCAATGCCCTCCAGTGCTCAATTAGAGCCATGCCACAGAGCAGCCAGGTAAGACTCATTGAAAGTAGGAGGTGGAGCCTGTCATTCTCTGGACTGTCATCTGTAGTGGCTTCCACTGTACTTGGAGTAAACCTCACAGCCCCTGATCGGGTCTGCAGGGGTGTGGGTGAGCTGCTCGCTGCCATTCCTCTGCTTTTACCACATGCCCTCTGTAGATCCCTTGCTCTGTGCCAGCCACTGTGGTCATTTGTGTGCCTTTCTTCCTCTCAGGTCACAGCCTCCTGGCACTGTTGCGCCAAGGGCTGGTGTTTGTGGAATAAACACCAGAAACTTGAGGGCTTTCTGTGCTTCTCTTTTCTATTAGCATCACAGTTGAAACGTCACCATGTTGGCGAGGTCTTCACTGAGCACTGTCTCACCTCGGCCTCGAGGCTGGCTGACTCGTCCTCCTTTCATTTTCACAGAGCACTGCTGGCTGACCTTTTCCTCCCGCTGCAGCACGGTGGGAGGAAAGCCGGGATCACGCCTGTCCTGTTTACTTCTCAGGCAGGTGCTCCACAAATATTCATAGGATAAATCCGTGGTATTACAGTGTCCTGTAAGCCGGTAGAAATGTCTGTGGCTTTTGGTCATGTAGCATGCATTGTGACACTTAGAGGCACAGGAGGGACTGCAGGCATGACATCCAGAAGTGCCACAAGCTGTCACAAGCAAGGAAGACTGGAGTAGGGATCTGTGTTCCCACAACCCTGGGGCCCTCATCTCCTCTTGAAACAGACCCTTTGAGTTTTAGTGCACAGAAGCCAAGTCTCCTGGGTGAGGAGCTCTGCCCTCCCTGTGGATTTGAAGCGGGATACCTGGCACTCACTGAGTCTTCAGAGACCATCTTCTAGGTGCAACTCAGTGGGCAACTACAAGCGTAGGCTGCTAATTGTATGTTATTTGCAGAATTTGTATACTTGATTTTTTAACAGCTCACACTATTTTACCTCTCTAAGAACTGAATAAACAACGTCAAAATGTTAAGTTTCTTCCCCTCATCAGCGTTTTGGTCTTATTTTATCTCCCCTTATATCCGATCATAAATCAGCCAGTGAATAATCTTTCCCATTTTCTAAGTCATTATGTTTCCAAGTGATGTAATAAAACAGGTCAGGTGGTGAACATTATTATTAATGATGTCACTGGGATTCACGAGATGACACTTGAGAAGGAGGATCTTCGTGAGGGGCCTCACCTCTTCCCTCCCGTGTTTTTGGAAATTGAGCATGGTAAGAAGAATCTGTTAAACTTGACCAGGCACGGTGGCTCACACCTGGAATTTTAGTGCTTTGAGAGGCCGAAGCAGGAGGATGGCTTTAGGCCGGGAGTTCGAGACCAGTCTGGGCAACAGAGTGAAACCTTATCTCTGCAAAAAAATTTGACAGTTACCCAGGTGTGGTGGCGTGTGCCTGTATTCCCAGCTACTCAGGAGGCTGAGGTAGGGGGACTGCCCGAGCCCAGGATGTTTAGGCTACTGTACTGCAGCCTGAGCAATAAAGCAGGACCCTTTCTCTAACAGGAAAAAAAAAAAAAAGCAACAGTTTAACCTAATAGCACCATTGGTGCTTGCCATCAAGCAAGCTTGCTTCTTTCATATAGGAGGAGAAGGCTGTTGAGTTACTCTGCTCAGGTGATATAGTCATTGGAAAATATTTTGGCAGTTATTTATTTATTTATTTAAAGCTGGCGTCTTGCTCCATCACCCAGGCTGGAGTGCAGTGGCACAATCTCTGCTCACCACAACCTCTGCCTCCCAGGTTCAAGTGATTCTCCTGCCTCAGCCTCCCAAGTAGCTGGAATCACCACACCCAGATTTTTTTTTTTTTTTTTTTTGAGACGGGGTTTCGCTCTCGTTGCCCAGGCTGGAGTGCAATGGCGCGATCTCGGCTCACCGCAACCTCCGCCTCCTGGGTTCAGGCAATTCTCCCGCCTCAGCCTCCTGAGTAGCTGGGACTACAGGCATGCGCCACCATGCCCAGCTAATTGTTTTGTATTTTTTTTTTTTTTTTTTTTTTTTTGAGACGGAGTTTCGCTCTTGTTACCCAGGCTGGAGTGCAATGGCGCGATCTCGGCTCACCGCAACCTCCGCCTCCTGGGCTCAGGCAATTCTCCTGCCTCAGCCTCCTGAGTAGCTGGGATTACAGGCACGTGCCACCATGCCCAGCTAATTTTTTGTATCTTTAGTAGAGACGGGGTTTCACCATGTTGACCAGGATGGTCTCGATCTCTCGACCTCGTGATCCACCCGCCTCAGCCTCCCAAAGTGCTGGGATTACAGGCTTGAGCCACCGCGCCCGGCTGTTTTGTATTTTTAGTAGAGACGGGGTTTCACCACGTTGACCAGGATGGTCTCGATCTCTCGACCTCGTGATCCACCCGCCTCGGCCTCCCAAAGTGCTGGGATTACAGGCTTGAGCCACCGCGTCCAGCCACACACAGATATTTTTAAAAAATTTTTAGTAGAGATGGGGGTTCCACCATGTTGGTCTGGCTGCTCTGAAACTCCTGACCTAAGGTGATCCATCCACCTTGGCCTCCCAGAGTGCTGGGATTACAGGAGTGAGCCACAGTGCCGTGCCAGGAATGGATTATTTTTATGCTTCCCCTTTTGAGACGTTGCCATGGCATTTGTAAACTGTCATGGTGTTAGTGGGAGTGTAGTAGCAGTGAGGATGACCAGAGGTCACTCTCGTCACCATCTTGGGTTTTGTAGGTTTTGGTTGGCTTCCTTACTGCAACCCATTTTATCAGCAAGGTCTTTATGAACTGTATCTTGTGCTGACTCCCTTCCTCACACTGTGACTTAGAATGCCTTAACTATCTGAGAATGCAGCTCAGTAGGTCTCAACCTCATTTCACCCAGCTTCTATTTTAGATGAAGTTGCTCTGGTTCAAATGCCTCTGACAATATTGCTGCTTTCTTTATGGTCCTCGAAAGGGAGAGAGAAAATCAGGCTTTTCATTGCTGTGATCCACTGCAAGTATTGAGGAAATACTCACTACTTCCAACCTCATAATCCTGAAGTCATTTGGTACGTGTGAGTCAGATGTTGGAAACTAGGCAGTGTGTAAGACAGTGCCCTGCCCCATGCATTCTGGAGCATTTAATCTGGTAGGGAAACGTGTGTAGTGAGTAGGAGATATTTACTATGTAAGAAGGGCTTATGGTCTGGGAAAGAATTAAGTGAAATGGGGGGATAATGAGGCAGAGGGTGTGATTGGGACAGCCTTGATGATGTATGATGAGCACATTCTGCAGTTGGCCTCACCTCTTTATAAAACTTCCAGTTTTCACTCTCCACCCAAACACATGGTTCTTTTTTACTTTATAGAAAATTTGTCAGAATTAGGTTTATATATCTTCTTGCTGAATGAACAGAAAAACTCTATTTATTTATTTATTTTGAGATGGAGTTTCGCTCTTGTTACCCAGGCTGGAGTGCAATGGCATGATCTTTGCTCACCGCAACCTCCACCTCCTGGGTTCAGGCAATTCACCTGTCTCAGCCTCCCGAGTAGCTGGGATTACAGGCACGCGCCACCATGCCCGGCTAACTGTTTGTATTTTTAGTAGAGGCGGGCTTTCACCATGCTGACCAGGGTGGTCTCAATCTCTTGACCTCGTGAGCCACCCAGCTCGGCCTCCCAAAGTGCTGGGATTACAGGCTTGAGCCACCACGCCTGGCCAATAATTCTATTTAACATCAGTCTCTAGTATGACTGAAAGCCTCTAATCCTTTACTGTTATTTATTTATGGGTATTTTACAGCTATGGTTATTTCACTTGGTGTGGTTTCTCAAAAACACGTGTGTTTTTTTTTATGTCAAAGAGCTACTATACTGGAGCCCTTCAGATTTGATGCTAATAACATGAAGTCAGAATTTAAGACAAGTCTTTAGATGTTAGAGGAAAGCCAATCTAAGAACAAAGTAATTAATTAATTAATTAATTTCAAGTTGACATTCAAGTTTAGTTGTGGAGGTAGAGGAGGCAGTTTGGTAAATGAGTTTGGAAGAAAGGAGAAAGATCTGGCAACAGATACAATTTTTAATTTTGTAGTAGTGTTTTGATAGCAGTTGTTGATAGCACCAAAACCATTTATCAGTCAGCTCCCTGACTTTTCTTTTTAAAGAAATAGGGTTCAGGCCGGGCGCAGTGGCTCAAGCCTGTAATCCCAGCACTTTGGGAGGCCGAGGCGGGTGGATCACGAGGTCCAGAGATCGAGACCATCCTGGTCAACATGGTGAAACCCCGTCTCTACTAAAAATACAAAAAATTAGCTGGGCATGGTGGCACGTGCCTGTAATCCCAGCTACTCAGGAGGCTGAGGCAGGAGAATTGCCTGATCCCAGGAGGCGGAGGTTACGGTGAGCCGAGATCGCGCCATTGCACTCCAGCCTGGGTAACAAGAGTGAAACTCCGTCTCAAAAAAAAAAAAAAAAATAGAAATAGGGTCGTATTATGTTTTCTGGGCTGGACTAGAACTCCTGGGCTCTAGTTATCCTCCTGTCTCAGTCTCCTTAGTAGCTAGGGCTACAGCCATGTGCTACCATGCCCAGCTTTGAGCCACTCCCAACAATCATGTTGCAAAATATTTCAGTGTTACATTTGGAGGTGCAAGGAAGATCTGTGTATAAATAGCACCATGTAAATTGCTTTAATCTTTCTCTTTAGAGTTCTGTTTGGATGTGGCTTCAGAGCAGGGATTAGTAAATTCATTTTTACTTTTTTTTCTTAAGGCAGATTCTCACTCTGTTGTTCAGGCTGGAGTGCAGTAGCTCACTGCGGCCTCTGCCTCCTGGGTTCAGCTGATTCTCTTGCCTCAGCCTCCTGAGTAGCTGAGACTACAGGTGCCTGCCACCACACTCAGCTTTTTTTTTTTTTTTTTTTTTTTTCTTTTGGTAGAGACAAGGTTTCACCATGTTGGCCAGGCTGGTCTTAAACTCCTGACCCAAGTGATCCGCCTGCCCTGGCTTTTCAAAGTGTTGGGATTATGGGCATGAGCCATGGTGCCTGGCCTTTTTTTTTTTTTTTTTTTTTTTTTGAGATGGAGTTTCGCTCTTGTTACCCAGGCTGAAGTGCAATGGCGCGATCTCGGCTCACTGCAACCTCCGCCTCCTGGGCTCAGGCAATTCTGCCTCAGCCTCCTAAGTAGCTGGGATTACAGGCACACGACACCACGCCCAGCTACTGTTTTGTATTTTTAGTAGAGACGAGGTTTCACCATGTTGACCAGGATGGTCTTGATCTCTCGACCTGGTGATCCACCCGCCTCGGCCTCCCAAAGTGCTGGATTACAGGCTTGAGCCAACCTTGCCTGGCCCTTTTTTTTTTTTTTTTAACCTTTTTGAATTACAGGTTTTTTGTTTTGTTTTTTTTTTTTGAGACGGAGTTTCGCCCTTCTTACCCAGGCTGGAGTGCAATGGCGCGATCTCGGCTCACCGCAACCTCCACCTCCTGGGTTCAGGCAATTCTCCTGTCTCAGCCTCCTGAGTAGCTGGGATTACAGGCACAGGCCACCATGCCCAGCTAATTTTTTGCACCTTTAGTAGAGACGGGGTTTCACCATGTTGACCAGGATGGTCTCGATCTCTCGACCTCGTGATCCACCCGCCTCAGCCTCCCAAAGTGCTGGGATTACAGGCTTGAGCCACCGCGCCCAGTCATTTAGATCTATTTCTTTTCCTCCATTTGCAGGAATATTGTGAAGCAAATCACAGTCATCACGTCATTTTATCTGTTCAGTGTGCATCTCTGAACAGCCACTATCTCATCACATCTGACAAATTAAACAATGATTTTTTTGGTGTCAGCTCATTGTTTGCTTTGTATCTGGATCCAAACAATCTTCTTGTGCTAACTTTGGTTATTATGCCTCTTTTAATCTAAACCCGCCTCTGCTGACTATTGTTATTTCACATTCCATGAATTTTTTGTGGAAAGTTATTTCTTTTAAAATAGCACACTCACGGCCGGGCGCGGTGGCTCAAGCCTGTAATCCCAGCACTTTGGGAGGCCGAGGCGGGTGGATCACGAGGTCGAGAGATAGAGACCATCCTGGTCAACATGGTGAAACCCCGTCTCTACTAAAAATACTAAAAATTAGCTGGGCATGGCGGCGCGTGACTGTAATCCCAGCTACTCAGGAGGCTGAGGCAGGAGAATTGCCTGAACCCAGGAGGCGGAGGTTGCGGTGAGCCGAGATCGCGCCATTGCACTCCAGCCTGGGTAACAAGAGCGAAACTCCGCCTAAAAAAAAAAAAAAAAAAAAAAAAAAAAAAAATAGCACACTCACAAGGTTGAAGGGGTAAAGGACATTGATCTCGTGGTTGCACTGCAGATGAAAGTGTAGCCTGAAATGTGCCAGTGTGCAGCAGCCAATGGAGGAGGGTCACCAGCAGATTGTAGCAAAAGGCTGCTTCCAAATAGTATTTACAGGCCGGGTGCGATGGCTCATGCCTGTAATCCCAGCACTTTGGGAGGCCAAGATGGGTGAACCACCTGAGATCAGGAGTTTGAGAATACCCTGCCCAAAATGGTGAAACCCAGTCTGTACTAAAAAATACAAAAATTAGCCAGGCATGGTGGCAGGTGCCTATAATCTTAGCTACTTGGGAGGCTGAGGCAGGAGAATTGCTTGAACCTGGGAGGTGGAGGTTACAGTGAGCTGAGATCATGCCACTGGACTGCAGTCCGGGTGACAGAGCAAGACTCCATCTCAAAAAAAAAAAAATACTATTTAGGTTGTATTCTTTATTGTCTATAATAGTTTTCTTTCTCTTCCTAAGGGTATTGAAAAACAAAGTTGTTTTTTTTTTTTTTTTTTTTTTTTTTCTTTCTTTTTGAGACGCAGTTTCGCTCTTGCTACCCAGGCTGGAGTGCAATGGCGCGATCTCGGCTCACCGCAACCTCCGCCTCCCGGGTTCAGGCAATTCTCCTGCCTCAGCCTCCTGAGTAGCTGGGATTACAGGCACGCGCCACCATCCCCAGCTAATTTTTTGTATTTTTTAGTAGAGACGGGGTTTCACCATGTTGACCAGGATGATTTTGATCTCTCGACCTCGTGATCCACCCCCCTTGGCCTCCCAAAGTGCTGGGATTGCAGGCTTGAGCCACCGTGCCCAGCCCTTTTTTTTTTTTTTTTTTTTTGAGACGGAGTTTCGCTCTTGTTACCCAGGCTGGAGCGCAAGGGCGCGATCTCGGCTCACCGCAACCTCCGCCTCCTGGGTTCAGGCAATTCTCCCGCCTCAGCCTCCTGAGTAGCTGGGATTACAGGCACACGTCACCATGCCCAGCTAGTTTTTAGTATTTTTAGTAGGGACGGGGTTTCACCGTGTTGACCAGGATGGTCTCGATCTCTTGACCTCGTGATCCACCCACCTCGGCCTCCCAAAGTGCTGGGATTACAGGCTTGAGCCACTGCGCCCGGCCCCCGCATAGACTTTTGTGACCAAGTGGAGGAAGGCCTTAGATCCTACCAAAGCACTGGCAGTCATTAAATGGTCTCATAGTGTTACACCCAAGTGAGTTTAAACAGAAACACCATGCACTGAGTTTGTTGAGAGTCCACCTTTATGCTGGCGTCTGAGAGTCAGCTAGAGCTCTAACCTCTCAGCCAAGAACAATGGGCAATCCACATTTTTGTGCCAGTTTAGGGTCGGAGGTTGTAAGCAGATGATTACAGAAGCAGGAGGAGGAGTGGGTTAAGGGAAGCAGGGACGGGGGGTGGGGATTGCCTAACAAAAAGTTCTACTTAAAATTGGTTTTTTACTCAGGATGTGGGGTAGCAGTGTGGGGTAACAGTTACACAGTTGCAGATACAGTATGTACAAGACTGGTGGACCCTGTTTCTCCGAAAATTGGTTACAAAGATGTCAGGTGTCTCAGACCGCAAGCTGTGAAACCGAATGCCATACATAACTCAGGGCGGGCAAACATAGCTCAGGTTGGGCAAAATGGAGTTGTCAGGATTGTTTAAGATGTATTCATTATAGCCAAGCTCAAGGGTATTTCTTTCTTTCTTTCTTTTTTTTTTTTTTTGAGACGGAGTTTCACTCTTGTTACCCAGGCTGGAGTGCAATGGCGCGATCTCGGCTCACTGCAACCTCCGCCTCCTGGGCTCAGGCAATTCTCCTGCCTCAGCCTCCTGAGTAGCTGGGATTACAGGCACGTGCCACCATGCCCAGCTAATTTTTTGCACTTTTAGTAGAGACGGGGTTTCACCATGTTGACCAGGATGGTCTCGATCTCTCGACCTCGTGATCCCGCCTCGGCCTCCCAAAGTGCTGGGATTACAGGCTTGAGCCACCATGCCCGGCTCTTTCTTTTTTTTTAAGATGGGGTTTCACCATATTGGTCAGGCTGGTCTCGAACTCCTGACCTCAGGTGATCCACCCACCTCAGCCTCCCAAAGTGCTGGGATTACAGGCATGAGCCACCGCGCCTGGCCTCAAGGGTATTTCAATAGCAGGTCCCTGTTAAAATAATTTGGATCTGCCCTTTAGAAAGGTAATTATGCTTGATTTTGAAGGGTAACACATGGGTGGTTTGAGTGTGGAGGTAGGGGCAGAAGGCCTCTTTCTACTCACGGAAGGAACGTTTAAGTGGGTAGAGTCTTGCTTACTGATTGGGGTTGTGCATCTGTGTCTATTCGTTGGGACTGAGTTATAAGGAAGAGGAACGGTTCAGACGACACAGCAAGCTGCTTCGTGCTGTGCTGTGGGACAGTTTGTCTAAGATGCAGAAACCAAATTGAGCTGGTTTGGGGGGAAAAGTGACTTTTGCATATTTATCTCATAAAAAGGATGACTCTGGAGACATCTAGGTGGTCTCACCTGTATGTCTGAAAATTGCTATTTTCTACATTGAAGTCACCAAAATGATTTCTTTAAACGATAAAATGAAGCGGAATTGGCCATGTTTATTGGCAAGGCAGGGTGGCTCATGCTTATAACCCCATTATTTTGGGAGGCTGAGGTGAGTGGATCACCTGAGGTCAGAAGTTGGAGACCAGCCTGGCCAACGTGGCAAAACCCCATGTCTACCAAAAATACCAAAATTAGCTGGGTGTGGTGGTGCGCACTTGTGGTCGCAGCTACTCCGGAGACTGAGAATTGCTTAAACCTGGGAGGCAGAGTTTGCAGTGTGTTGAGGTCATGCCACTGCACTCCAACCTGGGTGATAGAATAAGACTGTCTTAATAATATAATAATAATTAGTGCGCCAGGCGCGGTGGCTCAAGCCTGTAATCCCAGCACTTTGGGAGGCCGAGGCGGGTGGATCACGAGGTCGAGAGATCGAGACCATCCCGGTCAACATAGTGAAACCCCGTCTCTACTAAAAATACAAAAAATTAGCTGGGCATGGTGGCACATGCCTGTAATCCCAGCTACTCGGGAGGCTGAGGCAGGAGAATTGCCTGAACCCAGGAGGCGGAGGTTGCGGTGAGCCGAGATCGCGCCATTGCACTCCAGCCTGGGTAACAAGAGCGAAACTCTGTCTCAAAAAAAAAAAAAATAATAATAATAATAATAATTAGTGCATAGCTGTGCAAGGAAGGCCTGAAGATGTCTTCTAAATGCTCTATTATGATACAAATATCAACTATGTTGTTACAGACCAGAACTTCTTACTCACAATACAACTGAAGTTTCTCAGCCAAGAACAAATACAGCAGATAAAAAAATTGTCAAATCCTTTTTAAAAGCACAGATTAATCTTTTAAGCTTTTAAAAATTAATCTTTTAAAATGATGGAACTGCTCCTTCCTTTACCTCTTCAAAAAATCTTTTGTAGAAGCTCAATACAGGCACTCCTTGATTTATCAATATACACAGGTGAAGTTTAAGGATAACTTAAGCATTTTTTGTTTTTTTTCCTGGAGACAGACTCTCGATCTGCCACCCAGGCTGGAGTGCAGTGGTACGTTCTCAGCCTACTGCAACCTTCACCTCCAGGTTCAAGTGATTCTTCTGCCTCAACCTCCCGAGTAGCTGGGATTACAGGTGTGTACTAACACACCCCACTAATCTTTGTATTTTCAGTAGAGACAGGGCTTCATCATGTTAGCCAGGCTGCTTTTGAACTCCTGACCTCAGTTGATCTGCCCTCCTCGGTCTTTCAAAGTGCTGGGATTACAGACATGAACCACCATACCACTCTGTTGTTTCATATTGTTAATTTAGTACTATTCTGTGTAAAAATAATTTACTATTACAGTTGTATAAATTGACTATGACAATTTTATAAATGTCAGTGCTTTTTGTAAGTGAAACAGATTATGTTGTGGGGCTCTTGTTGTGATGGTGATTGATTAGATTATTGTGTTTAAAGACCATAATGTTCAGCACTTCAGTCTTGGTGGTGGAGTGAGACTGTCTCAAAAACAAAAACTTAAATGATTTTCTGTGATGGAACTTGCAACACTTTGTTTTTACTTTCTCATTGATCTTTAAAATCACTAATAACTTTTTGGGACATGTGAAATCATGACAAATCCTACGAAAGTGCTATCGAAGCAAGTCATGTAGTGTGCTCAGGGTCCAGACCCCGAGTCTGCCAGCTCCAGGCTGATTCACTTCTGTCAGCTGTAGCCTGCCTAAGCCTGGCCCATGACTGGAACCAGACTGACTCAAGGGCTGAGTCTGCAGGTCTTTCATTTGGTTTTTATTTTATTTAATTCAGTGGTTTTTACTGCGAGTTGATTTGGCTCTGGATTTTCTTCCCGACTCGAGCAAATTCAGGACATGCCCACGTACGAGTCTGAACAGTAGGATGTGTATTTCAGAAGTGTGAGATGATCAGGCAGCCTTATCGCGTTAGCCATACTGTACATTATGAAGCATTTTCTTGCTGCATTTGGTCTTTTTCTGGTGGATTGAGTCAATGCAGCTGGTAAAATCTTTTCCACTTATGTTATTGAGACATATGGTTGAGATGGTGTGAGGTGGGTAGGCAAGGGATAAATTCTTACCATTGTTTCTCGAAGCAGGATAGTGAAACTCTGAGGCCCAAATCTTCTGACTCTCACAGTGATCCTGCTGCAGCCTCTAAAATCTAAATAATGAGACTGGTCTACTGGCAAGGTCAGGTCGTGTGCTCATTTTCTTGTTCACCTTTGGATCACTAGGCTGTTAGCCTTTTGCCAGAGGCGGCATTTGCATTTTGCTGTATTTGAAAGATTCAACTTGAGGAAGTCATGATTAGAACATTGTTAGAATGCTTGAGCCCTCTGAAAATGAGAAATCTCACGTTTTCCTTCTACTTCGGCTCTCTGTGGGAAGGGAACACTTACGCTGTTAAAAACGTTGTTTGTTTATCTAATTCTCACTCTGTGTTCACATTAATGGCTTCCCATGGCTCTTAGGAACAATTCCATACTTTTAAAATATTATTTGCATATTATTCCATACTATTTGCAATACTCACCAGGGCTTTTTTTTTTTTTTGAATCTTCTCATTTCAATTCTATGCTCTGGGTACCCTGGCTTTCTTTGATTATTTCAGTCCCTTGCACTGGCCTTCTTTTCTCTCGCCTGGGCCTTTGAACATGCTGTTCCCTCGGGGCCGGATCGCTTTTTGTCTTCCTCTTCTAGCTAATTTTAATCCTTTCATTCTTGCTTCTCTGGGAGCCCCTTGCTAAGTCCTAGACTAATCACTGCATATTCCTGCAGAATCCTCTCTTTCCCTGATAATGGGCTTATTACATTGCAATTACTTTTCATAGTCTGTCTGCTCTGGTAGACTGAATTCCTTTGGAAGGCAGGGACAAGAAGCCATTTAAATTACTGAAGTCTGATTTTAAAAGCTTTTCTACTAGACTGGTGTTTCTCAACATCTAAAAATTTATGAACTCGGGCTGGCCACGTTGGCTCATGCCTGTAATTTCAGCACCTGGGGAGGCTGAGTGGGTGGACTACTTGAGGCCAGGAGTTTGAGACCAGTCTGGCCTACACGGTGAAACCCCATGTCTACTAAAAATACCGAAGTTAGCTGAGCATGGTGGTACACACTTGTAATCCCAGCTACTCAGGAGGCTGAGGCAGCAGAGTCGGTTGAACCCAGGAGGCAAAGGCTGCAGTGAGCCAAGATCGTGCCATTGTACTCCAGCCTGGGCAACAGAGTGAGACTCTATCTCTCTTTTTTTTTTTTTTAGACGGAGTTTCGCTCTCGTTGCCCAGGCTGGAGTGCAATGGCGCGATCTCGGTTCGCCGCAACCTCCGCCCCCTGGGCTCAGGCAATTCTCCTGCCTCAGTCTCCTGAGTAGCTGGGACTACAGGCACACGCCACCACGCCCGGCAAGTTTTTTTGTATTTTTAGTAGAGACGGGGTTTCACCATGTTGACCAGGATGGTCTCGATCTGTCGACCTCGTGATCCACCCGCCTCGGCCTCCCAAGAGACTCTATCTCAATAATAATCATTTATAAACTTACTTCAGAGTAATACAAGTTTGTGAACCCCCTCAGAAATTTAAAAAATAATATGACTTTTATAAACTCTCATAAAGTAAATTTATGTAAACTATTTTTAATATCAAGATTATTCAACTATTATACAACTTGCTCTAATACAAACTTTAACATTGAATAACCTCCATTTTATACAAAGATGCTTTCTCATTTAATAGGTGATGTACAGTACTTAATTTAAGTTGATTAAGAAAGAGTATGATTTGTTTAAAAAATTTAATAAAATATGGCCGGGCGCGGTGGCTCAAGCCTGTAATCCCAGCACTTTAGGAGGCCGAGGCGGGTGGATCACGAGGTCGAGAGATCGAGACCATCCTGGTCAACATGGTGAAACCCCGTCTCTACTAAAAGTGCAAAAAATTAGCTGGGCATGGTGGCACGTGCCTGTAATCCCAGCTACTCCGGAGGCTGAGGCAGGAGAATTGCCTGAACCCAGGAGGCGGAGGTTGTGGTGAGCCGAGATCGCGCCATTGCACTCCAGCCTGGGTAACAAGGGCAAAACTCCGTCTCAAAGAAAAAAAAAATTTAATAAAATATTATGCTTAGTTTGAGATCAAATATACATTAAAGTATAATTGAAAATTTAATTATTTCCTAAAACCTTTTTTTTTTTTTTTTTTCCGAGATGGAGTCTTGCTCTGTCCCCCAGGCTGGAGGGCAGGGGTGCAATCTCAGCTCACTGCAACCTCCACCTCCCAGGTTCAAGTGATTCTGCTGCCTCAACCTCTGGAGCATTTGGGATTACAGGTGTGCACCACTATGCCTGGGTAATTCTTGTATTTTTAGTAGAGATGAGGTTTTGCCATGTTGGCCAGGCTGGTCTCAAATCCTGGCCTCAAGTGATCCAGTGGCTTTGGCTTCCCAAAGTGCTGGGATTACAGATGTGAGCCACAGCATCTGGCCACATTTTTTAAAAGTAAAAGAAACATGCTTTCTTGACCTAATGTTTTGAATTTTTGCATTTTACACTCTAAAATGATTTCTCTTACATGTAATTTCTAAGTTTTGTTTCTACATTGTGGGGGTTACCACAGACAGTTTCAGCTGCACATCTACAAGGGAGTAACACATCGTAGATTTGAAATGCCTTTCCTCTAACAGTTACCGAGCCGATTTGGATATGGTTATTCTCCGCATATTCACTATATGCCAACTGATTGACTTGATACTGTTTTTATGCTTCTAATTGACAATTGGGCTTTATCAGTGTTCTTAGACTTTTTGTTTTTAATCCATAGTCCACTGTGGTTGAACATTGTAGGATACAAGAAAAAGAATAAGAGCAGTGAAAAATTGCAGAATGCTTAAACCATCTTGGCCTAAGTGGTGGTTGCTAGGGACTGTGGGAGGGGAGAATAGTAAATCACTCTGTAATGGGTATGGAGGTTTATTTGGAGAAGATGAAAAAGTTCTGGAGATGGAGGTTAGTGAGGGTTGCACAACAATGTGTATGTAAGTAATACCATTGAACTGTACACTTAATATGGCTAAAATGGTAAATTTTATGTTGTATATATATAGATATATAGATAGTTTAGTTTTTTAGTTTTTTTTGAGGCGGAGTCTCACTCTGTTGCCAGGCTGGAGTGCAGTGGCACAATCTCGGCTCACTGCAACCTCCACCTCCTGGGTTCAAGCAATTTTTCCACCTCAGTCTCCCAAGTAGCTGGAACCACAGGTGTGTGCCATCATGCCTGGCTAATTTTTGTGTTTTTAGTAGAGACGGGGTTTCACCATGTTGACCAGGATGGTCTCGATCTCTCGACCTCACCATGAGCCACTGTGCCCAGTCTAAACTTGCCAATTTTAGAGAGATAATTGAGAAAACAATTGTTTTAAAAGGAAATGAAGGAGTTTCTATGACTATGGTTAGCAGTGTGAAGACCCTAGAAAACCTGTGTGAGACCAGGTGCCGTGGCTCAAGCCTGTAATCCCAGCACTTTGGGAGGCCGAGGCGGGTGGATCACGAGGTCAAGAGATCGAGACCATCCTGGCCAACATAGTGAAACCCCGTCTCTACTAAAAATACAAAACATTAGCTGGGCATGGTGGCAGGTGCCTGTAATCCCAGCTACTCAGGAGGCTGAGGCAGGAGAATTGCCTGAACCCGGGAGGCGGAGGTTGCGGTGAGCCGAGATCGCGCCATTGCACTCCAGCCTGGGTAACAAGAACGAAACTCCGTCTCAAAGAAAAAAAAAAAAAGAAAGAAAGAAAGAAAAAGAAAACCCGTGTGAACTCCTGAGGGTTCACAGTCCACTTCTTGGGCAAGATCCTTAGAAATCTTAGATGTGTGTGTTAGGAGACCAGGTTCCGAAGCTTCCCAGGGTTATGTAAACTCCTACGTTGAGTCTCATGATGGCTGATGAGGAGTCCCGCATTTCCACAGTAGGCACGCTCTTGCTGCTTCCTTCCTTGTCATGAAACGAGCAGCAGATGCAGCTAATACCTGAAGCAGGAAGACAAAGGGGAGACACTGAACTTGTCACCTACATTTGGTGCCTCTTGTTCCCTCATGCCTCTTGTTTCCTATTGAACATCACTTATCAGTGACACAGAGAATGGTCCCTTGGCACTCCATTTTCCCTGTGGCTTCCTGGACGTAGGGGAGGCAGACTGTGTGATTTGTTGACATTATGTTGTTGTGGATTAGTTGGGGGAGAGGAATAGAAAGTTTTCCTTGTGGCTTACGTGTCACTGAGGCTTACAGGTATAGTTTTTTTTTTTTGAGACGGAGTTTCGCTCTTGTTACCCGGGCTGGAGTGCAATGGTGCGATCTCGGCTCACCGCAACCTCCGCCTCCCGGGTTCAGGCAATTCTCCTGCCTCAGCCTCCTGAGTAGCTGGGATGACAGGCACGCGCCACCATGCCAGCTAATTTTTTGTATTTGTAGTAGAGACGGGGTTTCACCATGTTGACCAGGATGGTCTCGATCTCTTGACCTCGTGATCCACCCGCCTCGGCCTCCCAAAGTGCTGGGATTACAGGCTTGAGCCCCTGCGCCCGACCAATCTTTAACTTTCTTGCATTGAGTTAGAACATGTTCCTTTACCTCAGTGAAGTTCATTTTTATCCACATACTGGAATCTACTTCTGTTATTTCAGTCGTCTCAATCTCAGCCTTATTCTGAAACCTTGCTGGAAATGTGGTCATTTTGGGGAAAGGGGGCACTCTGATTTTTGAGTTTTTACTATTCTTGAGCTAATTATTTCCCACATTCGTGTGCTTACCTACCTTTAATCTTTGAGGTTGCTGACCTTTGGATTATTTTTTGTTTATTCGTTTGTTTTCCTTTTAACACTTTGGCTATTGTGTGTAGGGCTGTTGCAGTTTGTAGGGCTTCTACCCCAGTCTCTAGTCACCTCACATTTCCCAGTAACTGCAAGTATCACCAGCGAAGGCTGTAAAACCAGAAATACAGGAGCCCATCACTTTGGCAGCTCCATCCCAGGGGAGGTGCGGACCTGTTGCTGGCGTAAACACACCTGTAGGAGGTGCTTGGAGACCCTGGTTGGTGGGTCTCACCCAGTAAAGAGGAACAGGATTGGAGACCCACTTTCGTCGATCAGCTATGCTGTGCTGATATCATTTCTACCCCTCATCAGGTTGGGCTCTCCATAGCCGAGAGGCTGAAAGAGCCAAGTTGCTGAAACAGCATAGATGGTAGCCCGCTCCTTTCTCTAGGAACTCTCAGAAAGTGTTTAAACGTCTGTTGGCCAGACAACATCTGGCCCACCCAGAGGTGAGGAGCATATCAGGGTCTCACTTAAAGCAGCAGGCTGATGACATTATGATGGAGCCACTGTGCTGTGCTAGGATACCCCTTCTGCTCCTGAATGATTTGGATTCTCCTATGCCCACAGGCTGGAATGGCTGAGTTGTCCAAACAGCACATATGGGGGCCCATTCCTTCCACTGGGCACTGCATCCAGGAAGAAACCAAAACTCTGTCTGCTGGAGAATATGAAAGGGGCTGTCTGGAGGCTCTGGCAGATGGCCCCACTGTTAGATCAAAAAATGCGCCAGGGTCCCACTTCAAGAAGCTCTCTGGCCACATTTTGGTAGAGCCACTGGGCTGTGCTGAGGGTTCCCTCCATCTGTCGTCAGTTTTATTTGGACTCTCCTAAGTCCGGGCTGGAATGGCTCAGTCATTCAAATAGCAAACATGGCAGCCTGCCCCTGCCTCCGGGAACTCTGCTGTTTCATCCCAAGTAGGTGCAACACCGTTGCTGGGGGCTGGCTGGAATTCCAAGCCAATGAGTCGTATCATGTGAGGCATCATGGAAATGGGGCCCACAGACGGACACCGCTCAGGCCCATGGATTCAGCTTCCTCTCTAGGGTGTTTATGGAGGTCCGACCTCCCACCTTGTCTGAGTGGCAGTCATCTTTTCCAGAGATCCCAGAGCCAAGGTGTGTAAAGCTCCCGAGATTCTGTTTGTGTCTCAGCAGTCGTTTTGCCAAGACCATGTAGCTGTGTGTGTCAGACCAAAGGCCCTGGTGGAATGGGTTCATAAACACATCTCCTGAACTGAGGTTGCAGAGATCCATGGGAGAAGTGTGGTTTCCCAGGGTTACACACTGACTCACCAGTTCCCTGAACAGGGCGGGTTCCCTTGGGTTTGTGTTACTTCTGGGTGAGCGGTTGCCGTGCCTCGCCTTCCCCCATTCTTCAGTAGTCCCAGTGCGATTACCTGGGCGTTTCCGTTGAAGGTGCTGTATTTACTTTCCCCCTTTGTTTCTTTCCGTGAAAGCCACACACCGTCGCTCCTTCTAGTCAGCCCTCTTGGCACCCTGATCTGCTACGACGTTTTCATAGATGGGTTTTCTCCTGTAGGCTGTCTCTGGCACTAGATGGCTGTAGGAGCACCAGCCTGCACCACAAACTATGTACATTTCAAAGAGCAAGAAGGAGGAAAAATGCAAGGACAAAGTAGGGGCTCACACCACTGTGGCAGCTCCATCTGAGGAGTCCCCCCAAAGTCCCATCAATACCTCGGATTATGCCCCTTTGGTTGCATATTCTCTGTGGCTAGTTTGACTTTATAACCTTAGAGTTTAGTCATGGTCACAGAGATTGTATGGCCTGCAAATCCTAAGATATTTACTCCATGAACATTTGTGTCCATGTTTGACCACCTGATGGAGAGTTTAAAAGAGTTATAAATTTGAGACCTCTGAACAAAACATAGACTATCAATAGTAAAACCTTCACTTGGAGTTTCTCAGAAAGTAGGGTGATATCCAATGGAAGAAAACAGGTGACCAGGTGCGGTGGCTCAAGCCTGTCATCCCAGCACTTTGGGAGGCCGAGGCGGGTGGATCACGAGGTCAAGAGATCGAGACTATCCCGGTCAACATGGCGAAACCCCGTCTCTACTAAAAATACAAAAAATTGCCGGGCGCGGTGGCTCACGCCTATAATCCCAGCACTTTGGGAGGCCGAGGCGGGCGGATCACGAGGTCAAGAGATCGAGACCATCCTGGTCAACAAGGTGAAACCCCGTCTCTACTAAAAATACAAAAAATTAGCTAGGCATGGTGGTGCGTGCCTGTAATCCCAGCTACTCAGGAGGCTGAGGCAGGAGAATCGTCTGAACCCGGGAGGCGGAGGTTGCGGTGAGCCCAGATCACGCCATTGCACTCTAGCCTGGGTAACAAGAGCGAAACTCCGTCTCAAAAAAAAAAAAAAGAAAAAAGAAAAAGGGTCAGGAAGTGAAAACAATAGTGCCTGCCTCAAAGGATGTGGATTTGCAGTAAACTAGATATTTCATGGAAATAATTTAAGTGTTTGGCACATGGTAAGATCGTAAGTTCTGTATAAGTATTAGCAGTTAGTGTTATTATGTGACGCTGTGAAAGTTAGGTGGCTAGCAGAAAAAAACTGAAACAACAAGTTTTATTAAATTTTATAACACATCAGGGAAATATGTTGTTATATTATGGCCACCTTTCCTATAATTTGTGATAAAAGGAAATAAGTCACAAACGCCACATGTTCTCACTCACCAGTGGGTGTTGAACAATGAGAACACCTGCACACAGAGAGGGGAACATCACACATTGGGGCCTGCTGACAGGCTGGGGACTAGGGGAGGGATAGAAGGGGGTGCGGAGATTGGGGAGGGATAGCATTAGGAGAAATATCTCATGTAGATCACAGGGGGATGGATGCAGCAATCCACCATGGTATGTGTGTACCTGTGTAACAAACTGACACATTCTGCACGTGTACTCCAGAACTGAGAGTTTAATTTTATATATATATATATATATATATATATATATATATAACAAAAATAAAATAAAGATACTAAAGTTTCATAGGAAGTTTAAGGTGTTTTTTTTCCAATTCCGTGAAGACAGTCATTGGTAGCTTGATGGGGATAGCACCGAATTGAGTCGCTGCGGATCAGCCACTGTGGGCTCATGGTACCTGGGCCTGGAGGAGCCTTCCCACTGTCCTTACCCTGCAGAGCCTGGCCCGAGGTGCCCGCTGCGGTCCCAGAGGCACAGGGCGCTGCCCTTGCTCCCGCGGGTCTTTCCCGTTCCCAGTGAGCACCGCACAGGCCAGCGTGGAGGACGCAGGACGAAGAGCAGCAGCAACGCCGGCGAACCCACAGGGACTGCTCGGGGAGAGCGTGAAGGGCGCCGCACGGCCCCTTGGCCAGAGAATCTGTGCAGATGCCCACTAAGCATGTCACATGTATAGAGCATCGAGAGTCTCCAGTGGAAAATTGAGTCATCCTGCTGTCTCGTTACACAAACACGACGATGGCGCAGAAGGAGTCGAGCGTGAAGCTCTCTTGGCGGGACGTGGACAAGCTCATCTCTGTTACCCGCTGCCAGGACAACAGCTGCTCTGCAAACACTTGCTCACTCTTCCCAAAGCTCACAGAGACTCTGCCCGAAGGTATCTCATTCTAGCCTTGTCAAGTGCCCAAGAGAAACAAAACCGTGTGTCCACATAATGTCCACAGAAGAAGGGACGTTGCAGGATTGTGCATAATGGATTAAGCCAGACACACCCCAAGTGATTGCCGGTAGGTGAATAGATGAAAATACATCCATCCAGTGCAGCCCTGCACAACATAAACACACAACCACACGACTGAATTTCAAAGCTGCCGTGTTGAGAGCTAGAAGGTCTGTATGACAGAGGATGTGTTACGTGTTTCTACCAAGATGAAATCCTACACGAGAGAAATCTCACTGTAGTGACAGAAAGCAAATTCCTGGTGCTTGGGGCGAGGGACGGTCTGTACGTTCATTGTGGAGCAGTTAAGAGACTTTCCCTCTCTGTCTCTCTCTCCACACACACACACACACACGCACACACACATACACACACAGTCACACACACATTTGTTTATCCATTTCTACATATTAGTCATTTCTCACAAGCTGTGCTTTTAATATAGACACATATGATTTCCTATGAAGCCGACTTCAATAATACTGATTTCAACGTAGAACAATTGTGCTATCTGCAGCAAAGCAGCCCATGGCCGAGTCATGAAGAGGTGGAGAGAAGAGGCAACGGCATTCTCAGGCCTGTCAGGCCTTGTACCCTGGGTTGGGGTGGAAGAACTCATCAGAGGCGTTGCCTGGCTGGAGTGGGGACGGCCCCAGCCCTGACAGTGCAGGAAAATTGAGGGCTTCCTTTCCCGTGGTCCTGAACACTGTGTCCTCAGCACTGAGTCTGTTGTCTTAGGTCAATGTCATCATCGACCTCGGGCACTTGCTGGAGCCCAGGGAAGCTCTGGAAGGCTGAGCTACTGACTAGGGCTGAGACCTGCCCTGGGATTCAGAGCAGACTCGTCCCAGAAGAGCAGATGTTGAGGCATTTCCTGCCTGTCCTGGCAGCAGGACCCCAGTGACCCTCGATGTTGCTGGTGTTTTCTGAGAGTGGAGATTGTGCCACCTGGAGACTCAATCCTGAGGACTGCTGGGTCAGCACCGGCTGAGACCTGACTTCTGGAGGGACAGAGAAGTGGAAGACAGCTTTCTTACAACCTGATCTGCTGTGTGTTGGTTCCTTTTAAAAAGTTGCATCTATGTTTACATTGAGCGAGTCAGAAACACGTTTCTTCTAAAAGCTGCGTTTGGACATTCCAGACTGGATGGGAGTACAGGCTGTAATGAGAAATATCTGGCTCTAAAACAAAAACGGAGCTATCTAGCAGAATGGTTGTCAATGTTTGCATTCAAGTTACAGAGTTAAACTGATGTGTTTGCAGCAGTTCAGAAACCCTTTCTTTGGAGAATGTAGAAACAGTCATTTCCAGCCCTATACTGGCATATAAGAGTTAGCAGTAAGAATGCGTTTAAAATATAGAAGTCCTGCTTCCTATAAACTGATCTGCTGTGCATTGGTTCGTTTTAGGAAATTGCAACTATGTTTAGATTCAGCAGGTTAGAAACACATTTCTTCTAAAAGCTGCCTTTGGACATTCCAGAGTGGATGGGAGTACAGGATGTAAAGAGAAATATCTGACTCTAAAAGAAAAACGGAGATGTCCAGCAGAATGGTTGTCAATGCGTGCATTAAACTTCCAGAGTGAAACTGATTTGTATTTCAGCAGTTCAAAAACCCTTTCTTTGGAGAATGTAGAAACAGTCATTTCCAGCCCTAGAGTGGCATATAAGAGTTAGCAGTAAGAATGCCTTAAAAAGACACAAGACCGGCTTCTTACAAACTCATCTGCTGTGTGTTGGTTCCTTTTAGAAAGTTGCAACTATGTTTCGATTCAGCGAATTAGAAACACATTTCTTCTAAAAGGTGCTTTTGGACATTCCAGACTGGATGGGAGTACAGGCTGTAAAGAGAAATATCTGGCTCTAAAACAAAAACGGAGCTATCTAGCAGAATGGTTGTCAATGTTTGCATTCAAGTTACAGAGTTAAACTGAAGTGTGTTTGCAGCAGTTCAGAAACCCTTTCTTTGGAGAATGTAGAAACAGTCATTTCCAGTCCTATACTGGCATATAAGAGTTAGCAGTAAGGGGCCGGGCGCGGTGGCTCAAGCCTGTAATCCCAGCACTTTGGGAGGCCGAGGCGGGTGGATCACGAGGTCGAGAGATCGAGACCATCCTGGTCAACATGGTGAAACCCCGTCTCTACTAAAAATACAAAAACTAGCTGGGCGTGGTGGCGCGTGCCTGTAATCCCAGCTACTTAGGAGGCTGAGGCAGGAGAATTGCCTGAACCCAGGAGGCGGAGGTTGCGGTGAGCCGAGATCGCGCCATTGCACTCCAGCCTGGGTAACAAGAGCGAAACTCCGTCTCAAAAAAAAAAAAAAAAAAAAAAAAAAGAGTTAGCAGTAAGAATGCGTTTAAAATATAGAAGTCCTGCTTCCTATAAACTGATCTGCTGTGCTTTGGTTCCTTTTAGGAAATTGCAACTATGTTTAGATTCTGCAAGTTAGAAACACATTTCTTCCAAAAGCTGCCTTTGGACATTCCAGAGTGGATGGGAGTACAGGATGTAAAGAGAAATATCTGGCTCCAAAACAAAAACGGAGCTATCCAGCAGAATGGTTGTCAATGTGTGCATTCAACTTACAGAGTTAAGCTGATTTGTATTTCACCAGTTCAGAAACTCTTTCTCTGGAGAATGTAGAAACAGTCATTTCCAGCCCTAGAGTGGTCTATAAGAGTTAGCAGCAAGAATGCGTTTAAAACACAGAAGACCACCTTCTTACAAACTGATCCTCTGTGTGTTGGTTTCTTTAAGGAAGTTGCAACTATGTTTCGATTCAGCCAGTTAGAAGCAGGTTTCTTCTAAAAGCTGCCTTTGGGCATTCCAGAGTATTTGGGAGTATAGGATGTAAAGAGAAATATCTGACTCTAAAACAAAAACGGAGCTATCCAGCAGAATGGTTGTCAATGTGTGCATTAAACTTCCAGAGTGAAACTGATTTGTATTTCAGCAGTTCAGAAACCCTTTCTTTGGAGAATGTAGAAATAATCATTTCCAGCCCTAGAGTGGCATATAAGAGTTAGCAGTAAGAATGCCTTTAAAACCCAGAAGACCGGCTTCTTACAAACTGATCTGCTGTGTGTTGGTTCCTTTTAGGAAGTTGCAACTATGTTTCGATTCAGCGAGTTAGAAACACATTTCTTCTAAAAGGTGCTTTTGGACATTGCAGATTGGATGGGAGTACAGGCTGTAAAGAGAAATATCTGGCTCTAAAACAAAAACGGAGCTATCTAGCAGAATGGTTGTCAATGTTTGCATTCAAGTTACAGAGTTAAACTGATGTGTGTTTGCAGCAGTTCAGAAACCCTTTCTTTGGAGAATGTAGAAAGAGTCATTTCCAGTCCTATACTGGCATATAAGAGTTAGCAGTAAGAATGCGTTTAAAATACAGAAGTCCTGCTTCCTATAAACTGATCTGCTGTGCATTGGTTCCTTTTAGGAAATTGCAACTATGTTTAGATTCAGCAAGTTAGAAACACATTTCTTCCAAAAGCTGCCTTTGGACATTCCAGAGTGGATGGGAGTACAGGATGTAAAGAGAAATATCTGACTCTAAAACAAAAAGGGAGCTAACCAGCAGAATGGTTGTCAATGTGTGCATTCAACTTACAGAGTGAAACTGATTTGTATTTCAGCAGTTCAGAAAGCCTTTCTTTGGAGAATGTAGAAACAGTCATTTCCAGCCCTAGAGTGGCATAGAAGAGTTAGCAGTAATAATGCCTTTAAAACCCAGAAGACCGGCTTCTTACAAACTGATCTGCTGTGTGTTGGTTCCTTTTAGGAAGTTGCAACTATGTTTCGATTCAGCGAGTTAGAAACACATTTCTTCTAAAAGGTGCTTTTGGACATTGCAGACTGGCTGGGAGTACAGGCTGTAATGAGAAATATCTGGCTCTAAAACAAAAACGGAGCTATCTAGCAGAATGGTTGTCAATGTTTGCATTCAAGTTACAGAGTTAAACTGATGTGTGTTTGCAGCAGTTCAGAAACCCTTTCTTTGGAGAATGTAGAAACAGTCATTTCCAGCCCTATACTGGCATATAAGAGTTAGCAGTAAGAATGCGTTTAAAATACAGAAGTCCTGCTTCCTATAAACTGATCTGCTGTGCATTGGTTCCTTTTAGGAAATTGCAAATATGTTTAGATTCAGCAAGTTAGAAACACATTTCTTCTAAAAGCTGCCTTTGGGCATTCCAGACTGGATGGGAGTACAGGCTGTAAAGAGAAATATCTGACTCTAAAACAAAAACGGAGCTATCCAGCAGAATGGTTGTCAATGTGTGCATTAAACTTCCAGAATGAAACTGATTTGTATTTCAGCAGTTCAAAAACCCTTTTTTGGAGAATGTAGAAACAGTCATTTCCAGCCCTATAGTGGCATATAAGAGTTAGCAGTAAGAATGTGTTTAAAACACAGAAGACCCGCTTCTTACAAACTGATCCGCTGTGTGTTGGTTTCTTTTAGGAAGTTGCAACTATGTTTAGATTCAGCCAGTTAGAAACAGGTTTCTTCTAAAAGCTAGGTTTGGACATTCCAGAGTTGATGGGAGTACAGGATGTAAAGAGAAATATCTGGCTCCAAAACAAAAACGGAGCTATCCAGCAGAATGGTTGTCAATGTGTGCATTTAACTTACAGAGTTAAACTGATTTGTATTTCAGCAGTTCAGAAGCCCTTTCTTTGGAGAAGGTAGCAACAGTCATTTCCAGCCCTATAGTGGCATTTAAGCGTTAACAGTAGGAATGCGTTTAAAACATAAACTACCTAAAACAAACTATGAACTCTCTCCTAATGTATAAGATGCAATGGTTGCAAGTATTTTAAACATTAATTTAGTATTAACTGGCCTTTTCATACAAACACTTACCTTGTGAACCCATGATAAACAGCGTAATCTTCAGCACTGCATCCACATCTATTTTGAGTAAAGACAAATACTATTTTGCTGAAGAAGAATGTTGACCATACCTGAGGAGCCATCATGTAGGGCAAGCATGAGGGTTGTTCTAAAATAACAAAGAAATAACTCCACTCAAGAATTTTAATAAAGACATTTCTAAGCAACTAGTCTGATACACTTTATACATTTAATATCCTGCCTGTCAATGTAAACATAATAACCATTTACATGTACTAGCTTGTGTCTATAAGCACCTTGGGTGCTCGTGTTCATCTTTGTAAATTATCACCAAGGCTAAAAGCAAGGAAGCCTCTTGTTCCACTGGGTTATGACATCATCTAAGTTGCTGTCTTACAGTCCTCTGATGGCCGAGAAACTGTGCTGAGGTCATTGATCTAAAGTAGGCAAAGATTGAAATGAAAATTTCCCCATTGCATTCCTAGTCTGATATATTGTCATTCATATCGGCTAGCGGTCAGATAAGAGCTATCTGCAGCCTGAAAACGATAAATAATAATCATGGCAATACTAGTAGTCATAAACTAAAAGTCTACACTTTAAAAATTCATAAAACTAATACAAAAATCTTTAGCTACTGTAAGATTACCAGACCTAAAACATCAGATTACAAATAACGAACACTCTGTGTCGGAAGATGAGCCCTTCTATATGTTCTTTATGTTGCTCTGTCCAAATATTTGCTTTTATACCTGATTATTTGTGTCATTTTTCACTATATGCCAAGAATTATGTTCATCTTATTAATATTTCTGATGAGTGACTCTTGCCACTCTAGAACACTCAGGTTTTTATTTTACAAAAGAACTACCGTACCATCTCAGCCTATCAACGGCATGTACATTTGCTTGATTTTTCACTAAGAATTCTACCATTTGCTGTCTCTTGCAAATTATAACAAGAAGTGGTGTGTTTCTGTCCTATAAAACGTCAGAAAAAATTAGTAATTCACAAAATTATGTATTTCTCAAATGAACCGTAAGTCTTCTCTGAGATGCTTTGAACTTCAACATACAATACAGAAAGGAAGTAAACGAAAAGCAGGCCCTTCCCTCTCACTCCCCCAGGCTTTCCGATGTGCTTCTCTTTGCCTTGTAAACATCCCTCCTCTGCCCTCCTGCATTAACTGTGGTCATTGCCAAAACACCTTCCAAACATTTACCAGTCCCAAGAATCCTTGCTTTGATCACCGCACTTAGCATGGTGTATTGTAATCACTTCATTGCTTCCAACTGAAACCAAGAGCGTCTTCAGGGCAAGGGCTGTATCTTTGATCTTTATAGGCCCAAAGAAAAACGAAAACATAGTAGGAAATACTGTAAGTTTTTTACAGAAATTAATAATCTAAATTATTATCTTTAGAGCACTGTTTCTTATAGTCCAAATAATATTCGCTTATTGTACCCCAAGAGAAAGACTCCATGACAATCTGCTCGTGAGAAGTATTGCAAAACTCTATTTTATATCCAATCATTAAGAAATCCTTTGAAATTTACCTAATCCCCATTTGACAATACTTTTGTGGCAAATATCAACATTTAAGAAATTAAGAGTTTCAGAGATACAGTTTCCAGAGCTTCCGAATACATTTGGAGGTTTCCTCTGGGTGGTACAAACTTGCTTGATTCACTTCTATCAACGATGTTAGGATCCCAGATGTCAATGTTAGGCACTCCTGCTCCAAAGGGGTTACTAAGAAAATGACCTCTGAATTAAAAGTGATTGGCTTCAGATATACTTATTTTCCATATTATTAAATAGTCCATGGGATTTTTTTTAAATACAAGAGAACAGATTTTCATTTTAACTGTTAGAAAGCTCAGTATGTTTTGTGTAAGAGAGAGATTTGAAAAGCTTAAAAATAAATATTAAGAAAACCAAAGCTCAATAAGAAATTCCATTCTCAATTATAATGGTAATCCTGGGACCCTACTGCAACTATACATTTTAAATCCATTTTTATTGGTTTCCATTTAAATGGCAATTTAAATTCTTTTTAGGTAGAATATAAATAAAAAAATATAATGGCTTATCAATAAAAGTTCTCATACTGATCCATATGGGTTTTTCTTTTTCTTTTCTTTTTCTTTTTTTTTTTTTTTTTTTTTTGAGACAGAGTTTCACTCTTGTTACCCAGGCTGGAGTGCAATGGCGCGATCTCGGCTCACCGCAACCTCCGTCTCCTGGGTTCAGGCAATTCTCCTGCCTCAGCCTCCTGAGTAGCTGGGATTGCAGGCACGCGCCACCATGCCCAGCTGATTTTTTGTATTTTTAGTAGAGACGGGGTTTCACCATGTTGACCAGGCTGGTCTCGATCTCTTGACCTCGTGATCCACCCGCCTCGGCCTCCCAAAGTGCTGGGATGACAGGCTTGAGCCACCGCGCCCGGCTATTTTATTTATTTTTAAATTTAATTTTATTTTATTGCATTTTAGGTTTTGGGGTACATGTGAAGAACATGCAAGATTGTCGCATAGGTACACACGTGGCAGTGTGATTTGCTGCCTTCCTCTGCATCACCTATATCTGGCATTTCTCCCCATGCTATCTCTCCCCAACACCCCACCCGCCGCTGTCGCTCCCCTATTTGTCTCCATGTTTTTAAATGATTGGCATTCTAACTGGTGTGAGATGGTATCTCAATGTGGTTTTGATTTGCATTTCTCTAATGACCAGTGATGATGAGCATTTTTTCATATGTTCTCAAGGATCTAGAAATAGAAATTCCATTTGAGCCAGCCATCCCATTACTGGGCATATTCCCAAAGAACTATACGTCGTTATCCTATAAGGACACATGCACACGTATGTTCATTGCAGCCCTGTGTATAATAGCAAAGACCTGGAACCAACCCAAAGGCCCATCAGTAATAGACTGGACAAAGAAAATGTGGTACACATACACCATGGAATACTACGCAGCCATAAAAAACAATGAGTTCGTTTCCTTCGTAGGCACTTGGATGAATCTGGAAACCATCATTCTCAGCAAACTGACCCAAGAACAGAAAGCCAAGCACAGTATGTTCTCACTCATAGGTGGGTGATGAACCATGAGAACACGTGGACTCAGGGAGAGGAGCATCACACACAGGGGACAGTTGGGGGGCGTAGGGGAGAGACAATGGGGGGTGGGGAGGGATGGGAGGGTGGGGAGGGATAGCATGGGGAGAAATGCCAGATAGAGTATGCACCGGAAGTTAAATAAATAAAAAAATAAAGTTTGCTATATATATATATATAAAAGAAGAAGAAAAGAAAGTTTCCAAATACAGGCAAAAATTCTTCACTTTTTCTTTTAATTTCAGTGCTCATATGTATAGATGACCACAAACAAGACTTCTAAAAATGTTAGTAGTGACTGTCCAGGGCATTAGGCCCGGCCATAGCTCAGGATGTTCGAAGTCACTGAAGACGAAGGCAGGAACCACGGGAATGAGGGAGGTCTCGGATGGCTGGTGAATGGCGGCGATGAGAGCAGGTAGGAAATGTCAAAGAAACTGCATTTTACACAAGGCAGAGGGGGAATGGCTTGCAAGTGGTTGTGTGGAGAAAGGCGGAAAGTGACCTTACACCTTTTACAAAACACAAATCGAAATGATCAGGGTCTGAAATGTAAAAAGCACAAAACTAGCTGGGTGTGGTAGCATATGCCTCTTGCCCCTTCTACTTGGGAGGCTGAGGCACAAGGATTGCTTGAGCCCAGCAGTTTGAGACTGTGGTGAGCCATGATTGTGCCACTGCACTCCAGCCTAGGCAACAGAGGGATACTCTGTCTCTGGAAAAAAAAAAAAAAAAAGCTCTAAACAAGAAATCTTCTAGAAGATAACAGAGCACAAAATCTAGATGACCTGGGATTTGGCAATGAGATTTTATATGCAACATCAAAAGTAAGATTCATGAAGTAATTGCTTGGGATACCTAGTTTCCCTAGGTAAGAAGAAATGGGTCAAGAGATTTGCGGGCTTTGCACACTGAGGGCCAGGTAGCCGGGCCCTGGAACCAGGCATATGTCAGGGATGCTGATGAGCCAAAGATCATGTTTCTTCTTAGCTTGCTCAGTACAGCTGAGCCAGCTTTCCACTGGACTCCTGAATGTGAGATGGACACGGGATCCCAGGACCATCCAGCAGCATCTCTTATCACCTTAAAGCACTGAAACACCGTCTGGGTGCAGAGGCTCATGCCTGTACTCCCAACACATTCAGAGGCTGTGGTGGGAGGATTGCTTGACGCCAGGAGTTCAAGATCAGCCTGGGCAGCCCAGCAATACCCCATCTCTATTAAAAAGACACCCAAAAAATTAGCTGGGTGTGGTGGTACACGCCTATAGTCTCAATTACTTGGGAGGCTGAGGCGGGAACATCGCTTGAGCCCAGGAGTTTGAGGCTGCAGTGAGCTATAATTGCACCACCGCACTCCAGGCTGGGAGGCTGATTGAGACCATCTCTAAAACAACAACAGGCTGGGTGCAGTGGCTCGTGCCTGTAATCCTAGCACTTTGGGAGACTGAGGTGGGTGGATTACCTGAGGTCAGGAGTTAGACACCAGCCTGGGCAATGTGGTAAAACCCTGTCTCTACTAAAAACACAAAAAATTAGCTGAGTGTGGTGGCGGGCACCTGTAATCCCAGCTACTCGGGAGGCTGAGGCAGGAGAATCACTTGAACCCGGGAGGTGAAGGTTGCAGTGAGCTAAGATCACGTCATTAGACTCCAGTCTGGATAACAAGAGCAAAACTCCATCTCAAAAATAAATAAATAAATAAAACAAAAAACACGGAAACACAGAAAACTGTAATATTGTAAGTTTCATTTTATTATTGCTTGTTAGCTGATTAAAGTAATTCTGCTTCCACTTACTTTATTTTTAGAGATTAATTGCTACACTGAATAAAACCTTAATGAAGTTTCATTATAAGGATCTATTAACATTTGATTATTTTCTATATAGAAGCATGTGAAGAGTTTAAAATTCAGTTTCATTTGATTTAGCCTTGACTGTAATGAAGGAGTCTATGAAGAGGGGACGCAGTGTTTACGGGCTGGAGTCCCAGCAGCTTCTTGGTGGCAGAGACCCAGTCTTTCCCCAGTTCAAGCCGCGGGCAGATTGATGGGTACTGTCCTTCAGCTCTTCTCACCCATTCACTTGCTCTCTCTATTGCCTCAAAAGCCCAGGGAATATTCCTAGATTAAAACAAATAAATGTTTCAGATATCAGAATATAATTACATGTGAAAGACTACATTTAAACCCATCACATTATATCAGACAAAATGATTCTGCCAACAATTAAGATATTTAATAAAAGCAGTTCTCCTTGATAACTTATGGAAGTTCTTCTACCTGTCTGACCTTGAACTTATGTACTGTGTCGTCAAGTGTCCTATGCCCATCGCTTCCTGGCTTCCACGTGCCTCCGGGCATTCCTGCTGCCTGCAGGACAGCTCAAGTTCCAGCCTCTTTACAGCTGTTTATGGCTCTCCCCTTTCCATGGTTCTCAATCGAAATCCTATCCATTCTTCATGCACAAACTCAAGTACTATTTTACAAATGAGGCGTCTGTTTCTCTCCCCTTCCCACTGTACCAACTTGATTAGAATATCTGAGAGGCCCCCATGAAACTGGCGTATATTCAGTTGTGTCATGTAAACCAGGAACAACTTGGTAGAATAAGCGTATAAAGTCAAGTCTGTGTCCACTAAATGGCGTCGAATATTTGAGACTGTTGAATATTCAAGTCTATTCAACACTCAGAAAAATTCTGAGATTGTTCATTAATATTAATTCGCTACTTCCTCATTTGTTGTGCCATCTGCTAGAACTTGTTAGTGAACAAATGACAACATACACCGAAGCTCTTAAGAAAATTCTATGGGAGGAAACTTAGTATTTTGAAAATCTGCTCCCTCGTCCCGATTTTCCCTTGTGAACTGGGAAAGGGCCTCAGTAGAGCGTGGTGGTTAAGAGCTGGTTTGAGTTCTGACTCTGCAAACACATGATCTTGGCCATGTGATACCGCGTGGCTTTCATTCAACACTGGGAATCTCAGTTTACTCAATTACGAGAATAACATGAGGTTCTATGGGTTTGTGGTGGAAATTAACAAAGCTTATACATTTAACATGATTACTAGTCCCTGGTACACAGTAGGCATTCAACAAATGTTCACTAAATGTCCTGATGGAATGAACATACTAAATAAGAAGCATGCCCAAAGTGGTTAAAAGACCAACATTTCCTGGTAAATATTCATCTGCTTAGAGTTACTAACTGCTGAACGCAACAAGCCTGGTTTTGAATATTTTCACTAATTCAGCCGGCCTCCTTCAGTCCAGTGGCTTCTATACTTTTTGGTTCACCATTCGACTAGTAAGAAAATCTTGTGCCTACACTCCCATGTAATGTGCTCCTGCATCAATGTTATGTACATCTTGAAACAGAAAATACAGAAAAAAGTTTCCAATATGCAATAAACAAAAAATAAAAAATATTTAAAATCTTTTTTTTTTTTTTTTTGAGACAGAGTCTCGCTCTGTCACCAGGCTGAAGTGCAGTGATGCGATCTCAGCTCACTGCAACCTCCAATTCCCTGGTTCAAGCAATTCTCCTGCCTCAGACTCCTGAGTAGCTGGGACTACAGTTGCATGCAACCATGCCCAGCTAATTTTTGTATTTTTAGTAGAGAGGGGGTTCCACCATGTTGGCCAGGCTGGTCTCGATCTCCTGACCTCATGATCCACCCATCTCAGCCTCCCAAAGTGATCACAGGTGTGAGCCCTCACACCCGGCCTAAAATCATTTTGTCTTATGTATTAAAATGCCAACAAACTATTTTGCTAGCACAATAGCAGTAATGTAGTAAGAGCAATATGCTGTAGTATACTTGATCAGTTTTGAAAATCTTACTTTAATACTTTGTGATATTACAGTTCAAAAGCAGGTTCAAAGTTTATACTTGTTCTAACAGCTTTAATATCAATAGTTGGAAATGATCTAAATAGAATAAGTACTTCTTTGGATATGTCTATTAAGTCAAATACTAATTTTTCAGTACCATCTCCTAGCTGTTCAAAGTGTTTTTTTTTTTTTCTTTGATATTCATTTAATTAATTCTCTTGGCAAGTGGCATTCGTTTATTGTAAAATAAAATATCCAAAATAGGCCAGTGCAGTGGCTCACTCTTGTAATCCCAGAACTCTGAGAGGCCAATGTGGGCAGATCACTTGAGGTCAGGAGTTTGAGACCAGCCTGGCCAACATGGCAAAACCTCATCTCTACGAAAAATATAAAAATTAGCTGGGCATGGTGGTGCACACCTGTGATCCCAGCTACTTGGGAGGCTAAGGCACGAGAATTGCTTGAACCTGGGAGGGGGAGGCTGCACTGAGCTGAGATCATGCCACTGCACTCCAGCCTGGGCCACAGAATGAGATCCTATTTCAAAACAAAAATAAATTAAAAAAAAAAAAAAAAAAGAAAGAAAACCCTCAAAACAGAAAAAAAAAAAAGAATAAATTCTAATTTTTCTTAAGGTGTTGTTTTGGCAACAAAATGAGAAGGTATTGCTTTTAAAAAAATTGGTGTATAAATTACACATAGTAAATTATGATTTTCTTTTTTAGAGTCTCACTGGAGTGCAGTGGCACAATCACAACTTGTTGCAGCCTTGACCTCCTGGTCAAGTAATCCCTCCACCTCAGTTCCTGAGTAGTCACACACTATCACACTCAGCTAGTTTTTAATTTTTTGTAGAGACAGGGTCTTGATATGTTTTCCTGGCTGGTCTTAAACGCCTGGATGCAAACAATCTTCCGGCCTTGGCATCCCAAAGTGCTGGGATTACAGGTGTGAGCCGCAGTGCCCAGCAACGCCTGGGTAATTAAAAAAAGGTTTTTGGAGCGATGAGGGTCTTGTTGGTTACCTAGGCTGGTCTTAAGCTCTTGGACTTGATCTTGCTGGGCTCAAGTGATCCTCCCATCTCAGTCTCCCAAAGTACTTGGATTACAGGCATGAGCCAATGGGCCTAGCCCAGAACTTCTGGAACACCTGTTTTGTGTTTGAGAACTTTTTCTTAATCATGACACTTAAAAAATAGTTATCAATATTTCTTTAATATATCCCCAGGTAGTGTTGAATTTTCCCCGTCTCATTTTTTAAAATGCAGTGGGTTTTGGTCAAATCAGGATCTAAACAAGGTCTACCATTGCTGTTGGTTGGTATGTCTCTAAACGTTTATTTACAGCTTCTACTCCTCAACCCTTTTTTTCTCTTGCCATTTATTTCCCCACATTCCAGATTTTGCTGACTGCATTTCAATGGTGTCATGTAACATGTTTCTCTATTCTCTGATGTAATTCAAATTTAGAATTCAAGGGGTTTAATTTAACTTCTTTGATTTTATACATATTAGTTTGTACCAATATTAATATCAGCCTCCCAAAATAACAAATCAAAAGTTTTATTAACACCATGGCTACTCCCAGTGAGATTTCTTTGTAATATTTTTTAATCCTTAGGCACTGTCCCACTAAGGAAGTATAGTTAAATTATGGGCCGGGCGCGGTGGCTCAAGCCTGTAATCCCAGCACTTTGGGAGGCCGAGGCGGGTGGATCACGAGGTCAAGAGATCGAGACCATCCTGGTCAACATGGTGAAACCCCGTCTCTACTAAACATGCAAAAAATTAGCTGGGCATGGTGGCGCGTGCCTGTAATCCCAGCTACTCAGGAGGCTGAGGCAGGAGAATTGCCTGAACCCAGGAGGCGGAGGTTGCGGTGAGCCGAGATCGCGCCATTGCACTCCAGCCTGGGTAACAAGAGCGAAACTCCGTCTCAAAAAAAAAAAAAAAAAAAAAAAAAAAATTATGTACTATGTTGTTTTTTTCTTCGAGACGGAGTCTCACTATGTTGTCCAGGCTGGAGTGCAGTGATGCGATCTCAGCTCACTGCAATCTCTGCCTCCTGGGTTCAAATGATTCTCCTGCCTCAGCCTCCTGAGTAGCTGGGATTACAGGTGTGCTCCACCACACATAGCTAATTTTTGTATTTTTAGTAGAGACAGGGTTTCACCATGTTGCTCAGGCTGGTCTCAAACTCCAGACCTTGCGATCTACCCGCCGTGGCCTCCCAAAGTGCTGGAATTACAGGCATGGGCCACCACACCTGGCCTATGTACTATGCTTTAAAGTCATCTTAAATTAATTCCCAGGCTGGGCATGGTGGCTCATGCCTGTAATCCCAGCACTCTGGGAGGCTGAGGTGGGAGGACTGCTTGAGCTCAGGAGTTCGAGACCAGCCTGGGCAACATGGTGAAGCCCTGTCTTTACAAAAAGTACAAAAATTAGCAGGGCATGGCGGTGCATGCCTGTAGTCCCAGGTACTCAGGAGGCTGAGGTGGGAGGATGGCTTGAGCCCAGGAGATGGAGGTCGCAGTGAGCTGAGATTGCGCCGCTGCACTCCAGCCTGGGTGATAGTCAGACTTTGTCTTAATAAATAAATCAATCCTATCCATTAGTACGTAAAATATTTACATAGCTTCAAAGTCAAAACTGCTAGAGAACCCTAGCTTCCATCCTTGTCCCATCTATCAAACACCCCTCACAATAATATTTTTATTAGTTTGATTAGTTTTCCCCTTATCTTGCCTTTAAAAGAACATAAGCCAATTGCATGTGTATGTATATATGTATGGATATACTGAGATATGTATATATGTCAGAGGGATCCTACTCTGGTCATGCCCCTGTTGCCATAGGGTCGGGGGTCTGTAGGGACAAGAGAATGTGCTCACCTCAGAGCCCATATCCTCCTTTTCAGACCCTGTACCTCCGGTATCCCTGACCACATGGCCCTGAGTCCACTTCCCCGGTCTTCCCTGGGTCTGCCATCCTGAGTTTGAACTGTGCTGCTATCTCACTCGTGCTGCAAGGTGGCTGGGGTAAGGGAGCGCTGGCATGGGGTCTGGATGGCATTTTGATGAGTGGGGTGGGGAATTCATGCGTGCAAGCAAGGCCTCCTAGGGTGCTAGGGGTCAGCCAAGGGCTGAATTTGAACCTGGCCTTCCAGGTGGTTAGGAAGTTGTATTTGCCAAGGTAGGAAATTAAAACATTTTTAATCTAATAGGTCGCTAATTGGATTTATAACTTTTAGATACTCAGACATACAGTATGTGGGTTTCCATTTGTATTCTTGTCCCAGGCCCTGCCATTGTTGGGAACACGGCTGGACCCAACAATTATATTGTGGGTCTTCTGGAGGCCCCCGGGATCAGCACACTGCAGCGAAGAGCACCACATCAGGAGCCAGAAGTGCCAGGCTCCAGCAGGAGCTGCACTGAAAATCTCTAAGCCCGTTTCCTGTCCAGCCCAAGGTGCAAATACCACATCAGCCCTGCATGCCACAGGAGACTGTGGGCAAGCTGTCACCTGCAAACAAATTCTCTTCCTACATACTTATAAAGTAGTCTGCACATGTCAGCTAATTCCCTATAGCTGTTTGTAAGGTTTATTAAATAAATGGTTGAAGATATAAATAAGTTGCGTAATACTATGGTTAAAGCCACCTGAAAACAGAAGCGTCATCCAGTTTCATCAGCGATTTGAACACTATTCCCTTTTTTTCCAACCTGGTGCGAATAAACTGTAGTACCAGCATTGTAGCAATTAGGTCCAGGAGATGTTCTCTTCCTTTTACACCTAAAGGGAAAAAACTCCATTAGGTCTGTTGGAAACTGCAGCTCAAACTGTGCCTGTTTATAAAATTCCCATTAAAGAATTACAATATGGTTAAATCACAGTACATAAGCAGATCGTGAAACTTTCTAATACTCTTCAAGGTCCTTAATTAGACTGCTATTTAAAAAATGAGGACGGTTGGAACGTGGATAATAAGATGGTTGGAACCCATCTTATTCTGATGGCTGTCAGGAAACGGAACTGTATCCAGTGTGCCCCTCGTTTGCCATCTTCAATAATCAGAGAGCCATGAAGCACAATGAAAGAAATCCAGTGTTTAGGCTCCTGTTACAATTAGCTTAGAAGAGTACACCTATATATTCAACAGATAAACAACAGATATGAGCAGTTACACCAGTGTATCAAATTATTTCTAGTGATTAGTACCTACAGGTATCCAAATCAAGGTATTTTGCTATATTATGAAATGTCAAAATTGAAAAATGGATGTTTACATGTGTTGAACTCAGAATTAACTCATTTTTGTTTAAAAAAAATTCAGGCTTTTTTTTTTTTTTTGAGAAATAGGGGCTCACTCTGTCACACTGGAGTGCAGTGGTGGGTGTGATCAGAGCTCACCACAGCCTCCAAGTCCTGGGCTCACATGATCCTCCTACTTTGGCCTCCCAAAGTGTTGAGATTATAGGCCTGAACCACAGCACGCAGCCAAAAATGGTTTTAGGGAAGAAATAAAAGGCCAAATCTTTGTCTTATAATTAAGAACATACAATTACTTTTTTTTTGAGTAAAGACAAAAGGACCCGGCATATTATGCACATATCTGCATTTGCACCTTTAATTTTAAATCATTGAGGTAGCTAAAACTATTCATAAGAGGGCTTTTATTAAACAATATAATGTTCTCAATAGGAAAAAAAAGAACTGAATAACTTTTTAAAAACAAAACAAAAAAACCCAATCCACTGTCCCAGTGAAGAAAATCAATGGAGACAAAAGCAGCTGAATTTGCTGGATTCTTTTGTGGCTTTTTTGGGGCATTATTTACAAAATGTTCGACTAATTTTCAAGCAATATTAATAATAAGCAACAGAGGACTCCAAGAATAATATAATAAATAATAAACTGACAAAATGCCTAATGTGTATCAGCATCATTTAAAAAACAGATTCAGAAAGAGAAGGGATGAGAAAAGAGAAATGAAGGAGAGGATAAAAGACAAAGTTGGGTACAGAGATAAAAAAACAAGGCAGAGAAAAAATCCGAGAGCTTGAGACTCTACGTAGAGAAAGAAAGGCAGAAAAGCACACACTAAAAGAAAAATAACACGGATAATATGGAGAAACACGGAGAAACACAGGAAAAGCCCGTGGAAAAGGTACATCCATGAAATCTCATCTCAGTTTTCTCGTTCTCCTCTGGTTTCTCGGGCCGCCCCTTCTCAGTGCCTCTGCTGTTTTCTGTCCTGTCTGAACACTAAGTGCTGCTTGCTGCAGCCTGGTTCTAGCACCTGCTCTGTCAGACCACCCTCTCTCTTTGGGCGACCTCATCCAGAGCCAGGATTTAAATACCACTGACATTGAGAATTGTCCCAGTCTTTTCCAATTCTGACCTCTTCCCTGAGCTCTAGCCTCACGTGACAATATCTTGAATTTTTATTTCACTCTGTCACCTGGGCTGGAGTGCAGCGGCACAATCACGGCTCACTGCAGCCTCAACGTCCCAGGGCTCAGGTGATCCTCCCAACTCAGCCTCCCAAGTAGCTGGGACCACAGGTGCACGATACCATGCCTGGCTAATTTTTGTATTTTTTGTAGAGATGGGGTTTCATCTTGTTGGCCAGGCTGGTCTCGAAATCCTTGGCTCAAGTGATCTGTCCTGTTTGGCCTCCCAAAGTGCAGGCATTACAGGTATGAGCCACCGTGCCCGGCCTATCTTTGGTTTTCAACAGTTTGACTCTGGCCTATCTAAATGTGGTCATTTTTGTACTTACCTGAAAAAATTCAGGCCCAGTTCTTATCTACTTATCAGATTTGTTTTCTCTGACTTGTTTTTATATCTCTGTACTTGGAGTTCTACTGAGTTTCTTGGATCTAGAAGATGCTGTCTTTGATCAATTTTACAAAAGTGTTCAAATATTTTTCTGTCTACCCTTTCACTTTCTGAAACTCCAGTAACACAAATATTAAGCCTTTTTTTTTTTTTGAGACGGAGTTTCGCTCTTGTTACCCAGGCTGGAGTGCAGTGGCGCGATCTCGGCTCACCGCAACCTCCGCCTCTTGGGTTCAGGCAATTCTCCTGCCTCAGCCTCCTGAGTAGCTGGGATTACAGGCACGCGCCACCATGCCCAGATAATTTTTGTATTTTTAGTAGAGATGGGGTTTCACCATGTTGACCAGGATGGTCTCAATCTGTCGACCTCGTGATCCACCCGCCTCGGCCTCCCAAAGTGCTGGGATTACAGGCTTGAGCCACCACGCCCGGCCGCCATGTTAAGCCTTTTGATATCATTCCACAGTCTTGGCTCCTCTGTTCTTTTTTCATTCTATTTTTTTCTTTCTATATTTCAGTTTAAGTAAGTTTACTGAGTACACTGTAAATTGAATTAAATGACTTTTTTTTCTTGTTGTGTCCATTCTGTTAAGCTCATTCAATGACCTTTTCATTACATATATTATATTTTCCAGTTCTAGGATTTTCATTTGGTCCTTCTCTATAGTTTTCAGCTATTTGCTATGACCCTGTCATTTGTTCACCCATTCCATCCTTTTCTGGTATGTCAATCCCTCACTATATTTTTAATAGCAGTTTTTAAGTCTGTGTCTGCTAATTCTAACATCTGGGTTATCTCTGGGTCAGCATTTATAGCCCACTTTCCCCTTGATCACAAGTCATATTGTCCTGCTTCTTCATATGTTATTAAATTTTCATTCTATACTAAACATTAAAATGATACCTTGTAGAGACTATCCGTGATTCTATCTTATATGCTATCTTCCTCTAAAGAGTGTTCAGTTTTGTTCTGGTGGGTCTTGCTTGGGCTTTGTTTTAGGTTTTATTAGGATGGGTCTATTTTAGCTTATCCCTTTGTCCTGGGGTATAGTCCTTGATCATGAGGTATGATCCTTATGACCCTTTTATGGTTTCAGCGGAAGGATATTTATAAAGTCTCTCTAATTTAGTGCAATCTGAACTCTAAACTCTGGCCAGTACTAGGCAGCAGCTGAAATCTCTGCTTAGCTCTGTAGCTTCCCAGCTGTTGCTTTTTTCCTGGATTCCTTGAGGTTACACCCCGTATATATGCGTGTAGGTTAGAGAGCGCCACGGATCTGAGGGGTATTTGGATGCAGATTGGAGGGCTTCCTGCTTTATGGTTCCCTCCTTTATGGGATTTTAATCCTTAATTTCCAGCCACTTTGGCAACCTCAAACTCCAACCCTGTGTCCTCATTCCGTTAAGACTTTCTGTGTTAGTTCTGACCTCCCATTGTGTCTCATGAGCTGAGAAATGCCTTTAGGTGACAAGCTGGATACATGCGGAGCTCACCTAGTTTGCTTTCTTTCTTTCAAAGATTATGTTCACTCTAGTTTCTGCCTGTTTTTGATTATTCTCCTGGCCTTCAAAGAATGGTTTTAAATATTTTATTCAAAGTTAATAACTGTTATTGGCAGGAGAGTTAGTCAGATACAGGCTCTTCTATTATTCCAGGAACCAGCACTCACTCCTCATGTATATTGTCATCACCCCTTTCTGGCTTAGTGCAGGTCAAACAGGCTATGCATTTGCCCACCCACCCAGCCTGGAATATGAAAATTGACATTTTAGAGATGAAGGTGGGACAGTGAGACACAACTGTTTTATCCGTCCATGAATATTGGCTAGTTGTTTAATAATGTGTATTTAAAAAAAATCTCCAGGCTGGGCATGGTGGCTCATGCCTGTAATCCCCACATTTTGGGAGGACGAGGTGGGCAGATGGCTTTGAGCTCACAAGTTCAAGATCAGACTGGACAACATGGTGAAAGCCCACCTCTATCAAAAAATACAAAAATCAGTAGGGCATGGTGGTGGGTGCCTGTAGTCCCAGCTACTCGGGAGGCTTTGGTGGGAAGACTCCTTGAGCCTGGGAGGTGAAGGTTGCAGTGAGCCAAGATAGTGCCACTGCATTCCAGCCTGGGCAGTGGGGCCGGACCTTGTCTAAAAGCAAACAACAAGCAAGCAACACCTGTCCTGAGGCTACATTTGACCTTCAAACCACTTGCTGGGTCAAGGATGCTCAGGACTTCCTCACCTGTCCCCTCTGTTGTCATGATAGGAAACAGATCCAGAGGTTGAACAACTGCCTCTTGCAGAGGCTGGCTAGGTGCTCAGCAGAGCTGCTTTCTCCTCCTGGACACCCAGCTTAACAGCACATGCCTTCGTCCTTGGATGGGGCTATCTGACTAGTGTTCTTCCTCTTGTCTAGCAGGGGGATGATGACAGGGTAATCTTCATTCTTCTCTCTTACCACGATAATTTTAAAGACACATATTGAAGATGGTGGAGCCACGATATGGAAGGAGTCAGGTCTCTAAAAGACCACATAAGTGAAACTTTCTTCCTGACCAATATTCAACTGTGATATGGACAGGAAAGTAATCTTTGATAATGTTAAGCTACTGATTTTTTTTTATAGCAGTTGGTGCTATTTATGCTAATAAATTTTAATAGACAATACCCTAATTAGTGGTAAAAATATGACTAGAAACCCATCTCCCATTTCCTTTGATGGTTAAATATAATTCCATTCAAATATAACTTTCATAATTATTACATTAATACACTAGTTTACAAAATAGTTTATAGCAATTAGGAGCATGCTTATGAATGAATGAAAATCGTGACTTAATAAATCAAATGACAGTGACTTACCTAGAGATTGAATGCCTTTTTGTTGAAGAAAGCCGTGTAAAGCATTTTTATGAAGATTTAATATAAATCCCAGTTCTGGTGTAAGTTTCCAGAAGCCATCCTACAAAATTAAGAAAACAAATTTAAGTTATTGACATTTTACCACATAAGAAGTTATGTAGTGGGGCAGCAAGAGGGACAAGGGTTGAAAAACTTACGTTCACTACTCGGGCAGCAAGATAATTAGAAGCCCAAACCTCAGCACCACACAGTATGGCCATGTAATAAACCTGCATCCCTGTGTACGCCTGCATCTAAAACCTGTGTACCCCTGCATCTAAAATAAATTTTAACAAAGTAAATAACAAAAGAAGTTATGTGATAAATAAAATAAGCGTTCATTTATTTAACTTCAGTTAATTAAGGCATTTCTAAAATTTTTATTACTCTAAAATCAAGTTCTCCATACACTAGTGACATAGTTTGAAACTTCGTAAATGTTATGAACACTATGTATCTGATGGCATTTATAAAAAGTGTGGAAAGAGGCTCATGTGTAGAGGTTTTTAAAAATGGTACTTTCTTTCTTCTAGCGATGCTTTATTTCATGTTTTATGGATACATAATACTTGCACGTATTTTGGGGTACACTTGATATTTTGATATATGCATAGAATGTGAAATAATCAGGCCAGGATATTTAGGATCTCCATCACCTCTATCATTTATCATTTCTTTGTGTTGGCAACATTTCAAATATTTTCTTCTAGCTATTTGGATGTATACTATGTATTGTTAACTATAGTCATCCTGTTGCATTAACAACTAGCAATGAGCAATGAATCAGTATTTCCAAACTGTTAAATAGCATGATTCCCTCTTTAAAAAAAATCCACTTTGTCGAAATAAGATTGCCACACAAAATGTCACTGTATTTAATGTATACAACTTGATGTACAGATAAGTGTACACCCCTGAAACCATCACTCATCAATGCCATACACTTAGTCACCACTTCCAGAACTGTTCTTCTTCCCCTTGTGTTTTGTTTTATTCCATTGCATGGAAAGAGTGCTTAACATAAGGCAGACCTCTTAGCAAATGTTTAAGTATACCATAGCGGATTGTCAACCATAGGCCCTGTATGATACAGTGGATCTCCAGCATGATTCCTTTTGTTTACCCTAACAATGTTCCCTGTAGTCTGAAATAATGACAATCACAGTTTTTTCTAAGTATAAAATGGTTATATTAAACATTACTTTAAAAGTACCTTCCTTTAACCCCTGCCCCCATCCACCACATCATCTGCCTGCCCCATCCCACGCATAGGAGAGTGTGCTGAGCCTGAGCTTGGGGATATTCATCTCAAAGAAGACAGAATCCAGGCCTCAGGGAAACTAACATACGGAGCAGAAAGCAGGGTGCAGCCCTAGGCAAGTGCGCAGGCTGAAGGATCTATGGCAATAGTTTGACAAATGACAGCAGTGATAATATGTACCAACCTACAGAGAATTGGTACCCGTGCTTTCATATGTTTAGCCACTTCCTGTGGAGCACTATTATCACCCCCACATTGCAGGTGAGAACATGGAAGCACAGGAAGGTTAAGCAATTTGTCTAAAGTCACACAGCTACCAAGCAACAGAGCCAGGAGTGGCCACGGGATCCACTCTTGCCCATCTGCAGTATGCTCCTGGCAGGCTTTCACGTGCACTGTCTCAAGGAGGGAAGCTGGGCAGCTGTGATTATCCTGTTTAAACCTCAAACCCATTCTCTGAAGTAGACACTATCATTATCCCCACTGTATGGATGAGGAAACTGAGGCTCACACAGGTTATCTGACTAGCCCCAAATCACGAGGTGGGCTGGGACTTAGACGTAGTTTTACGCTATATCAGGGCTTTTCCATTTCACTAAATTACTTTACATCAAAACAAGTAATTGCAGATGGAAGATTGGGTCTTAGTCCCAGTGCAGGGGCCAAATTTACAGGAATGATAAGTTCTAACACAATATACATGTTGAGTAATATATATACTCCCATGATCCCATGTGAAAAGATTTAGGGTGTATGTACAAGGGCTCGTGCTCTACTTCACAAGGGGAAATTTATATGGATTACAATTCATTAGTGCTAGAATCTAGGAAATTAAGATCTCACCCCATCATCTGTTCAGGGATGTTCATTTTTTTTTTTGAGACGGAGTTTCGCTCTTATTACCCAGGCTGGAGTGCAATGGCAGGATCTCGGCTCACCGCTATCTCCGCCTCCCGGGTTCAGGCAATTCTCCTGCCTCAGCCTCCTGAGTAGCTGGGATTACAGGCACGCGCCACCATGCCCAGCTAATTTTTTGTATTTTTAGTAGAGATGGGGTTTCACCATGTTGACCGGCCGGGCGCAGTGGCTCACGCCTGTAATCCCAGTACTTTGGGAGGCCAAGGCGGGTGAATCACAGGGATGTTCATTTTCATGTGAGGAACAGTAACATTCACCAGCCTGAGGCTCTGGTCTCATGTTGGTGAGGAAACACCAGCCAGCATCAAGCACACTGTTTTGTTCAGCCGTCTGTTTTGTTTTGTAGCAAGAGTTCATCAATGAAGGAAGCAGTACGATTTACACCCCAGGGCACAAGCCCCTCACTTCAGTACAGACTGACAAGAGACAGTTCCTTTTCAAGAGAACAGTGCTTTGAGTAGCACTGTTCTAAGCTATGAAGCCAGCAAACCACAGATCTAAGGAGAAATAAGACACATACCTCTGTCTGTAGACTGAAGAGTTCTGTCCAAGGCCCAGCATCCAGCCAGCGCTGTGTGCACACTACTTCATCTTCCTCTATTCCTTCCAGCAAGCACGGGGTACCGTCAACTGTTGGGTCACCATGTAATTGTAAATAGCCACAATTTCTAGGTACTTCTGATAGCTCAACACTTTCTGTTTCAGAAGTCTGAAAAACTAAGTCAAGCCGTTGACTTTCTTCGGGACTGCCCACTGATTTCTCTTGAACAGAGAGATCTGCTGAGGGCCGACGGCAAAGAGGCTCAAGTACGACTGGCAGCCCGACGTTGGTACTGAAAGAGGCTGGGGAAGGTTGAAAATGAAAAGGAGAGGAAGCAGAGGGCTGATAAGACCCAAAACCTTTGATAGGATCAGGGTCTGCGGGAAGAGAGGAATGAAGCTGGGGAGAATGCAGCTTAGGGAAGGTGCCAGCGAGAGGCCTGCTCATCGGGCGCCCGGGAGGTTTCGGTGGAGCAGACTGTGTGGAGAACAACGAGCCCCCAAAAGCAGAGCCACAGAGGGGTGGCAAAGGTGGGTTCTGAGGAGGCCCTATGGGACAAGACAGGAGCTGTGGGATGCGGGCAGCACCACGGCGAGGCACAGGGCCGTTTCTGAAGTCAGACGCGTCAAACTGTCTGGGAGGAGCAGCAAAACCCAAACTAGGTAACTGAGGAAATGAGGCGAGAGGCATGGAAGCAGGACTGGGAGAGCCGGCAGCCTGGAAAAAAGAGGAACCAGAGGCTGGAGCAGAAGAACCGAAAAGGCTGGAAGGAGACGTTTCCAGTGAGCCGACTTTCTTAAACAGTGGCTCGGTTGCTGCTGCTTTAAATGACTGTGTCCAACTTAAATCTAGTATCTTTTCCTCGTCTCCACGTTCCACATTTGATGTGAAACCCTCTGGTACAGCTAAGCCATCTTCTTCAAAATCTTCAGAAACTTGTGACTTAGATAACTTCATTTTTTTTTTAGACGAACGTTTTTTCCGTTTGCATGAAAATACGTCTTGCCACTCTGAGGATGCTAAAAGAGGCTGCCCAGAGGAAAGAATTATTAATGTAAGGGGAAAACATAAAATAAAAAGAACAATCAAGCAAATATTCTTCCTGGCCCTTGACTGCCCACCCATCAGGCAATTGCTCATCCAGAATCAGGGCTCATCAATGTGAACTGAGATGTTGAAAATAACACCAGTGCTGTGCACGCCGGCTCACACCTGTAATCCCAGCACTTTGGGAGGCTGAGGAGGAAGGATCGCTTGAGGCTAGGAGTTTGAGAGCAGCTTGGGTGACATAGCGAGATTCCATCTCTACAAAAAAGAAAAAATTAGCCAGGTACAGTGGCTTACACCTGCCGCCCCAGCCACTTGGGAGGCTGAGGCATCTCTGAATGCGGATTTGCACTACTGCTCTCCAGCCTGGGCGAGAGAGCAATACTCTGTCTCAAAAAAAAAGGAAAGAAAATAACACCACTGACCCATTCAAAATCATTTCAGTACAAGCCTCTCTTTTCTAGATGTGAAAGCCGAGACCTGGAGAGAACATCAGCTATCAATACCTTGAAAGACCTTCTCTCTTAGTTTTAGAATTGTGGAATTTTGAACACCCCTCGTTTCACACATCAGGAAACTGAGGAGCAGAGAAGTGACTTGCCCGAGGTTCATGATGAGCAGTGTTAGCGTGTGTGAGTTAGGCCTGAAATAAGAGAGTCATTTGAAGTAAATTATTCCGTCTTTTATGCTGTTTTATGGCAATATTAAGAAAATGAAAAAATGGAAAAACATTCTCAAAAGCTTTGTTTTTATTTCTTTATTTTTTTTGAGACAGGGTCTTGCTCTGTCGCCTGAGGCTGGAGTGCAATGGCACAATCACAATCAGTACAGCCTCAAACTCCAGGGCTCAAGAGATCCTCTCACCTCAGCCTCCTCAGTAGCTGGGACTACAGGCATGTGCCACCATGCCCAGCTAATTTTTATTTTTATTTATTTATATTTTTAGAGATGGGGTTTCACCATATTGGTCAGGCTGGTCTCAAACTCCTGACCTCAGGTGATCTGCCTGCCTCAGCCTCCCAGAGAGCTAGGATTACAGACGTGAGCCATCGTGCCTGGCTCCAGCTGATTTTTAAATTATTCTTTTGTAGAGATGCGGTCTTGCTATGTTGACAGGCTGGTTTTGAACTCCTGGGCTCAAGTCATCCTCTCAGCTCGGCCTCTCAGTGCTAGGATTATAGGCATGAGACACTCTTTCCATCCAAAAGCTTTAAAGTAATTAAATGAACATAGAATTATACCAGAAGATGAACCATATCTACGGAAAACCAATTTTGAGGGATGCTATATTACTATTATTGTCCCAATTTAAATGTAAAGAGTGTTCCTTAAGAAGTTGCAATGTAAATCAAATCCAGTTTTGCATGGATGACAAGTCCTTGATATCCCTGAGATCATTAGCCTGTAATTTTACCTATGAATAATAACTATGTTAAAAAGGAGTAGTCCTTTCCCAGCTTAATCAAATTTCAAGTAAACACTTGAATAATTAATACCATAGAAGATAGGAAAAGACACACTTAAAAATAATATTTAAAAACAATGCTTATCTGATTTAATTTTTATATGTATATATTTTATTGCTCTGTAGGTTCTGGGGTACATGTGCAGAACACGCAGGATTGTTCCGTAGGTACATCCATGGCAATGTGGTTTGCTGCCTCCATCCCCGGCACCTGTACCTGGCCTTACGCCCCGCGTGATCCCTCCCCAACTCCCACCCCCACTGTCCCTCCATCTGGTTACATTTTTTAAAAATTAGAGAAGCAAACTGAAAAAGACCCATAGTGATGAACTAGACCTGTCAGATATTAAAGTCTCTTATAAAATTACAATAATTCTAGTAGATGAATCAATCGAACAGAGTAGATAAGTCCAGCCATAGCTCCTAAAACATGAGAATTACTAGATTAAAAAGGTGGCATTTCAAGTTGACAGGAGAAAAAGTAGTAGCCATCTGGAAAAGAATAAAGTCGGTTCCATACCTCTTATCCTATGCCAAATTTCAATCAGGTGAAAAATTAAATGTAAACATAAAAACAAAAAACTATTTAAAGAAATAAAGGGAAAATACAAAAATTAGCTGGATGTGGTGGCACGCACCTGTAATCTCAGCTACTTGGGAGATGAGGCCAGAGAACTGCTTGAACCCAGGAGGCGGAGGTTGCAGTGGGCCGAGATCGTGCCATTACACTCTAGCTTGGCAACAGAGCGAGACTCCGTCTCAAAAACAAAACAAAACAAAACAAAACAAAACAAAAAAAAACAAACAAAAAAACCAAGTCTCCCTCCAAACCCAAGACCACTTGTCAGCTTTCTGGCCCATCTGTTTGGGAAACAGCGCCCATTTCAGACACCTTGGCTAATAATAACTACAGCTAATATTTGTTGAATGTCTGTCACGAGCTAGACATGTTCTAACGGTCTTAGAACGTTTCACAACCGCCTAAGGCTGATTTTATTGCTCTCCCACTAGAGCATTCATTAGGACTGGAGCCCTGGGAAGGTCAAGTCCCACAGAGCTAAGTGTGGGCTGGGGTTCAGACCTGAGCACTAGGCCACAGCACCTGTGATCTTAACCACTCTATTTTACTGGCTTCAATGATCTACCTTTTGTGACCTTCGCCAACCTGACAGAGTTAAAAAATAAAAAGGAATCTCATGGCAGTTTACATTTTAACTTCTTTTAGCAACAAGGTGGCACATCTTTCATATATTATTTCCTTATTTATGATCAAATGCTCACTCTGTCACCCAGGCTGGAGGGTAGTGGTGCCATTTTGGCTCACTGCAACCTCTGCCTCCTGGGTTCGAGCATCCTCCCACCTTAGCCTCCTGAGGAGCTGGGATTACAGGCACGCTCCATCACATCCAGTTCATTTTTGTACTCTTTGTAGGGACGGAGTTTCACCATGTTGCCCAGGCTGGTTTTGAACTTCTGGCTCAAGCTACTGCTGTCTCGGCCTCCCAAAGTGCTGGGATTATAGGCGTGAGCCACTGCGCCTGGTCTAAAAAACTTACTGTAGAGATGAGGTCTCGCTTTGTTGCCCAGGCTGGTCTCAAAGTCCTGGGCTGAAGTGATTTTCCCACCTCGGCCTCCCAAAGCGCTGGGATTACAGGCATGAACCACCGTGCCCGAGCAGATTTTAAATTCTTCAATTTTGGAGATTTTCGTTTTGTAACCTAGAGACCTAAGAGTGTCGTAGCACTACTTTGTCCCTTTGCTCTTGAATTTGTCTTCCAATGTTTATTTTAGCCTCGTCTTCCCTTTCCCTTTCCTTTCCCGTTTCCCTTTCCTTCTTTCCTGTCTCCCTCCCTCCCTCCCTCCCTCCCACTTCTCTCCCCCCCTCTCTCTCTTCCCTCACCATCTTGGCTCACTGCAACCTCCACCTCCCAGGTTCAAGTAATTCTCCTGCCTCAGTCTCCCGAGGAGCTGACATTACAGGCATGCACCACCGTACCCAGCTAGTTTTTTATTTTTAGTAGAGATGGGGTTTCTCCATGTTGGTTTCGAACTCGTGACCTCAGGCGACCCGCCCACCTCAGAATCCCATAGTGCTTGGATTACAGGTGTGAGCCACCGCGCCTGGCTTAAGCCACATTTTTCCATTTCTATTGCGTTTCTGGTTCCAAGGGCCACAGTATAAAGCACTATAACTTTAGGAAATATTGGTGGTGAATTTAGATGATTAGACAGGACTTTTATTGATAATTTCATGACAAACCTATCATACTATCTAAATGACTTCAGCTTCCTGGATGACAATCTATTTGCCCATAACAGAAGCACAGCCACAGGTGCTCTCTTTTTGTATCACACAGCTCCACTCACACATTGTGAAGTTTCTGTAATGCAACATGATGTGATTCAGCATTTTATAAATGTGTGAATATTTTCCCTCATCAGGGATACGACAATCTCTTTATACACAGGTAGTAAGAGAACTATTTTAGCAAAGGGTTCCCTTCATCTTCATGAAAAAACAAAAGGACAATATCAACTTATTTGGTCATCAGCATTTACCTGGTCCAGGACAGTTTCTTGGGGTTCCCCCTGCCAGCTCACGTAGGGCAGGAAGTCTACGTCTTCTTTGGCAATAAGTTCAGAAACTTTTGGAATATCAGAAAAAGGCGACTTCTTCTCATCCTATATCGAATCACAAAGAGATGAAATCAAACAGACGTGATCCCATTAAATGATGGTTACACATTCTAAAGCCTGTGGGTGTGTCGGTTTGGGGTATGCTGCTGTGTGGGACTGGAGCGTGTGCCCTGGGCCACAAGTGGGAGGGGAGGCAGGAGGTGGGTGGCTTCGCTCTTCATGGAGCGTTCGCAGGTGCTGGTCACCGTGCTGGGCATGTTGCAGGAATTTTCCCCTTAAACTTGTGAAGCGGGAAGAGGCTCTTAGAGAGCCCAGGCCTTTTCTATATTTTGAGAGTCTCGGATGAATAAAAGACAAGAAATGCCAAAACTGAACAAAATCATAGTAGATCTGAAAAATACACATTAGCTAAGTATTAACGATAATTATAACATTAAAAATGATAAATACTCAACTCATTTAGAAAGATCACTGGAAGTCCTGACACCAAGGCCCCTCATGAATTGGGACTCATGGGGCCGACTGGCCTGTCTGGAACTCACGATTCACAGGCCCAGGGCATGGGTATCGTCATTAACCATCACAGCAAAGGTGACTTTCTTAACGTGGAAATACAAATAAATAAAATAATTTAACCTCGAATTAACAATGATACATACCCTTTTCTCAACTGCCACAAAGCTTGTAAACTGTGTTATGAGAGAGTTTTCTTTACTGAGTTTAATAATCAGAGATTTCAAGGTGTGTTTCTTCATCTAGGATAGAATAAAACATAAGTCATATCCTGTTTTATTTATTTCTATTTAGCTATGTCAGCAAGTCATTTTAAGATTCGTATTTCAGACTAAATATTGTATCGCAGGCCCCGTCCAAATAGCTGACTCAATGTTCCCTTTCAAATGGGATCGACTGAGCCGGGCGCAGTGGCTCAAGCCTGTAATCCCAGCACTTTGGGAGGCCGAGGCGGTTGGATCACGAGGTCAAGAGATCGAGACCATCCTGGTCAACATGGTGAAACCCCGTATCTACTAAAAATACAAAACATTAGCTGGGCATGGTGGCGCGTGCCTGTAATCCCAGCTACTCAGGAGGCTGAGGCAGGAGAATTGCCTGAACCCAGGAGGCGGAGGTTGCGGTGAGCCGAGATCGCGCCATTGCACTCCAGCCTGGGTAACGAGAGCGAAACTCCGTCTCAAAAAAAAAAAAAAAAAAAAAAAAAAAAAAAAAATGGGATCGCCTGACTTAGTCATAGCAAATGTCACTCTGCATTATGCAGCTCCCAGCAGTTCAGAGAGCGCTCACGTGCACTGGACTTCCTCATTCTTTCACAGCCTGTGGCTCCCAATTTAAAGCTGAGGAACTAGAAACACAGAATGACTTGTTCAGGATAAAAGGGCCTGAAAACAGCACACAGAGGCGGCCGATCCATGGCATCTGAGGAGAACAGGGAGATCGCCAGGTGACCATCTGTCACCAGAACTGACTGCGGGGGTCTCCAGGGCCTGCTGTCCTGTCACGCTGGCACCTTCTTGTGGCATCGAGGACTAATGCTCACAGCTGTTGAAGATCTCATCCCTAAGAGACCAGCTGGGCAGTCCTGGTAGCCTGGCTGAGTGGCCCCTCTGCGGAAGCCCTGGTCCGCACAGCACGGGGGGAGTCAGGTGGGCTTTGGCAGGTCACTCAGCCTTTTGTACCCAGGCCTCTCGTTAGTAAGATGGGAATACTAACACTACCACGTGCAAGATCTGAGATGATGTCTACTACGGGCACTCAGTGAGTGTTCTCTGAGCTCTCCTCAGGCTTCTTTCTGATGAGTCAAAAAAACACGGAACTTTTCAGAAACCACTGACATCCACTCTTTTGCTAATTCATTCAACACACATTTACCGCACACCCCACATCCCAGGCACAGTGTCACAGATACAGTGATGAATGCCCTGACACCACAGTTTCCTTCTCCATGCAGCTGACCTCACTTTCCATTTCCACAGATACATCAATGTAAGAATGCTCAAGAATAATGTCTAATAGATTTTACAGTGAAAAGAACAAACCTCATGACTGGTCTCATTTTCGTGAAGAATGCCATCTTCATAATCTCTGATTAGAGCTCGGGCTGCCAGCTTGTGGATCATCTGTGTTTAAGCAGTAAAGAAAAAAAAAGATTCTTATGGCTTCTAATAAAAGACTTGCAAAGAACATCATTTTAAAAATCGAGGTATAATCTGCATATAGTAAAATACACTCCTTTTAAGTGTCCAGTTCAATGAGTCTTAATGGATGTATATGATTATGTGACCACTGTCGAAGTGAAGACACAAAACATTCACTTTACCCTGAAAAGTTCCCGTGTACCCCTATGCAGTTTCCCCCAGCCCTGGCAGCTTCTTATCTATTTTCTGTCCCTAGAGTTTTGCTTTTTCTATAAAAGGCCATTTTGCTGATTCAATTTATTTAAAAAATTCACAATTTTTTGTCTACCATAGGAAGAGCCACCTTGGTGCTGGGATGCCCATCCATGAACATGGTCTACACTCTGCAGGGTGAGGACTGCACGGTGTGCACCACCAGGTGCTTCCTCTCCAACAACTAAGAGATGGAACTTTCAGTAATTTCAACTTTTGTAATTTTGTCATTGATAAGGCTGCTTCTCACAGAGGAAGCACAACTTTCTGTGACTTATGGAAAATGGCCTCTTCCCAGGTGAAATATTTTTACCTTCTTTCCCTCTAGATCTAATTTTAAAAAATACACTTCTAATTTATTCTCCCTTATCATTACCCACAAAGATCTCATTTTTAAAGCAATACAGAGCTAAAGTTCTATATGCAAGTCACTGGCAACTAATAAGTCAATGATATTGATTTAGTGCTGAAAAGTAAGCTATATATTTTTGAGAAAAAAACCAGCAATGTCTGGGAAATGATATATCTGGCTATACTAATACTCTTCTGAATTAAAAAAAACAAACAAACAAAAAAAACCCCAAAAAACAACTACATAATAGCATATATAGGCCAGGAACTTTCAAGGCTAGACTACAATGGATTCAGTATTAGTGCAAATACTGCAAACTTCTTGGTAATAATTTATGAGATTGTGATATGCAGAAAGCTAAACTAGGCAACCCCAAAAGATATTTTTTTGGCATATTTTAAGATGGCTATTCAGAGGGACAGCAGACACAGGAATAGGTCTGAAAAGCAGTCCTTTTGTGGGGAATATCTGCATCTGCAGAGGAATCCTGTGCCAGCGAAGTAAACAGCAGATGCAAACAGGCTCTCTCTGAGACCTCCTCATTTGCCTTACCCCGATCTAGGAAAGATGAACTCCCAGGAAGAAGAGACTAAAGTCTGATACTCTAAAGCGATGATAGAGAAACAGTTAGCAGAGGTGCTTCTGTTCTCTCTGAGTGCTGCTGCCTGCCAGACGTCCTCTGCATCACAAGAAAGCCTTGGCTCACCATGCGTCTCCTCCCCTCACCCTCCCACAACCTGTCCCCATCTCCCCACAGGAGGCCCATGCCCCTACCCACTTCTGTACAGCATAAAACTTCACTCATCTGACCCTTCTTTGAGTCTCATGTGGCTCCTCCACATAAAACAAAATGTGCATATCTTTTCCCCTGTTGGATTATTTTATAGACCAAACGTAAGTTTCAACTCCTCTACGGACCTAAGAAATATGTATATTTGTTATTCCTAACAAGATCCTTCAACCACACCTGAGTTTATGTTAATTAGGTGGCTTTTAGAAAGTCCCTAGGATGAGGATTGGTTGCTGGGGAACCAACCGCATGATGAGAGGGCTGGAACTTTTAGCCCCACACCCCAGCCTCCAGAGAGGGCAGAGTTAATCACCAATGGCCAATGATTTCATCAACCGGGGCTTTGTAATGAAACCTGCATTAAAAACCCCACCTAAAGCGGTTCAGGGGGTTTCTGGGTTGGCACTCATGTGCCAGGAAGGTGGTGCACCCCAACTCTATGTTAGACAGAAGCTCCTGTGCTTGGGACAATTCTGGACCTCACCCTATGTACCTCTTCCTCTGGCTGTTCATTCATATCCTTTATAATCTTTGGAATAAGTCAGTCATCCTAAATAAACTTTTCTTGAGTTTTCTGAGCTGTTACAGCAAATTACTGAACCTGAAAAAGGGTTGTGGGAACGCTGATTTGGAGCTGATCAGAAGTGGGGGTAACCTGGGGAACCACTACTTGCTACTGATGTCCAGAGTTGGGGCCAGGCTTGCGGGGCCGAGCCCCTTACCCTGTGAGGTCTGTGCAAACCTCAGGCAGCTAGCGTCAGAACTGAATTAAATAGTAGGACATGCAACTGACGGCAGTGAATTGGCTGGGAAAAAACACTTATCGAAGAACCAGAAATGGTGTGACTATGGAAAACCAGGAGTTTTTTTCTTTCATAATTCATTTGCTTTTAATAAAAAAATGGAAAATCCCCACATCCTCAATATATGATATCATCTACTCTTAGTTCAGTACTGTGATAACTAATACTTCTAAATAGTGTCGATAGACCAGTGGCATTTAACTTTTGTTGAGGTATGAACATCTTTGAGAACCTCTCTAGAAACATCTCCATGCATAAATACCATATTTAATTGCAGTTATCCCACCTACTGATGCCCATATAGACCTGCCTAGCTCCAACCACCCCAGATGGAAAAGTGCTGAGTTAGAAACTGAAGGAAAGTCTACTCATTTATACAGATATGCCAACTCTGTATCGTGTAATGAAATTTCAGCACAGGAAAACAATGAGGTACAGACAGCAGGGGCGTCCAATCTTCTGGCTTCCCTGGGCCACAATGAAAGAAGAATTGTCTCAGGTGACAAAACATACGCTAACACGATAGCCGATGAGCTAAAAAAAAAAAGTTGCAGACACATCTTATAATGTTTTAAGAAAGTTTACGAATTTGTGTTGGGCTGCATTCAAAGCTGCCCTGGGCCACGGGCTGGACAAGCTTGAAATAGAGCATTATATATGGAAATGTAAAACAGTAACTTTCAAACAATGGGTCAGTTAGTTTAGGTTTGGAAGCTTACAGTTCCAGTTGTCTTCTGAAGCTCAGTAGTTGACACCATTGTACTAAATTCTTTCTCTTGAATGAATGCACACAGGGTTGCCTGAAACGGGAAAAAAAATAAATTCTTCACTAGGCTTTCCACTCTGCAGTTTCTTGGTTTAACAGAAATTCTTTTGGTGATTTTCTCTCCCCACAAAGCCCTGGCTAACTACCAGCTATGTTCCCAGAAGAAAACCTGCTGGTGAGAAGGTGAGGGAAGAAAAGAAAAAAAAAGAAATCAGCAAAATATATTGGTCTGCCCGTAGAATGACCAACTCTGCACCTTCTTACCTGTGTGCAGTGTGGAATGAATCCATAGACAAGGAGTCGATCATTGCGAAACAATGACGGCACCTGGGCTGGGGCCTGCAGGGCCTCGGGAGCATCTGGATCGAGTTGCTGCCATTTGACTGAGACAGAGTGGCAACCAGGAGAGCACAGCCTGGTCATTTGGTCTTCTATCTATTTAGAAAAGAGGAGTTACTTCTCTTTCAATGGTCCAATCAGAAAATAGTTACTTCACATTTAAAATAAAGCATACATTCTATCCTTTGGGAATTTTATAACTCTTTGGTATTTTTTCTTCTTCCTGCTACAAGGTACTTTTTCAAAAAGATTTTAAACAGAATTTATTTATTTATTTATTTATTTTACTTTGAGACGAAGTCTGGCGCTGTTGCCTAGGCTGGAGTGCAGGGGTGCGGTCTCGGCTCACTCCTATTCCCGCCTCCCAGGTTCAACTGATTTTCTTGCCTCAGCCTCCCAAGTAGCCGAGACTACAGGCACGTGCCACCACATCTGGCTAATTTTTGCATTTTTAGTAGAGATGGGGTTTCACCGTGTTGCCCAGGCTGGTCTTGAACCCCTGACCTTAGGTGATCCACCTGCCTCAGCCTCCCAGAGTGCTAGGGTTACAGATGTGAGCCACCACGCCCAGGTAGAATTTTAAATAATGGTATGACCACATCCTTCCCATTTACAAAGCATCCTGAAATTATTCCATTTGCTAATTACTAATATGCAACTTTGGCAGGAGTAGATTCCAGTACTTGAATAGACATTTCTCCAAAGAAGATACACAAAAGCCATGAAAAGTGTGCGTGAAAAGATGCTTGATGTCACGAGTCATTAGGGAAGTGCAAATCAGAACCACAATGATCCCATTTCACACGCAGTGGGATGGCTGTTATTAAAAGACAGGTAGGTGGTGGCTGGGCAGAATGGCTTATGCCTGTAATCCCAGCACTTTGGGAGTTCAAGGTAGGTGGATTGCTTGAGCTTGGGATTCAAAACCAGTCTGGGTAACATGGCGAAACCCTGTCTCTACAAAAAATACAAAAAATTAGCCCGGTGTGGTGGTGTGGGCCTGTAGTCCTACCTACTTGGGGGGCTGAGGCAGGAGGATGGCTTGAGACCAGGATGCCAGGGCTGCAGTGAGCCAAGTGTGTGTGGGTGACAAAGTGATACCCTGTCTTAAAAAAAAAAACAACAACCAACCAACAAACGAAAAACAAGAAGAAAAAAAAGTGGTGGCATAGGTCTGTAGTCCCAGCTACTCTGGAGGCTGAGGTGGGAGGATCACTTGAGCTCAGGAAGTTGAGGTCGTGGTGAGCTATGATTGCACTACCGCACTCCCACCTAGATGACCGCTCGACACGGTGTCTCAAAAACAAAACGAAACAAAACCAAAGAAAAGCTGATTGATTTCAGTCAATGTGGGAAAAAAAAAAGGGATGATGAGTGTTGATGAGGATGTGGAAAAACTGCAGTCCTGGTGCACTGGTGGTGAGGATGTAAAATGATACAGCTGCTATGGAAGACTGCATGGCGATCCCCCAAAAAACTAGACATAGAACGACCACAGAATCCAGCAATCCCGTGCTGCGCGTATATCCAGATTTGAAAGCAGACGCAAACAGACCCTCGTATACTAATGCTCATAGCAGCATTCTTCACAAAAGCCAAAGGCTAGAAACAACCTAAATGTCTACAAACAGATGAATGGATATGCAAAATGCGGTCTCTCCATACAATGGAGTATTATTCAGCTTTAAAAAGAAGGGAAATTCTGACACATGCTGCAACAGACATGGATGTTAAAAACATGCTCAGTGAAATAAGCCAGATGTAAGAGGACAATGTCTGATGACTTTGCTTATATGAGATACTCAGAATCGGCAAAGTCATAGAGATGGAAAGTAGAGTCGTGGTTCGCTGCGGCTGGGCATAGGAGGGAATGCGGAGTTACGGTTTAATGGGTACATATTTTCTGTTCGGGATGATGAAACAGTGAAGATGGTGATGGTTGCACAGCATTGTAAATGCAGCTAATAGCACTAAGTTGTACACTTAAAAATGGTTAAAATGCTAAATTTTATCATAGTCAAGAAAATTAATTTCAGCAAAACATATTTAATAATTCACTTTAAAAAATTCAGTCCATGATTTTTCAGGCAGAAATCAAACTGTGAGCTGGGAGAATGGCCTGATTCAGAACTCCCGTGTTCCTGCTGGTGCAGTTCTGAGGCAGGGCTCACACCGGCGGCAGCCCGTGCCTCTTCGTGGCTTCCATCTCATTCGAGGAAACACAGATGTTCCTATTGCTTAGCCTTGGAAGGATGTGAGATTTCCACACGTAAATACAAAACCAGAGGTTTAAAAAAACATACCTGTTTTCTCCAACTATGCTTGGATTTTGCATTAAAATATTCAAATACTCCGGCACCATACTGGGACAAAATCCTTAAGATGTGACGATTTGCTGTAGAACTGATCACATTTCACGTTTTAGTTTACAAGACATTGGAGAAATATTCTTGAAGTACACGTTAACAGCGTTGAGAAAGCTCACAACTCAAGAGGAGAGACGTTACATGGAAGAATGTACTCTCGTGTAGCTGAGGTTAAACAGAGAAGATGGTAACCGGAGAAAACATCTGAAAGTTTGGCTAATTTGAGCTCTCATATATCAGAGCACTGAGTTATCCTTCAAACAGAAAAAGGTTGAAATTCTTGACTTTCAATTTACTGAAGGAGGGAATAGATGACTCTAAAAACAACCCTACAAGGTATCAGAATGCTGAGAAAGATATCAACTTAATTTCAATAAATAGCAACATGCTTCCGACACGGTCGCCATTGGAGAGTAGCAGCCATGGCTCTTCGGTGTCCTATGGCTGTGGGCCTCAACATGGGCCACAAGGTAACCAAGAAGGTGAGCAAGCCCAGGCACAGCCACCGCTGCAGGTATCTGACCAAACACACCAAGTTCGTGTGGGACACGGTGCGGGAGGTGTGTGGCTTTGCCCTGTATGAGTGGCGTGCCATGGAGTTGCTGAAGGTCTCCAAGGACAAACGGGCCCTCGAGTTCATCAAGAAAAGGGTGGGGACACACATCTGGGCCAAGAGGAAGCGGGAGGAGCTGAGCCATGTCCTGGCCACCATGAGGAAAGCTGCTGCCGAGAAAGACTGAGCTCCCTCCCCTGCTGTCTCCCTGAAATAAAAAACAGCTGTACCCACCCCCTCAGAATACATAACAACATTACCTGAATCTGACCCCAAAGGCCTAATGCTGGCAAAGAGTGAATAAAGATTACCTCTTAAAATCTGAGACACATCAACACAGCAAAAGGCATAAAGGAGCAATTCTCACTATAGCAAAGAGCATCTCTGACATTTAAATGACAAGTGCCCTATTACTTTTCTCTCTACAATAATTCTACGACTATCGACTCCTTGCTTAGAGGTGTGCCTCCTGAAATGCTAAAGAAAAGATCAATTACTTTTCAGAAAAAGAACTTATGAAAGTAATTTCCAAGACGTTTTTCAACCCATTTATAAAGACTGGACTTGCCTTTATCCTCCATATTAATTGGTAATGATCATGACACTGACTAGAGGATACTTAACATGGGTTATTGGTAGTTACAGCTTCTGTCTGTTAGCAAGGCAGGCTGGAATCTTCCTGTGCTCCCCTGTGTGGCTCTCAGAGGACGAGCACTCATGCCAGGGAGGAGGTTGGATGGTCTCTACGCTTGGGAAGCTCACTTTACTAGAGTTTGTAATGGCAAAGACATGCGTGGAAGATGCGACGCAGAAGCACTTAGAAAGATCCCCAAAACTCAATGGAAAAGCAGAACGGATCCCAGCCCCTCCAGGCATGGGCAGCGCTAACCAGCACAGTCTCCTCTGGGAGCAGGCTCCTCCACTACACACCCAGACTCCCCATTGGGTGCCTTACAATTTTTCTAATTAAAAAAAAATTTTTTTTAAAGATGGGTCTTGCTCAGTCACTCAGGCTGGAGTGCAATGGCCCAACCATGGCTCACTGCAGCCTTGACCTCCTGGGCTGAAGCAATCTTCCTGCTTTGGGCTCCCAGAGTGCCGGGACCACAGGTGTGAGTCACTGCCCCTGACCTGATCACACTCCCTTGATTGCCTCCCCGGCACATGGGAAAATCCCACCTCCCGGCCCCAGAGTCGGGGCCTGATGTTCGTCTCGGGATAGACCCTCATTGAGGAAGGTATGAATTAGGTGCCAGCGCTTCTGCTCTGTGGTGTCTGAGCCCTGACCTGGGAGCAGGGGGCAAGGAGGGGCTGCTGAGACCAGGAGACGGTGCACGGGCTGCCCTGAGTGCAGCTTTGAGCTCAACAGGTGAAGTTCCATCAGGAACAACTCCTAGTGGAGCTGCTCAGGCTGATATATTTCCTGTTGGCCTGTGATGCTGGGCTAGGCCTTAGATTACAGGGAACAGAGCCATGAGCTGTGACCGTGGAGGACAGAAGATAGCCCTTGAGGCAGGCAGGGCAAGCTTGGGTAGGGCAGCTAGGGGTGGAGGGGGCCACAGGGGGCACTGTGGGCCATGGAGGGGCATCGGGGCCACAGAGGGGCATTCGGGGTGCTGGCTCCTGGAGCTCAGGGTGAGTCCAGGTCAAGGTTCGGGGCAAGGACAGCATAGGGGCCCCCATTCTGTCCCATGAAGAAGCTAAGGATCTGCTCCATACACTGCCTCAGAAGAGAGATACCTGGTGACCATTGGCTCAGCTGGTGGCCACATGCAGGAGTCCACAGAGGCAGGCAGGATGGGCAAGTTCTGTGCCCATGCAGACACCAAGTGGCCCCTCTGTTTTCCTTACACATATGCCACATACCTTAGTGCAATCCAAAAGAGCTAAGTTTTAATGGGGAGGGGGCGGTTTCAACAATCTATGGGTGTTAGCTTCCCATGGAAAGCTTCTATGCACACCACAGGGTTTGCAAATGCAAATGCTCATAATGACCAGAAGTGAGATGCCAAGCAGCAAAGCAGCCGGGTGGGGTCTGCCTGGAGGCCACGTGCCCCAGCTCGAGTCCAGCACAGCCCGTGAGGAGGTATGCCCAGGCTGCTCAGGACAAGCTGGAGATTCGGATTCTTATGCTAAATAATAACATCTAACATTGCTTTGGTGCTAATTGGGTCAGTTCTGTTCTGCGTGCTTTCTATACGTGAGCTCATTTAATCCTGAGCAACCCCAAGACGTAGGTACTGTCATTATAGTCTTGATTTTATGAGAGGTTAAGAACTTGCTCAAGGTCACAGCTGATGAGTGGCCAACCCAGGTTCTGAGACTCAGGCAGACTGGCCGGGAGCCCGGGGCCCCATCCCTCTGTGCTGTAAGGCTTCTGTCTTCTAGTTTCAACTTCCAAGCTTGCAAAAGTCCCATGCAGGCCAACGAGCAGGCCTCCTCACAGGCTGCCTTTCCCACCCGCGTCTGGGCTGCGTGAGTGGCTCTCTGAGACTCACCCGATACCGCAGGCAAACAACCTGGTGTGGGGGCGGCTCCTCTTCACAAGCTGCAGCGTCAGCCTCTCGTCCTGGAGGTGCCCATCAGACACTAGGAGGATGCTCCGGGACCCTCGAGCAGGGTACAGTAAGCTAAGATATCGGAGAGTTTTCCAGAAGTCTGTATTCCCCATGGTAGGTGTGGCAGACTGGAGGAAATGAAGTGAAAGATTACGTTCTCCTTGTTGGATACGGTCACCATTTGCAGTCACCAGTGACACATCTAAGGACAGTGTAGAGATACAGTGACATGGAAAATATCTTATTTCCCTAATTATACATTTGTGAAACAACTAAACTTACGTCCTTTTAGTTTGTTTCATGTCACACAGTGACTGTAATAGAACTGTAATATTATCACCTCATGCTTGGTCAGTCTCATCTGGTCAGTCTCGGCTTGCTCCATTTTATTATTATTGTTCTTTCTTTCTTTCTTTCTTTTTAAAATTCGAGATGGAGTCTTGCTCTGTTGCCCAGGCTGGAGTGCAGTGGAGCAATCTTGGCTCACTGCAACGTCCACCTGCTGGGTTCAAGCGATTCTCCTGCCTCGGCCTCCCTAGTAGCTAGGATTACAGGTGTCCACCACCACGACTAGCTAATTGTTTGTATTTTTAGTAGATATGGGGTTTCACCATGTTGGCCAGGCTGGTCTTGAACTCCTGACCTCAGGTGATCTACCCACCTTGGCCTCCCAAAGTGCTGGGATTAGAGGCGTGAGCCACTGTACCTGGCATTTCCTTCTTTCTTAGCCTCCAGCCTTTTAGATGACGCTGGCTGCATTTTAAGAAGAAAAAAAACAAGGGACAGAAGAGAACTTCTCGAAGCTGTTAATGCTAGTTGTATTAGGATGGTGGGACATGGGAGATTTTTTTCTTTCTATTCTTTTTAATTTCCAATTCTTCCTTAATGAGTGTATATCATTGTAATTAATGAAATAAGAGCCCACCAACATACAGAAATGAAGCAATAAAGGTGATCTGATAGTGGCTTGAGGGGCCTAAGCCCTGGAGATCCCCCCAAAGCATGGTAGGAAAAGACTCAAGAGATACAGGAAGCCTCTTGCACTCACCATGATGAACTCTGTTGCCGCAGTCTTGCTTGTGATATGCTGAGGATACGAAAATAACTCCTTGGAACCTGTGTAATAAGATCAGCATGAGGTGCTGCCTCCACACATTTACTTGCTTGACACTAACAATAATGTGACTTCATACCACCACAGCTGTCATAAAGGATGTTGTATATTTATGTGTGTACCTTCCTTTTTAGAAAATTGTTTGATAATTTTTTTTTTGAGACATTGTTGCCCAGGCTGGAGCGCAATGGCACGATCTTGGCGCACCGCAGCCTCCACCTACTGGGTTCAAGTGATTCTCCTGCCTCAGTCTCCCGAGTAGCTGGAATTACAGGCACGCGCCACCATGCCTGGCTAATTTTGTATTTTTTAGTAGAGACGGGCTTTCTCCATATTGGTCAAGCTGGTCTTGAAATCCTGACCTCAGATGATCCGTCCACCTCGGCCTCCCAAAGTGCTGGGATTACAGGTGTGAGCCACCACACCCGGCCTGATAATTTTAACATACAAAAATTTCACCCCAGCCTGGGCATGGTGGCTCACGCCTGTAATCCCAGCACTTTGAGAGGCTGATGTACGAGGATCGCCTGAGGTCGGGAGTTGAGACCGGCCTGGTCAACATGGTGAAACCCCATCTCTGCTAGAAATATAAAAATTAGCCAGGCGTGGTGGTGGGCACCTGTAATCCCAGCTACTGGGGAGGCAGAGATCGCAGTGAGTTGATATCATGCTACCGCACTCCAGCCTGGGCAACAAAGCGAGACTCTGTCTCCAAAAAAAAAAAATTTCACCACACTATTCTTCTAAATAATAAATTGTTGCGCATCCACACTGTGGTGCTTTGCTACGCAGAATGTTGAGTCGAATTCCATGTGTACACGCAGATTGCTTGTGCCAAGAAAGGTGCAGGGCACTGTGAGGGCCTGGGCAGCTCAGCCCCTGGAAGGCCAGAGTCTCTGCTCAAGCCCTGTGCAGTCCCCATGCTTATCCAACCTCCGCCCCAGCAGCAGCAGACCTTAGCTCTGGGAAAAGGGGCTGGGCCTTCGGCTGGATGGCACAGAGGATGAGAATCAGCAGGACAGGACTGTCCCCTCACTCCACTCTATGTACCCCTCTTTTCTGAGGTGCTGCCTCTGGTGGCTGAGATGTCCCTGGACCCCACGTGGAGGGTGGCACTACCTCCCTTCCAGTAGTGCTGGCCAGATGCTTCCTGAGACCATTCCTTATAGATTTCCTATGACTGTGCTGATGGCAAATGTTTTGTCTTTAGACTTGGGACCTCCTACTCAACAGACCAAGGGTTCTGCATTTGGTTCAGCTGCGATTGACAACAGTAGCATTTATTTTTATTATTATTATTTTTTTTGAGACGGAGTTTCGCACTTGTTACCCAGGCTGGAGTGCAATGGGGCGATCTCGGCTGGCCGCAACCTCCGCCTCCTGGGTTCAGGCAATTCTCCTGCCTCAGCCTCCTGAGTAGCTGGGATTACAGGCACGTGCCACCATGCCCAGCTAATTTTTCTTGGTATTTTTAGTAGAGACGGGGTTTCACCATGTTGACCGGGATGGTCTCGATCTCTCAACCTCGTGATCCACCCGCCTCGGCCTCCCAAAGTGCTGGGATCAGAGGCTTGAGCCACCGCGCCCAGCCCACAGTAGCATTTATATCTCACCTTACTGTGAAACACGCACAGTTTAAAAGTCCTTTACATACATTAGCTCAGTCCTCCTCACAGCAGTACTGTGAGTTAGGGACAATTAGTCTCAGATGACAGAGGAGGAAATGGAGGGACCAGAAGTTCAAGCAGCACACCCAAGGGGACACACAGCCTGGGAGTGATACAGCTGGGATCTGGACCTCAGGGTCCAGCTCCAGAGCTCCTGTGGCTCAGCTTTATACTGGGCTGCCCCACACTGCACAGGCGGGGCCAGGTACCCACAGTCTTCATTTCTACAGAGCGTGATTCACACGTGGGGAAGCACCTGCCAGGGCCAAAGTGCACTTACCTGTGCCGAACTGGATGATGTTTACTTTTTGCTTCTCACCCACCAAAGACAGTGCATGCAAGGCGATCTGCTTGGCTTGCAAGAACGTCACACCCTCCATAGAACTGGAGCAGTCCAGACAAATAATCACTTCGCTCTCATTGGCCAGGTCAGGGAGGTCGACATTGAGATCAGGTTGAAAGACAAGCATGCAAGCCTGAAAGGAGAAAGAAGGAGCTGGCCTGGAGCATCTCGTCACTTCAACTGGAAAAGGTCTACTTAGAAAACTCCAAAACTTTCTAGTGAGGTAAACTAATGCTCTAAAAACAAAAAGAATAAGATGTAATTTACAACAAGATGGCCTACTAGGAGTTCCAGTCAAAAGCAGAATGTTAGAGCTGGGAGTTTCCAATGCAGAAGACATAAACTCCTGCGAGGTCAAGAATTAATATCTAAAACATGTATCTCTCACACACTATTCTAAGAGGAATATACATGCCACTGTGATTACTAAAATAGACACACGTACCTTTTGTTCCATTAATTAACCAATACTTAAAATAACTACTATCATATAAGTTTCCTTTTTTTGAGAAAGGGTCTCTCTTTGTTGTCCAGGCTGGTGTGTAGTGGCGTGATCACAGCTCACTGTTGATCTCAACCTCCTGGGCTCAAGTGATCGTCCTGTTTCAGCCTCCTAAGAAGCTGGGAGCACAGGTACGTGTGACCACACCTGGCTAATTTTTTTTCTAAATTTTTTGTAGAGACGAGCTCTCACTATGTTTCCCAGGCTGGTTTCAAACTCCTGGGCTCAAGCAGTCCACCTGCCTTGGCCTCCCAAAGTGCTGGGATTACAAGTGTGAGCCACTCCACCCAGCTGTAAGCTTCATTTTTATTTTAACTTAAGAAGATACTCTTTGTCACAGTCACACAAAATGGTCTTATCATCAACCATAAAGAATTGTTCACGTTTTTCCAGAATCAGTATTTTAAAAGTATAAAGAGCATACAGAATATCCAATGTAATGTCTGACGGTACATGTTCTTTGTTGGGGAGCTTACGGTAAAAATGCCAATCTGTACAGGCAAGTCATCCACATAAGGGTTTTGGTTGAAATGTCAGAAGTTTGGCACGCTTGATATCATAAGTACTTTTAGTTGCAGAATCTTGGGGTGCGAGAGCTCATTTTGTCATGCTAGTTTTTCAGGACAATTCATAATTTCCAAGTTTCACCAACTTATTCTGAAATGTTTCTCCAATAGTGTCTCCTATTTCTACGTAAGAAGGCATATACCTCGCTTTCTTTTTCTGGATGTTTTTCAACCCACATTCTTGGGAGATAGGCGTCAGACAGACCGATGTGGAGGGAAAATCCACCGCTGTCTAAGGAGCTGCCTTCCATGGTGCTAATGACAGCTTTGCAGTCTGTGCGCTGTAAAACAAACACCACGACGACAAGGTGAGGAACGGAGAAACACCGTATTAGCAGTCTGCACTTACCCGTCATGGAGCAAACCCTTGCAAAGCTTACATAACTCTATGAAGAATCAACAAAGTAGTGATAAATTCCAAACTAATGAAATGTAGGCCGGGTGCGGTGGCTCACGTCTATCATCCCAGCACTTTGGCTGGCCAAGGTGGGTGGATCACCTGAGGTCAGGAGTTTGAGGCCAGCCTGGCCAACATGGTGAAACCCCATCACTACTAAAAATACAAAAAATTAGCCAGGCATCATGGTGGGCGCCTGTAATCCCAGCTACTCAGGAGGCTGAGGCAGGAGAATCACTTGAACCCAGGAGAACGAGGTTGCCTTGAGCTGAGAGCGTGCCACTGCACTCCAGCCTGGGTAACAAGAGCAGGACTCCGTCTCAAAAAACCGCCCCCCCAAAAAAAACCCTAAACAATGAAATGTAGGTTTTAGAAGACCATGAGCATATTAGACACCCTTCTGTGATCCTAAGGTTGATTCACACAGTCAAATTTAGGTTAAGTGTGCAACAGTCTCAAACCCTGGATCCAAAGATTATAGATCTGTCCATTCAGTTAGACTTATCTGGGTATAGCAGACAGCACATCAGATAATTAAAACCTAGAAGAATAAAATAGAAAACTCTACAGAAATCTTAGAATTATACCTTAGTTGTATATGTTTTCATGAATATAAAAAAAAACTGTTGAAAATCTAAATGATAAGCTTTAAAACCATAAAGGCGAAGGCAATGTGCTAGACTGTAACATGACCACAAAGTCTCTCCATGCCTGCGTGCCCCTTTGCAATGTGACTTTTGAAGTTTCTCCTGCCTCGAGGCAGCAGCTCTATTTCCACCCTTGAATCTGGAGTTGGCCATAGGGCGTGAAAAGTGCCCATGCAACGGGGCTGGCGCTCTCTTGTTGCTATTGAGGACTCCTCCCCATTATAAGAGTCCACCCGAGCCAAGCTCTGGAGGGGAGACCCAGCCCCTTCCCTGCTGAAACAAGGCCGGCAGCCAGCGGTGGGTGAGGCTGCCCTAGGTCGCCCTGGCCCAGCCCAGCCCAGAACCGCCCAGCCGATCCACAGAACTGTGAGAATAATAAACGCTTGTTGTTTTAAACCACAAAGTTTTGGGACTGTTTGCTAATATGGCAAAAGCTAACTGATGTAGAGGACTCTTTGAAGAGAGCAGATCAGAAATATATACTTATCTCCACTCCCCAGCAAAACGCCCAAGCCTCCCTGCAATGGAAGGAAGGCAACCAGTAAAAAGGGTGTGGACCCACAGAGACCCTGAGAACAGGACCAAGGACAGCACCAGACACGCGAAGCCAACAAATGGGAGGGGAATGGAAAGTGGATGGGAAGGAGCTCGGCCAGAGCGGCGGAGGCTCTGACGGCGACCCGCGGGCTGGTCGGCCCTGCCGCATCCTGGGAAGTAAGGCCACCAGGTCCTAGTGAACAGACGTGTACGGAGCTGTCAGGCCCTGGCCCCTCCCCAACCCAAGTGACCAAGCAGCTACCCGATTCTCTCACTAAGGGAATATGGAGGTTCATTATCTGGAGAAATTCAGCCAAATAGAATCAGGCCAGGGAAGGCGAGGCACGCGGGGCACCGGAGCGCAGTCTGCTTCCTTCAGGGTCGCGAGGTCAGCACCCCGAAACGCGGGCCCCTCAGTCACCTGACCCGGCCACACTCCCTAAACATCCTGGAGCTTCCCGTCGCCTTTCATGTGTTTCAGTCTTAGTGATGGATCCAGAGAGAGAGTCACCCAGACACTGGAGAAAACGTGGAGGCCAAAAAACAACAAAAAGCCAGAAGGGGAAAAAAAAAGGAACTCAAAGAGACGAGACACAACATGAGGAACAGAAGAAAAAACGTCTTATGCATGTTTTTAGAGAGACGAGAGAGGGCAGCGTACCCACGAAAGACACAGAGATGCTATGAAAGAAACAATACTCATAGCACAGAAAACAGCTCTGACAAATGAAACATAAGAGAACTAAAATTAAAATTTCAGTGTCACGGCTGGAATTGAAGATGGAAAAAAAAATGCCCCAAAAGTGGCACAAAAAGACAACGAAAATGGGCAATAGGAAAAAGGCAGAAGAAAACAAGGGGCTTGCTCCAGGGACACCTGAGTGAGAGGCACCGCAGAGGCAGTCGCCAGGGCTACAGGCCTGAGCCACCACATTTGGCTAATTTTTTTTTTTTTAATTTTGTAGAGACAGGGGTCTCACTATGTTGCCCAGACTTTTCTTGAACTCCTGGGCTCAAGTGACCCTCTTTGCCTCAGCTTCCCAAAGTGCTAGAATTACAGGTGTGAGCCACCACACTCAGCCTATTTTCCTTTTTAAAATTCTGCAGGAATTGCAGACCTTATCTTTATCTCTGGTATTCTGAAATTTCATAATTATTGGCTGGGTGTGGTGGCTCACACCTGTGATCTCAGTACTCTGGGAGGCTGAGGCGGGCAATCACCTAGGTCAGGAGTTTGAGACTGGCCCGGGCAACATGGGGAAACCCTGTCCCTACTAAAAATATGAAAATTAACCAGGTGTGGAGGCAGGCACCTGTAGTCCCAGCTACTCAGGAGGCTGAGGCACTGGAATCACTTGAACCCGGGAGTCAGAGGTTGCAGTGGGCTGAGATAGCATCATTGGACTCCAGCCTGGGTGATACTAAGAGTGAGATTCTGTCTCAAAAAAAAAAAAAAGAAAAAAGAGAGAGAGAGAGAGAAAGAGAGAGAGAGAGAAAGGCACTGCAGAAAGGTACAAGAGAGAGGAACAATTTTTTTAATACAAGAAAATTTCTCAGAACTAAAGACCACCAGTTCCATATAATGAATGAATACGATATTATGATGAAATTTCAGAATACCAGAGATAAAGAGAAGGTTGGAAATTCCTGGAAAATTTTAAAAAGGAAAATAGACTGGGTGTGGTGGCTCACGCCTATAATTCTAGCCCTTTGGGAGGCCAAGGTAAAGAGGATCGCTTGAGCCCAGGAGTTTGAAAAAAGCCTGAGCAGCGTAGTGAGACCCTGTCTCTGCAATTTTTTTTTTAAAGTTAGCCAGGTGTGGTGGCACAGGCCTGTAGCCCTAGCTACTCAGGACCTGAAGGGGAGAGGAAAACTAGGGAGTGGGATGAGTGAAGGGGGTAAGAGCTATACATCCACCTTCCATAACAGGAAGTCAAAAGATAATTTCGGAAACAGATGAATCAAGAAAAAGCATTAAGGCCGGGCGCGGTGGCTCAAGCCTGTCATCCCAGCACTTTGGGAGGCCGAGGCGGGTGGATCACGAGGTCGAGAGATCGAGACCATCCTGGTCAACATGGTGAAACCCCGTCTCTACTAAAAATGCAAAAAATTAGCTGGGCATGGTGGTGCGTGCCTATAATCCCAGCTACTCAGGAGGCTGAGGCAGGAGAATTGCCTGAACCCAGGAGGCGGAGGTTGCGGTGAGCCGAGATCGCGCCATTGCACTCCAGCCTGGGTAACAAGAGCGAAACTCCATCTCAAAAAAAAAAAAAAAAAAGAAAAAGCATTAAAAATTAATATTTGAAAGCTAGAGGCAAAACCAGAGAAACAGCTCAAATATTTTACGTGGTTCACTGCCTCTGGAAACTGGGCTGGGGAGAGTCAGGGGCAGGATTGCTGCTTCTTGTTAGAACCCGTTGTTAGCATTATTTCACTTTTAAACCACATGCCTGCATTGCTTTGATAAAAGAAAAGTAGCATGAAAGAAGAGCTCTTACGAAATAAAAGATTCACTAACCTTTTGTTTCAGTTCGTGTGTATCACTGAAAATGAATTCAATCACGTATGGCATCTCGATAGACATAGTCAAAGAGAAGCTACCAAAAATGAAGAGAAAATGTTCTTAGTCTATACGATCTTAAATTTCTATCTGAAATTATTTCAAAGAATTCTAAGTGGAAATTTAATATCCATTGAATGATTAATTGACAGATTTTATATTTTAGGTACTAACCTTTGCTTTGTTCCTATTTCTTTTATACATATCTTCTCTACTGTATCCTGTTAAAAGAAAAATACGCTTGTATAAGTAAGCATATTTTAAGTTTCACAATGAGACTCTAACCTGCTTGTAATCTTGGCAAGGCCACAACTGTCGGCAAGACAGCTGATTTCACTTTCAAGTAGTGACACACAGAAAGTTTGATCACGGTGTGACAGGACCTTCTAAAGTACAACTGACCATTTGGACAGAGATGTTCAACTCTACATATGTCCCTGGGTGTATACACACACAGACACACAGAGACACACGCACACATTTTATACGTGTGCTATGCGAAGTAGGCAGTTTGGAGAGATATACCAAGGCGTTAACCAGTAGCGATCTCCGGGCGAGGGGATAAAGGACGGTTTGGATTTTCTTATTTTGGCTTATTTGTATTCTCTATGCTCGTCTAGTTCTTCACGATGAACATGCGCTACAGATACAACGTTTTTTGAGTGATTAAGCAGAATAAAAATGTTTATTAATCATATCTGTATCTTTTGTTCTTTTCATTTTACAAACGTAACGTATCTAAATGCATAAACATCAGTAAAATTGACTTGATGCCTACAATATCCTTTTACATGTTTTTCCCCCCCATGCGTCAATGCCTCCACAGCCCTGCACCACTCTCTCTCCACTGCTGCTAAAATGCTTCTTCAAATCTTATGCATACAAACCTGAAGGTTTTCGTTTAAAGCCTTGTCCTGTTGCCAAGGCGCTACGGTGGCAGGCATGAAAAAGACACCAACAGTGCCCAGGATGCTGAGTTCTGTGATGTAGGTAATTTTTATGAGAACCTTCGCCTTAGGGGGTAAGTTTCCAACACTTACTGTAAAAACGTCCTGGAACAGAAACATACGACTTCGCTTGCAACTTGAAAGCATGCCAGCTAGCTCCACATATTTTTTAAGCAACTTAAATGACAATCTGCCAAATTCTTCTTCAGAAAACAGTAATAAAACCTAAAAGACACATCGGTGGGACGAACGGAGACTCCTGGAGCCATTCATTGGTGGGAACAGGGTGATATCCGTGGCAGCCAGACGGAGAGGGGTCCCCTTGGCAGCTCAACTGGGAAGACACACTCATGGACTCTGCCCCAGGGGGCTCGTATGTGTGACATCCCTGCTCAGGTGGGCTCCGCTGCACGGGCGGCCTCCACAAAGCCCTTTCCTGAAGACCCTCCCCAACCACCATGGCACCCAACACCATTACAGCCAGCAGCTGTAGAACCAGGGCAGTTTTTTCGAAGCTTGGCCCTCGCTTAATTATTTTACCTTACGGTAATTTCTCATGTTATTTTTATTTATTTCATGTTTAGAGCTAGGATCTTGCTCTGTCATCCAGGCTGGAGGGCGGTGGTGCAGTCATAGCTTGAGGTATCCTTGAAACCCCAGGTCTAAGCCATTCTCCTAAGTACCTGGGACTACAGGCATGCGCCATGATGCCTGGCTGATTTTTAAACACAGATGGGGTATCCCTATGTTGCCCAGGCTGGTCTCAAACTCCAGGCCTCAAGTGACCCTTCCGCCTTGTGCTCCCCAAGTGCTGGGATTACAGGTGTGAGGTACCATGCCCAGCCTATCATGCTGTTTTCTAATAAAAAGTCTTTAGCTTTCTTTTAATGGGATATTGATAATCACCATACAAGGCAACAACCCCACGACTAGCTAGGGCAGAACCAACGGGCTAGATAATGTTTTTTTTCTGGTAACTTCGCAGAGATCCTCTCAACATTCCCAACTGTGTTCACCATTCTAGTTGACCGCCCTATCATGAAAATTTTGTATATTTAGATCACGACTAATTTCGGCTTAAAGGTTAAATTATTACTTTTGACATCAAAGATATCCATTTGCTGGAGGGAAACAAATAAAAAATAGGTGATTATTAAATAGTTAATAGTGCTAGCACTTAAAAGAAATATATGTATAAAAATCCGGAGTTCATTTTTTTTTTTTTTTTGAGATAGAGTCTTGCTCTGTCACCAGGCTCTAGGCTGGAGTGCAGTGGCACCATCTCAGCTCACTGCAACCTCCGCCTCCCAGTTTCAAGCAATTCTCCTGCCTCAGCCTCCCAAGTAGCTGGGACTAGAGGTGCGTGCCACCACGCCCAGCTAACTTTTGTATTTTTAGTAGTGATGGGGTTTCACCATGGCCAGGATGGTCTCGATCTCTTGACCTTGTGATCTGGCTGCCTCAGCCTCCTAAAGTACTGGGATTACAGGCGTGAGCCACCGCGCCTGGCCCAAAATCTGGGGTTCATTTAAGAGACTGCCACTTAATAGCATGGGATTGCGGTTCTGTTTCTGGGTAGAATGGGTGGATGCAGATGATGTCACTTCCGTTATAATACACCATGTAATATACAAAATCATAACTCGTCTTGAACGCATCAACCAAGCGAACTGAATTCCAAAGAGGGGACAGGTGGCACACCGGAGCTGTGTGGACTCCTCCTGGCTGGGAGTGGGTGAGCTTACCGGTTTAGGATAATCGGGAGCTCCTGACCCAAGGGGAGTTTCCATTCTCCTGCAGGTGTTTTCCCGCATCTCTCCAGCCTTCCACCGGGCCCACTGGAAAGGCTGGACAGGGCAGGAGACCAAGTAGAGCACCTCTCCAGGGAGCAGGTGTGGGGGACGTGCTGGACCAGTTCCCCGGATCCTTCCCCCACATGCAAAACCCTCCAGCTGCAGAGGAAAAGGCAGCAAACTCTCACCTGCAGGGCTGTGGGGAAGGGGCAGAAGCAAACCAGGGACCAGGAGCCTTCCTTCCTACCCCCGTGCCCAGGTAAAGCTTCATGCTTCTGAGAGAAACAGCTACCTCCCGACGGGCCAGGGGATGACACCCTCCGAGGCCCAGGACCCTGTACTAGTCCAAAGCAGGGGTTGCTACCATGGGGGGAAAGGCAGCAAACTGTCCCCCAGATAACTCTTAACAGACACAAGGCAGAATTTGGCTGCCATTAAGGTAGGAGAATGAACAGAAATACTAAGACGTTCCCACCCTAAGGTCCAGGACTGCAGGCCCTGCCTAAGACTGAGGCTGAACCAGGAGAATGTCTCTGACCCACCAGGAGCCTAGTACAGCACATCAAGCAACAGCAGCCTAGCACTGGGGTAGGGGAAGAGTGGCCGTAACCAACTCTGTGGGATGGTGTGCAGCGCCTGCTGAAAGCTCGGGGTGGAGCATGAACCCCAGTAAGAATTGTTTCGTATCCAGGCCCAACAGGCACAAGGTAGCGGCGGGCCAGCACTGGAGATGTTTGAGACCAAGAGTAATAATAACAACAGAGAGTAATGATAACCGCAAAACTCAAACTCAACTCTTCAACCTCTACACAAACCTGAAAGAACAGGAGTTGCCATTTCTGGGCATACATGCCATTTATTTTAGCCTCTCTTCTTCTTTTAGATACAATGTCCAGCATTCAATAACAAATTCCAAAATATACCCCCTTTTTTTAAAGCAAGCAAAAAAAAAAATGACTCAATGTCAAGATAAAGCAATTAACAGGCAGATTCAGAGATGACCATGACACTGCAATAAACAGACAGGATTATAGTTAATTATAGAAAAGACACAGAGAAAAGGTGAGGAATACATATGAATAGACAGAACCTTTCATTAGAGAAATTAAATTGTATTTTTTAAATATCAGAAATGCTAGAAACAGACATATTATCAAAGAGGAAGAATTTGACAAGCCTATCAGCGGACGGACCATAGTTGAGAAAAGAATGAATGAACTTCAAGTGAGGTCAATAGAAATTATCCAAAATCAAATGCCACAGGAAATAAAAGTGAAAAAATAGGGCTCCAAAAGCCGTGGTGCAATATCAAATGGTCTAACATATACGTATTGAAGTCTCGGAAGGAGAAAAGAGACAGAGAGAATGAGGGAAAGGAAATATTTCGATATATAAGGGTCAAGACTGTCCCAAAATGAATGTGAGAAAATACAAACTCAGGGAACTCCAAGCAAGATAAGCAATAATTTTTCAAAATAACATAAACACATCATAGTCGAACTACTGAAAACCAAAGATAAAGAGAATCTTGAAGGGAGCTTGAGAGAAAACATACTTTCACATACAGAAGAACAACACAAAACTTAGAGCTGACGTCTGGTCAGAAATCCTATAAGCCAGAAGACAACGAAGTGACATGTTTAAACTACTAAAAGGAAAACAAACTGTCACCTGGAATCCCATGGTCAGCACCAAATATCTTTAAAAAATGAAGGTGAAAGGTTTTGTTAGATAAAAAAATGAACATACTCCTTGCTAGCATGCTTGCACTAAAAATCAATCAATCAATCAAATGTCTCAAGCAGAAGGAGGATTTCTTTGTATCTATACAAAGAAATGAAAGGCACCAGAAATTATAAAATTGAGAATAAATGTAGAAGACATTTTCCCTTCTTTTTAATTGCTTTAAAAGATAGTTGATCGTCACATAATCAAAACTAAAGACAAAAACCACAGGATTATCTCAATAGACATAGAAAAGGCCTTTGATACAATTCAACATCCCTTTACGTTAAAAACTTGCAGTAAGTAAACTAGGTATTGATGGGACACACCTCAAAATAGTAAGAGTCATCAGTCACAAACCTCCACTGCCAATATCATACGGAATGGGCAAAAGCTGGAAGCATTCCCCTTGAAAACCAGCACAAGACAAGGATGCCTTCTCTCATCAGTCCTAGTCAACACATATTGGAAGTTCTGGCCAGGACAGTCAGGCAAGATAAAGAAATAAAGATGATTGAAATAGAAAGTCGAACCGTTTCTGTTTGCAAATGATAAGATCCTGTATCTCGAAAACTCCATCGTCTCAGCCCAAAGGCTTCTTAAGCTGATAAGCAACTTCAGCAAAGTCTCAGGATACAAAAACCGACGTGCAAAATTCACAAGCATTCCCATACACCAACAACAGACAAGCAGAGAGCCAAACCACGAATCAACTCCCATTCACAGTTGCTACAAAGGGAATAAAATACCTAGGAATACAGCTAACAAGGGAAGTGAAGGACCTTTTCAAGGAGAACTACAAACCACTGCTCAAGGAAACCAGAGAGGACACAAACAGATGGAAAAACATTCCACGCTCATGGACAGGAAGAATCGATATTGTGAAAACGGCCATACTGCCCAAAGTAATTTATAGCTTCAATGCTATTCCCATTAAACTACCACTGACAGTCTTCACAGAATTAGAAAAAACTAGTTTAAAATTTATATGGAACCGAAATAGAGCCTGTATAGCCAAGAGAATCCGAAGCAAAAAGAACAAAACTGGAGGCATCATGCTACCAGACTTCAAACTATACTACAAGGCTGCAGTAACCGAAACGGCATACTACTGGTACAAAGTAGACATATAGGCCAATGGAACAAAATAGCAATCTCAGAAATAAGACTGCACACCTACAACCGTCTGATCTTCACAAACCTGGCAAAAACAAGCAGTGGGAAAAGGATTCCCTGTAGGTGCTGGCTAACCATATGCAGAAAATTGAAACTAGACCCCTTCTTTAAACTTACATAAAAATTAACTTGCGATGAAAAGGCTTAAATATAAAACCAAAAAGTATAAAAACCTTAGAAGAAAATCTAGGCAATACCATTCGGGACATCGGCATGGTCAAAGATTTTATGATGAAAATATCAAAAGCGATTGCAACAAAAGCAAAAATTGACAAATGGGATCTAATTAAATGAAAGAGCTTCTACACAGCAAAAACAACTACCATCAGAGTGACCAGACAACCTACAGAATGGGAGAAAATTTTTGCCAATTTATCAATCTGACAGAGGTCTAACATCCAGAATCTACAAGGAACTTAAACAAATCTGATAGAAAAAAAAACAAACAACCCCATTAAAAAGTGGGCAAAGGACATGAACAGACACTTCTCAAAAGGAGACAAATATGTGGCCAACAAACATATGGAAAAAAAGCTCATCATCACTGAGCATTAGAGAAATACAAATCAAAACCACAGTCAGGTACCCTCTCATGCCAGTCAGAAAGGTGATCATTAAAACAAAAAAATCAAGAAACACACTGGCATGAATGTGGAGAAGCAGGAATGCTTTTACACTGTTGGTGGGAATGTGAATTAGTTCGACCATTGTGGAAAACAGTGTGGTCCTCAAAGACCTTTTTCTTTGTTTTAGACAGTTTCGCTATCCAGGCTGGAGTGCAATGCCACAATCTTGGCTCACTGCAACCTCTGCCTTCTGGGTTCAAGTGATTCTCCAGCCTCAGCCTCTCAAGCGATTACAGGGATGCACCACCACCTGGCTAATTTTTGTATTGAGTAGAGATGGGATTTCACCATGTTGGTTAGGCTGGTCTCAAACTCCTGACCTCAGGTGATCCACCTGCCTTGGCCCTCCAAAGTGCTGGGATTACAGGCATGTGCCACCACGCCTGGCCAGAAATACCATTTGACCCACCAATCCCATTACTGGGTATATAGCCAAAGGAATATAAATTATTCTATTATAAAGATACATGCATGTGTGTGGTCATTGCAGTACTATTCACAACAGCAAAGATATGGAAGGGGGGAGGGAGAGCATCAGAATAAACAGCTAATGCATGTGGCACTTAATACCTAGATCAGGCATCCCCAGACTTTTTACACAGGGGGCCAGTTCACTGTCCCTCAGACCGTTGGAGGGCCGCCACATACTGTGCTCCTCTCATTGACCGCCGACGAAAGAGGTGCCCCTTCCTGAAGTGCGGCGGGGGGCCGGATAAATGGCCTCAGGGGGCCGCATGCAGCCCGCGGGCCGTAGTTTGGGGACGCCTGGTCTAGATGTTTTGAAAAGGAGAAAATCATCAGATGGTCACATAAATTGAGGTCTTGGAAACACTGCCATTTAATCTGGCAGTCTGGAGGACATACGTCGTCCCAGCTGGGCGCTGACTTCATCCTTGGTTTCAGCACCACCGTTTTCTCTTTATTTTACCGTTAACCAGCCCTTTCTGTTACTTCCATACTTAAATATTGGGACTTACAAGCTAGACATCTATATTTACAAATAGTATATTAAGAGTTATAAGACAAGTATGTTCAGGTTGCCATGGGAAAATAAAACCATGAGTCTTTCCTGGGGGAAGACAGGCAAAGCTTAGATGGAGGGATTCCCACGCTAAGATTTGTTTGTTTAGAGACAGAATCTTGCTCTGTTGCCCAGGTTGCTGTGTAGTGGTATGATCACAGCTCACTGCGGCCTCAAACTCCTGGGCTCCAGTGATCCTCCTGCCTTGGCATCCCAAACTGCTGGGATTACAGGTATGAGCCACTGCACCTAGCATATATGGTGTTTACGTAACAACACCTGAAAACCATATATTATGATATGAGAACATGATAGTCACAAGACGTCAACACATTCTGGGAGACCCGAAGGCTTGGGTTAGCAACAGGTCTGATCAGACTCTACCCATAGATAATGTCTTTTGGAAAGACTGTTTTCTTGTGGACCATATCCCGAGGGAAATATGCAGGTATTGAGGAGGAAACATTCACCAACTCACACGAGAGGATAACGTGACACTATGAAGTGGCAGCCTCTCAAATGAACCCCAGGCTTCTATGCATAGTTTGGCCATACACGAAGCTAGCATTGTGAACTGTTCAATCATCACCTCTTCATTGCTTATTCCCATCCTGAAAGTGGGTATCTCAGACGTCAAAAGCAACAATTTACCCTTTAGATCTATACTCATCTTTAATGTGCTCAGAGCCCCAGCAAACATTAAATTTTCAAAACACCATGGCAATGTGTCACCCTCAGAGGTGACACTCAAACATATGGCCCCATCTGCAAAATCAACTAAAATACCTGCAGTAGAATCAGACGCCGACGACACACAATCTAGCACCTGCCAGAGGCCTCGTGAGACATCTGATATTTAAGGAAAGTAGTCTAGTGGACCTGCCAGCTGGTCCCTCTTCCACCCTGTCCACGTCACGTCCCTGCTAAAGCAAATCACCCAAAAGCACAGGAGCTGGGCTTGCCCAGGACCTGGCAGAAATGCCTCCCTGCTTTACGACTGGACCATCTGCTAGGTGAGCTTATGTCCAGGAAAACTGTAAATATATCACACTCTGATTTTTTTTGAGATGGAGTTTTGTTCTTGTTGCCCAGGATGCGACGCAATGGCATGTCGGCTCACTGAAACCTCTGCCTCCTGAGTTCAAGCGATTCTCCTGCCACAGCCTCCTCAGTAGCTGGGATTACAGGTGCCTGCCACCACACCCAACTAATTTTTGTATTCTTAGTAGAGATGGGGGTTTCACCATGTTGGCCAGGTTCTTGAAATCCTGACCTCAGATGATGCTCCTGCCACGGCCTCCCACAGTGCTGGGATTACAGGTGTGAGCCACCGTGCCTGGACAAGATATCACACTCTTTTCCGAAGATGAAAGTGAGATACTTCGAATGTTATATGATCGTCTGTCATTTCTTCTGGGAGACTCAGTTCCCAATGGTGGGCCTAGCTCTCTCCCTGTTTGTCTGGAACTACTGAAGCCATTTCCTCCTTTGTTGAGATAAAGCAAATGGGTCTCACCGGCGTGGCTTCCTCTGACTTAGAGCAAGTGAAACTCTGGGGCCCACAACAGTGTAAATTATCTCAGCCTCTAGCATGAATTGCATATTTCAAGTCCCGTGCGGACTCTTTCCCTTCCGTGTATGCACGCAGCACGCACACCAAGCCCTACCGGGGCGTCCTGGTTCATCAGATAAGCGCCATCACCCCGGCTCACGGCTTCTCGGTACTCTCGCTGGGCTTCTTCCTTCTCCTTAATCTGGAAAAGATGATTTTTCAATCATTCCTGACATGAAGAGTGACTTCAGGCTTTAATAAAGAAAACAACATCAATGCTTATTAAAACCCAGGCAGAAACTGAAAATCGAATCTAAGTAAGACGAATGAAAACTTGTTTAAAGTGATCATTGAAATATACTTATTTGATGAGAATTTGAACCAGAAAAGGCCAACTGAAGAGAAGTCTCTTTAAGTCGGGACTAATATATTTCAAAATCAATAGTGAAAAAATTTTTTTTGGTTGGGAGTTTATGTTGAACAAAAAAAAAATAATGACTTTAAATTTAGTAAATTATAGTTTATAATTGCAACTGTGGGCTGGTCCTTAGAATAAACAAAGAATTCATCAGCTGATGGGTTTTTTTTGTTGTTTGTTTTTTAGAAAGTTACAATAGCTTTCATTTCAGCTTTACTTTTATAACACGATTCCAGGGATCAGGTTTTACAAAAATATATAATAAGGGCTTCACCAATTTTCCAGCGTGTCTCTCTTAAACTTTTTTCTCTTTTTCTGAGACAAAGTCTTACTCTGTTGTCCAGGCTGGAGTACAGTGGCATGATCTTGGCTCACTGCAACCTATGCCACCCGGATTCAAGTGATTCTCCTGCCTCAGCCTCCTGAGTAGCTGGGATTAACAGGCATATGCCACCACGCCTGGCTAATTTTCGGATTTTTAGTAGAGATGGGGTTTTACCATGTTGGCCGGGCTGGTCTCGAACTCCTGACTTCAAGTGATCTGCCTGCTTCAGCCTCCCAAACTGCTGGGATTACAGGCACGAGCCACTGCACCTGGCCCTCTTAAACTTTTCATATTGTAAATCACTCTTACGGTGCCAAGGCTATGAATGTACAAGACACTGACGACAAAGATTGGACGGAGTGGGGTAGAAACCATTTATCAGGGAGGGATGTTTCAGGGAGGCTCACTGTGCAGGAACTGGTTCTTCGAAGAATATTCTCGTTTTATGATAAGGCTGCTACTCAACTTCATAGCCATGGGGACTCAGAAAACGAAGACTCGGGGAGACGGAAGCTGACTTCGAAAGCAGAGCGCGGGCGCGACGCGTCTTCTCCCCTTACCTCTCCAACTATGTGCTTCCCATCGATGAAGGCTTCGAAGCCACACATAGCAGCCTTCTCATCCAAAGGAAAGATATATCTTGCCTCAATGGGCACATGACTGTTATTTGTGTATGTCTGAAAAACAATGACCTGAAGAAGAAAACAATCCATACACGTGATGAGACCACACGGACAACGTCTGCAGGAACGACGATGAACGAAAATGATTTTGCGTGTTTATTTGAAATGCCTTGCATTCGTATCGTGTCCCTCAGATTCCCAACCCTGGCTTCCCTTCTACAATGGAGAGCCCATGTCATGTGATAAAATGCACTAGTCCCATAGTTCGGTTCATACATATCTGACCGGAATACAAGTCACCAGAAGTCTTGCCAACTCTGATTTAGTGGGGGCAATATAGCTTTTGCTGAGATGGCTGGAAAATCACCCCTTTCGTGTTGTGGGCTTTGATGCCTCCCTAGTGCCACGTGGGCTGGAAACGATTTCAGAACGGTCCTTCTTCTTTTTTTTTTTTTTTTTGAGATGGAGTTTTGCTCTCGTTGCCCAGGCTGGAGTGCAATGGCGCGATCTCGGCTCACCGCAACCTCCGTCTCCTGGGTTCAGGCAATTCTCCTGCCTCAGCCTCCTGACTAGCTGGGATTACAGGCACGCGCCACCATGCCCAGCTAATTGTTTGTATTTTTAGTAAAGACGGGGTTTCACCATGTTGACCAGGATGGTCTCGATCTCTTGACCTCTATCCTATCGGCTCTCGGGTCTTGGCATTTCCTCCTGGGGACCTCTCTGAGGCTTTCCCCTCTCTACACAGCCCTCGTCTAGCTCCTCATCTCTTCGGGCCTTGGTTCTTCCAGAATCAAGTCTTCTCCACTCCTCTCTGTTGTCTCTATTACCTAATTCATCTTTCTAATAGACTCTTTTCACACTCTCTCACTCAGGAAAAGCAGGAGGCTTTCAATATTTGAAAATAAAGAAAAAACTCCTCAGATGCATAAGAAACAGTAAGATTTTAAATGTGACAATAATAAGCCAAAAATATTTCATAATCTGTCATCAAGAATCCAGGGAAGAGACCAAAATGAAAATAGAACCTAACTTCTTTGAAAATATTGTCCAAACCTGGATTTGCTGCAAGCTGGGCTACCCCTAGGGTGTGTAGGGTTCCAGGCACAATTTTTCAAGGAGTCCTTGTTAATATAAGCAATTGGAGTCTCCCCAAATCAACAGGTCAGCACCCTCCTGGAAACAGAATCCCTTGCCAACGGGATTCCTGGAATTCCGTTCTGGCCAGCTGCCCAAGATGAGACAGAGGTGCATCCTGGAGTTTCTCAGCGATCTGGGCTATGCTGTGTGCAATGGCCAGAGTGCGCCTGGTGGGACTGGGGCCACTGGGACTGGGGCCCACCTAGCATGGACTGGGAGGACATCAGACACTGTCCTCTTGACTGTGCATGGAACTCCTTCTCTTCCTCTCTTGGACCTTCCACAGTTTTACCAAACCCTCAAAGGCACGTATGCCTGCCCTGAGTCTGATGAACGGGATCACTATCTAACTGTACTTGGTGTAGACTAACGTTTCTTCCTACTCAGTAGCCGTCCTGCCTATTCTAGTTAGCGGGCCTGCTTTTGCGTGGGAGTCCCCAGACATCAGGCCTGTGTCAGCTGCGCTCTCTTTGTATATCATCACACTGTGTGGCTGGGCACTCACAAAGGTCAATGATTTTAGGTAATAATAAGAATAAAAGTATTTTTACCAGGCCTTACAGCTGAAACTAATACAGTATAACAAATTTTGACACCTTAATTTTCTTCCATGAGACAAAACCATTTTGTAACTAAGCTTAACATCATTAAACTATTCTACGAAGGGTCAAAATGTAGGAGCCATGCACGTATAAGAGTCTGCAACTCAGCCTCTGCTCGGATACTTAAGCTCAATCTACAGTCTGGCTGTTTCATCATAAAATGAGTGAGAAATTCACTGCTAAATCGAGAGTTATTTTTGGGCAAACTTACCCAGGGAACAGGCCTCTGGATTTGAAATATCATACGGTACAAGTTGTCTAATCCCAAGTAAGGCATGGAGGACACACGGCTCCCCCCGTAACCTAGTCGCGATTTGTTTTGTAAATAACAACCATGCCCTAAGTCCTTTGCATTTCTTAGATCTAATAGGAACGACACTGATGGGCAGATACTCTTATTTCTATTTTACATATGAGGAAAATGAGGCAAAGAAGTCACTTTCCCAAGCTCGTAGCACTAGAAAGAAGAAGCCAGAATTCAAAGGTAAGCCTTTCAAACCCCAGATCCTTTGCTCTGTATGATCCACCGAGCTGCACTCTGGTGTAGTGGTTAAGAACGTGGACGCTGGAATCAGAATGAACTGAGTTCAAATTTGGGCATTATCGCAGTGTTTGTCCCTGGGCCTCCGCTTCCTTATACAAACAAGGGGCATAATGACAGCGCTTGACTCATGGAGTCTGGGAGAATTAAGTACTGCGTGTGGAAAACTTGGCCGAGGGCCTGACTCTTGAAAGCGGTCACCACCGTGTTTACAGCTCCTAAGTGATGCCAAAGGGAGTAGCAGAGACAGAACATGTCCCCTGAGCTCACATCTGGGTCTTTTCAAAGTCTGTGATGTTGCTCTGAGCTGCCTTGAAGATGTGTGCATGGGTCAGAGTGGGCCCAGGGGTGGGGGTCAGCTATATCCAAACTGCTCTTCTCACCCTGACACCCCATCTCCCTAGTTAAAGGTGATCACTGAAATAGAACGAATTTCCCAGGACTCCATGTTTGGGTCTCCTTCCAAGAACACTCTCTCCATGGAAGCCATCTTTCTCTCTCCTGGATTTCCCCTCTGGGGTCCCCTTCCACACTCTCGTGGAAGCCTGTCTTCCCCTCCTCAACTCCATCTCTCTCTGTTCCCTTCCACTCAGTGTGGAGGCTGCTCTCCTCTCCTGGATTCCACCTTTCTGGATTCTCTCACTCGGCGTGAGACTTGGCTGTTTCTGTCTCTCTCCTTCTCCTGTTTCTCTCTGTCTTTAAATAAAATCACTTTCTACAACAACAACAACAACAACAGCAACAACAACAACAACAGGGAACTAATTTCCCTCTACAGGGATCAGAACGTCATGGCACTGTACTTCAATGTCCTTATTCGCCTAAAAGGCCTTTATCGGCCGGGCGCGGTGGCTCAAGCCTGTAATCCCAGCACTTTGGGAGGCCGAGGCGGGTGGATCACGAGGTCAAGAGATCGAGACCATCCTGGTCAACATGGTGAAACCCCGTCTCTACTAAAAATACAAAAAATTAGCTGGGCATGGTGGCGCGTGCCTGTAATCCCAGCTACTCAGGAGGCTGAGGCAGGAGAATTGCTTGAACCCAGGAGGCGGAGGTTGCGGTGAGCCGAGATCGCGCCATTGCACTCCAGCCTGGGTAACAAGAGCGAAACTCCGTCTCAAAAAAAAAAAAAAAAAAAAAAAAAAAAAAAAAAAAAAGGCCTTTATGGTTGTTTAATGCCATCTTCAGTGTTAGAATCTGATGATGAGGTCAAATCTCAGCGAACCCACTCAATTTCAGAAAACCAAAAGCTTTCCAAGCTTCACCTTGGTTACCGCATCTGGCCACCTGGCACCCCCGATGCTGCCTTCCACCCCGTGACTGTGGATGTTGAGCCTGCTGCGAGCGGCTGGCTGTGGCCCCAGCACCCGCATTAGATAACCCTCCTGCGATGCCTGCCTTTCCCTTTGACCAGTTCTTACTCACTTAGTATTTAATACTCTTCTGAGCTTTAGTGCAGATAATTTAATAAGGTGGGGTTTGTTCCTTCTCTTTCAACACCCTGGGTTTTTTTTGTTTTGTTTTGTTTTTTTTAAACAGCATCTCACTCTATCATTCAGACTGGAGTGCATTGGTGCAATCTCATCTCACTGTAACCTCTGCCTCTGGGCTCAAGCCATCCTCCCATCTCAGCCTCCCGAGTAGATGGGACGACAGATGTATGCCTCCACACTCAACCGGTTTCTGTAGAGGTGGATTTCTTCATGTTCCCCGGGTTGGTCTGGAACTCTTGAGCTCAAGTGATCCTCCTGCCTCAGCCTCCCTCCCAAAGTGCTGGGATTACAGGCACGAGCCACAGCACTCAGCCACTACCCTGGTATTTATGGTAGCAAAATGCGTATGTTTTAGTAGCTAATAAAAGATTTGGAAAAACAGTGGAATTCATCTCTCTCTGGGAAGAAATGCTTAGCACACTGCCTGGCACAATGTAAGGACAATATATACGCTGGTTACATGGAAATGCTAAATAAATAAGGGAATAGTAAAGTTCTAAATGGAGGCTTTGGAGCTATTTCAATAAAAGTAAAATTTAGAACAGTTTACCGGGAAAGTCTTTTCAACAATATTTCCTATTTATGCAATAAAACCTAGAGAAGAGTGCAGAGAAGGAATTCCAGCGATTCCCCTCCCCGACATTGCCAGGTTTCCCTCCTGTGCTGACTCCCACACACGCTGCTGTCTCTTGTGTCTTAAAAGGAGAAAAACACTCAATCCCACTTCTCTTCAGCTGCTGTCTCATCTCTCCTCTGTCTCCCAATTCTTCCTTCCGTTCTCTTTTGAACTCACTCTGATCAGCCGTTCACCCCCACCACACCATCAAAAGGCAAAGGTCACCAGTGATCTCACCACTAAATCCAAAGGTCAGGGCTGGGTTGTTCTTCACGAGACCCACAGCAGCCTCTCCTCCCCTCCCTGCTCAGCTGGCCTGCTCCCTCCTGGGAGGAGCCACTCCCTCCTGGGCTCCGTGTCTGACTCAGCCTGTGCCCAGACCTCTCCACGTTGGTCTCTGTTCTCTCCACTGATTCTCTGCGTTTTCAATCTGGGCTGACTTTAAATACTACCTGAATGCTGCTGACTCCCCGGTTACAAGTGCAGCCTGGGTCTCCTCCCTGGTCCTAGGTAGTCAACAAGACTGACTTGGCCAAAGATGAACTCCTGATGGCCCCCATCTGCCCTCCCGTGACTCTGCCCTTTCTAGAAAGGGCAAACGTGATCCTTCTAGCTGTTCAGGGCAAACACCCTGCTGTCACCTGGGCCACTGTCTTTCTCTCGCGTCCCCTCCCCACCGATCTGATCCCCATCACTTCCTACACCCCCACTGCAAACGTTCTCCACGTCGCCAGCTCCCTTAACTGAATTCTGTCAATCGTCTCCTCTGTGGGATGTGACACTGGGCCCGCGGTGTCCCCTTCAGGTCTGAGACTGCTAGGAGTGTCACCCGTGGGGCCCTCCCCAGGAACCATCCTCAGCCAAAGACAAACAGCCGCAGCCAACGTTCTGACCCCTCCCTGGAGCAGCCCACATCCCAGGACTGGTCCCGGTGGGACTCTAAAGCCCAGCCCCCTTGCCTAGTCAGACCTTCTCTCAAGGACCTTTCCGGCCCAGAGCTTCCCCCAAGATCATCGGAGGACTCTGTTGTGTCCCGTGCCACATCCTGCCGCCCTCACTCCGTCACAGGTGCCGCTCCCACAGGCACAGTCCCACAAGCTTCCTGAAGACAAATTCCATCCAGAGTCTGTTTTCCGGGGAACTTGACCTACCATTTCTTCCCACTGGTCCTCTTCCCGTTCCCAAGACGGTGGCCGGCGTAAGCCCGTTAAAACATAGGCCTGTTCCTGTCGTTCCTCTGCCAAACATCTAGAAGCTTCCATTTCGCTCAGAGTCAAGGACAGCATGACCTGCGTCCTGATGTGAGAGGCCCTCACGTCTCTGACTCAGTCTCCACGCACTCCCGGCTTTCCACTGCACTGCGGCCACGGTGGCCTCCTTGGCCTGCCTGGACCAGACCAGCCTCCTGCCTCAGGGCCTTGGCATGTGCTGCTGCCGCGGCCTGGGATACGCGTCCCCCCCACGTCCACACAGGTTCGCCCCCACTTCCTTCAGGTCTGCATGCAGACGTCACCTTCTCGGGGTGGCCTCCTCGGCCATTCTATTCACAGGTTCGGAGCCCCGTCTTTCACAGCTCCTATGCCCTCCTGCTTTCATCTTTCCCTTTAGCACCCGTCCCCATCTAACATGTGATGTGTGTCACTCATTCATCGTGTTTACTGCCTGTTCCCCCACACGGTGTGGGCTCCACATGGGCAGAGCTCTTGTATTGTGCATTGCTGGATGCCTAGAGCCCAGACGGTCCCTGGCGTGGAGTGCGCAGGGAATACTGCTTGAATAAATGAATTTAGAAATGTATCTGTTTTCCTCAGTTCACCTACCTGCAATCAGATTCTCATCTACGGTTTACATCCATGTAGTTTAAGTATCATAAAGCCATGAACGACATACCTGGGCTACAATGTCTATGATTGTGCCCTTGATGTGGACATCCTCCAGAGGAACCAAGTTTCCAGAGGCGTCCTGGAGGCCGGCCTTGGTGCTGCTGCTGGAAGTTTTGGCATCTGGTAACTGATAATCTAAATGTTCAAAATGTTACCATTAGCTTTCCAAACCATCCCTGTCTGCTTTTTTGTTATTTTGATCTTTATTCCTCTCCGTGCCTTCAGGCATTGTATTTTAGGGAAAATGGACAAAGAGTGTTTTATGATTTTCAATAGCCAATTCTGAAAGGCAAGTGAACCCACATGAGAAAAATGGGAGTTGCCTTCTGCCTTTTTTTGGGGGACAGCGTCTCACTCTGTCACCCAGGTGTGAGTGGAGTGGCACAGTCTCTGCTCATGGTAGACTTGTCTTTGGCTCAGATGATCCTCCCGAGCAGCTGGGACTACAGGTACACACACCACCATGCCCAGCTAATTTTTTGGTGTTTTTTTTTTTGTAGAGATGAGGTTTAGCCATGTTGCCCAGGCTGGTCTCGAACTCCTGGACTCAGGGATCTACCTGCCTTGACCTCCCAAAGTGCTGGGACTATAGGCATGAGCCACCATACCTGGCCTGACCTTTTTTTTTTAAAAGACAATTCTGCTTAGTTTTCTTTTCTTCTTTTCTCTCTCTCTCTCTCTTTTTTTTTTTTTTTGGTAGAGATGGGGGTCTCACTGTGTTGCCCAGGCTGGTTTTGAACTCCTGTGCTCAAGTAATCATCCTGCCTCAGCCTCTCGAGTAGCTGGGACTACAGGCATGTGCTCTTCTGCCTTTTTAATGTAGAGACTCTGGCGTGTCCTCTTGAAAACTTAGCATTACTTGACATACATTTAAACATACAAATACACAGAGGTCTTCAGACTGTCTCGAACGTGGCTGAAGCCTGAATCCAGGCGTCTGCGTTCCCCGGTGTGTAACGTAGAAAGGCTCAGTCACTATCATTTATGGTACTACACAAGCATTCTGGCAAGACATGAAACAACCTACGGACGCCTGAGTCAGCTCCTACGGCAGCATATTGAAAAACGTTCACACCCTTTTCTAAGTGGTACAAACACACAGATAAGGTTAGGAAATATAAACACATATCGTCTTACCAGATATTTCATTTAATGACTCCCAGAGAAAAAATTGGAGTCACCTCTGAGCACACATGAACTCACACATTTCTGATAAAAAAGAATTTGAGCATGGCCAAAAGTGTTAGTGTGTTTTTACAGTCCTACTAATTAGTACTGTAATTGTTTGGGCTCGTGAGGATCTGAGAAGTGAACATCCTCTCATGTGGGCACACTACTGCTGCTAACACACGCACCGCACATGACAATTTTCTCAGTGCCTTCAACGTCCCCTTCAACCCTTACAGCAATTCTGTCACGTGGGTACTGCTCTCATTCCCGTCGGAGAGAAGGTGGATCGCAAAACGTCGTGCAGTTTTAAGATTGCAGGGTGGCAGGGCGACACTCGAACCCCGGGCTTCCTCACTCGACAGCGGGTCTGCTGCCTGTTCTGTGCACCCCATTATACTTTCTGCACCATGACATCTTAGCAAGGTTCCACAGGTTTTAGCCTTGACTTTCGCTGAAGAGGATAAGCTCAACTGCAATGGGTTAATGAAGTCACATGGAATTCTGAGATGGCTTAACGTTTCTCAAACATCCTGATTTTTATGTAAGCAAGATAAAAAAGGAAATAAGGCTGGCCATGGTGGCTCATATCTGTAATCCTAGCACTTTGGGATGCCGAGGCAGGAGGATTGCGTAAGGCCGGGAATTTGAGACCAGTTTGGGCCACAGAGTGAGACCTTGCCTCTAAAAAAAAAAAAAAGTCACGTGTGGTAGTCCCAGCTACTTGGGAGGTTGAGTCAGAAAAATCATTTAAGCCCAGGAGTTTGAGGCTGCAGTGAGCTTTGATCACACCACAGTACTCTAGCCTGGGAGATAAAGTGAGACCCTGTCTCAAAATAAATTTATATTTATATTTTAAGAGTAAGTGCTTTATTTTGACATTAGGCAGCGGGCTTGAGAGAAATTTGTGGGAAACAATTTTGAGATTGAAAGAAAATGAAATACTTATGGATCAGGTCATAGATATAACAAATGCAAATATACATTCCATTGAAAATGGAACATTTGAGGTCTATACATACAATAACATAAAACAGCATTCGAGAACATTGTCCTTCCTACCTTCGACCTTTGAAAAATCTGAAAACTCAGGTCTGCATTCCTCTAGTTCAGTATGATCACCAGGATGAAAGTCCTTTATTTGATCTCCAGGCATGGAAAATTTAATAATATATTTCATTTTAACCTGATTGGTTTTATAGACCACAAATTCATCATCCTAGAGAAAACAGAAATCAGTAGGTGATTAACAAGAGCAGCAACAAAAAGCCTGTATTGGCAGATGTTTTTGTAAAAGCATGCTTGCTAGTTTAGAATATGTTGAATTCCAACAGTAAATATATAATAATTATTTAAACTTAAGCATATTTAATGAAAATAGGAGCAAAAATCGGAGGCTCTTCTTTGAGCATTCAAGACCCTCTTTGTGTGTTCCTTGATAGGAAAATACCTCAAAGTCTGTGGTGACAGAGGCTGTTTGTGAAACTCCATGCACACTGTCGTAGCCTGGTGGTGCTTCAGTTAAGGAAAAGTCCTTCTTGTGTAAGTCCATACACTTCCCGAGGGCTACGTCACAAATGAGCAGGAGTCTGGTGCCATCTGTCTCTCCCGGGTGTGAGTACTTGATACTTGTACTGCATGTGAAAAGAAATAAACACTTATTTATAGCTTACAGCGACCTGTCAATAACATTTTCTTGCATAAACAGGAAATATTATTGGTAAACTGTTCTAAATTTTCCTATTACTGAAATATCTCCAAAGACTCAATTTAGAACTTTATTATACACTTATTTATCTAATATTTCTTCTTCTTCTTTTTTTTTTTTTTTCCTAGGCAAAATCTTGCTTTGCTACCCAGGCTACAGTGCAGCGGCACGATTATAGCTCATTGCAGTCTCAGTCTCCTGGGCTCAAGTGATCCTCCCACCTCGACCTCCTGAGTAGCTGGAACTACAGGTATGTACCACCACACCTGGTTAACTTTTTAACTTTTTTGCAAAGATGGGATCTCACTATGTTTCTCAGGCTGGTCTCAAACTCCTGGGTTCAACTGTTCCTCCCTTCTCAGCCTCCCAAAGTGCTGGGATTATAGCCGTGAGCAATCATGCCTGGCCTATTTCACATTTCTATGTGACAAACACGTATACTGCCCTTAGGCTTTGCTAGGCAGCACTCAAAGCACTGTTCCCAGAGGGAAATGAATTCTACTGTTCTCCTCAATCTTCGTTAGCTACTAACATATACACATTTTGCTATCATAAATACCAGGGTGGTAAAAGAGAAGGAAAAATCACCACCTTTCTAATTAGGAAAAGGTAGATTTAATTCTCTGCACTAAAGCTCAGAAAGGAGTAAGAACCGTGAGTACCAAGTGGGTAAGAACTGGTCAAAGGGAAAGATGAGCTCTCACAAAACCTCCTGAATGGAAAACAAACACTTTAAATGATATCTACACGAGAAATGTTTTCTCTTTCTTCAGGAATCAGCAGCTTTAATAAGGCAACTCTTGCTGTTAGGAGTACAGGCTAGGACACACCTTTGGGGACAACATTTTGGAGACGCATCTCTATTTTTTTTGAGACGGAGTTTCGCTCTTGTTACCCAGGCTGGAGTGCAATGGTGCGATCTCGGCTCACCGCAACCTCCGCCTCCTGGGATCAGGCAATTCTCCTGTCTCAGCCTCCTGAGGAGCTGGGATTACAGGCACGTGCCACCATGCCCAGCTAATTTTTTTTTGTATTTTTAGTAGAGACGGGGTTTCACCATGTTGACCAGGATGGTCTCGATCTCTTGACCTCGTGATCCACCCGCCTCGGCCTCCCAAAGTGCTGGGATGACAGGCTTGAGCCACCGCGCCCGGCTATTTTTTTTTTTTTTTTTTTTTTTTTTTAGATGGGGTTTCGCTCTTGTTACCCAGGCTGGAGTGCAATGGTGCAATCTCAGCTCACCACAACCTCCACCTCCTGGGTTCAAGCGATTCTCCTGCCTCAGCCTCCTGAGTAGCTAGGACTACAGGCACGCGCCACCACGCCCAGCTAATGTTTTTGTATTTTTAGTAGAGACGGGATTTCACCACGTTGGCCAGGATGGTCTCGATCTCTTGACCTCGTGATCCACCCGCCTCAGCCTCCCAAAGTGCCGGGATTACAGGCGTGAGCCACCGCACCCGGCCGATGCATCTCTATTTTTTAAAGATCAAGTTCAAAATGCAAAAGTATGGTCAGACAACCCTTCTTTGTTTCACCCACTGAAAAAAAAAAAAATAAGTCCCCCAATCCTTCTGTAACTCTCTCCCCTCTGGAGAGCTCTTTCCCTGCAACTTACAAGCAGGCTTCTTCCTTCGCATGAAGCCCCATTCTGGCCTTCTCCCTGGAGCTCTCTCGGCTCCTTCCTAGCTTATCACACTCTGGCAGAGGAGGCTAGTGACCATCTCTTCTGGCTCATGCACTCCTGATCTGCTGCTATCTGGCTCAATTCACATCTAAAAATTTTTACTTTGCTATATTGTGCATAAGGAAAAGCATTTATAATATACATATTGAAAGAATAATTCGATAAATATCCATATAGCTACCGCTTAGCTTAAGAACTAGAACATCCCTAAAGCTTCTATGCCGCCCCACCGCTCACCTCTCCCACCCAGAGGTAATTCGATCACTGTCTTGATTTTTGTGTATATTATTTTCTCTTTTTCTCCATGTGGAATTTATTCCATAAGGAGCCACAGAGGGGACCCTGGGTAGGTGGGAGAGGTTTTACTGCGTCCCCCTTTTTTTTAATAACAGTTTTGTCTTTTTTTGAGACATGCTCTTGCACTATTTCACCCAGGCTGGAGTGCAGTGGTGCAATCAGAGCTCTCCACAGCCTCAACCTCCTGGGCTCAAGTAATTCTCTTACCTCAGTCTCCTGAGGCTGGGACTACAGGTGTGCACCACTGTGCCTGGCTTAATTTTAAAAACATTTTTGTAGCCATGGGGCCTCACTATGTTGCCCAGGCTGGTCTTGAACTCTTGGCCTCAAGAAATTTTTCCGCCTTGGCCTCCCACTGGCTGGAGCCGAAATGCCTGGCCTATTTTCTTTCATAGCATTAACACACAGATACATGTCCCGCAACAATGTAATGTATACTTTTGCTTGTTTTTGAGCCTTGCACATACAGGCACACCTTGTTTTATTGTACTTTGCAGATATTGCTTTTCTTTTTTCTTTTCTTTTCTTTCTTTTTTTTTTTTTTTAACAAATTGATGGTTTGTGGCAACCCCGTGTAGAGCAGCTCTACTGGTGCCATTTTTCCTTCTTTAAACAGCAGGTGCTTCCTCTGTGTCTCTATGTCACATTTGGGTAATTCTCACAATGTTTCAAAGCTTTTCATTTTTATTATAGCCGTAATAGCGATGTGTGGTCAGTGGTCTGTGATGTTACGACTGTAACTGTTTTGGGGTGCAATGAACTGTGCCCAGATAAGGTGGTGAGCTTGTTAAATGCTTTGTGTGTTCTGACTACTTCACTGACCAGTGGGTTCCCCAGCTCTCTCCTTCTTCTCTGGCCCCCCTATTCCCTGAGATACAATGATACTGGAATTAGGCCAGTTAATAACCCTACAGTGGCCTCTAAGGGTTCACGTGAAAGAGAGGGTCACATGTCTCTCACTTGAAATCAAAAGCTAGAAATGATTAAGCGTCGTGAGGAAGGCATGTTGAAAACCAAGACAAGTTGAAAGTTAGGCCCCTCGTGCCAAACAGTTATCCGAGTGGTGAATGTCAGGAAATAATTCTTGAAGGAAATTTAAAGTGCTACTCGAGTGGAACACAGGCATGATAAGTGTAACAGCCTTATTTCTGGTATGAAGAAAATTTTCACGGTCTGGATAGAAGATCAAACCAGCCACGATATTTTTTTTAAGCCGAGCGTAATCCAGAGCAAGGCTCCAACTCTGTTCAATTCTGTGAAGGCTCAGAGAGGTAAGGAAACCACAGAAGGAAGGCTTGAAGCTAGCAGAGGTGGGCTGAGGTTGAAGGAAAGAAGCCGTCTTCATAAAATAAAAATGCAAGGCGAGGCAGCAGGTGCTGATGTAGAAGCTGCAGCAAGTTTTCCAGAAGATCTAGCTAAGAGCATTGATGCAGGTGGCTTCACTAAATCACAGAGTTTCCACGTAGACCAAACAGCCTTCTAGGAAGAAGATGCCATCTAGAACTTCCACAGCTCGAGAGGAGTCAATGGCTGACTTGAAAGCTTCAGATGACAGGCTGACTCTTGTGAGGGACGAATACAGCTGGTGACTATAAGCTGAAGCCAGTGCTTACTTGCCATTCACAAAAATCCCAGGGCCCTTAGAATTGTGCTAAATCGACTCTGTCTGTGCTCTCTAAACAGAACAACAAAACCTGGATGATAGCACATCTGTTTACAGAATGGTTTACTGAATTTAAAGCCCAATGTAGACATTTACTGCTCCACAAAAAAGTTTCCTTTCAGAATATGATTGCTCACTGACAAAGTGCCCAGTCATCCAAGAGATCTGATAGAGAGATACAAGGATTTTGTTGTTTTAATGCCTGCTAACACAACTTCCATTCTGCAGCCAGGGATCAAGGAGTAATTTTAGCTTTCAAACCTTATTATTTAAGAAATACGGGCCGGGTGCGGTGGCTCATGCCTGTAATCCCAGCACATTGGGAGGCCAAGGTGGGTGGATCACGAGGTCAGGAGATTGAGAGCATCCTGGCCAACATGGTGAAACCCTGTCTCTACTAAAAATACAAAAAAAAAAAAAAATAGCTGGGCATGGTGGCATGTGCCTGTAGTCCCAGCTACTCGGGAGGCTGAGGCAGGAGAATTGCTTGGACCCAGGAGGCAGAGATAGCAGTGAGCCGAGATTGTGCCACTGCATTACAGCCTGGGCAACAATGTAAGACTCTGTCTCAGAGAAAAAAAAAAAAAAAGAAAAAGAAAAAGAAATACATTTTGGGCTGGGTGCAGTGGCTCATGCCTGTAATCCAAGCACTTTGGGAGGCTGAGCTGGGTGGATCATCTGAGGTCAGGAGTTCAAGACCAGCCTGACCAGTATGATGAAACCCTGTCTCCACTAAAAATACAAAAATTAGCTGGGCATGATGGCATGTGCTTGTAATCCCAGCTACTCAGGACGATGAGACAGAAGAATCGCTTGAACCTGGGAGGCAGAGGTTGCAGTGAGCAGAGATCGTGCCACTGCATTCCAGCCTGGGCAAGAGTGAAACTCCATCTCAAAAAAAAAAAAAAAAAGAAAAAAAGAAAAGAAAACAACAGAAATACATTTTGGCCAGGCATGCCTGTAACCCCAGGAGTCTGAAGTGGGATGATCACTTGAGTCCAGGAGTTTGAGGTTCCAGGGAGCTATGGCTGCATCTTACTGTACTCTCGCCTGGGCGAGGATGGAGAAAGACCCCAACTCTCAAACATAGATACATTTTTCAGGTCTGTAGCTGCCACAGACAGTGATTCCTCTGATGGATCTGGACAAAGGAAATGGAAAACCTTCTAAAAAGGATTCACCATTCTCCTTGCTCTTAAGGCCATTTGATAAGTTATGGGAGGAGGTCACCCTATCAGTATTGACAGGGGTTTGGAAGAAGTTTACTCTAACTATCCTGGGTGACTTTGAGAGGTTCAAACTTCAGTGGAGGAGGTCGCTGTACACGTGGCAGAAACAGCACGAGAACTAGAGTTAGCAGAGGAGCCCGAAGAGGGGACTGAATTGCTGCAATCTCATGATCCACCTTGAATGAATGAGGAGTTGCTTCTTATGCACGAGTGAAGAAAGCGGTTTCTTGAGGTGAAATCTATTCCTGGTGAAGATGTTGTGGATGTTGTTGAAATGACAACAAAGGATTTTGAATATTAGATAAACTTAATGATAAAGCAGCAGCAGTGTTTGAGATAATTGACTGAAATTTTCAAGGAAGTTCTACCGCAGGTAAATGCCATCAAATAGCATCACATACGACGGACAAATCTTTCATGAGAGGAAGAAGAGTCAATCGCTGAGGCAAATGTCATTGCTGTCTCATTTTAAGAAATCGACACAGCCACCTCAACTTTCGGCAAACACCACCCTCATCGGTCAGCAGCCATCAACACGAAGACCTTCCACCAGCAAAAAGACAATGGCTCACTGAAGGCTCAGATGATCATGAGCATTTTTAGTAACAAAGTATTATTTTAAAATTAAGGTCTGCACATTGTTTTTTTTACACACGATGCTGTGGCACACTTAATAGAGTGTAAACCTTTTACACTCATTGCGAAGCCAAAAAATGTGTGCGACTCACTTTATCGCAATACTTGCTTAATTGCATTAGTGTGGAACCAGACCCTCAATATCTCCACGATATGCCTCATATAACAACTTCTGCCCCACTAAGGTCCTAAGGCTCATCCATTCGACACGTGTAGCCACAGTCCATTTCTTTAAACTTCAGGATAGGACTTCATGTAGGACTCCACCAAAATTTATGGATCGATTCCACTGTCAATGGACGTCTGCATCATTTCCAGTGTTCTGTTATTACAGTGCTCTCGCTCTCTCTCTCTTTTCATTTTTCTTCTCTTTTTTTAAGAGACGGGGTCTGGCTCTGTCTCCCAAGCTGGATGTAGTGGTGCAGACACAGCTCACTGCAGCCTTGGACTGCTGGACTCAAGCAATCCTCCTGCCTCAGCCTCTTGAGTAGCTTGGACTACAGGTGTGTACCACCATGCCTGGCTAATTAAAAAATGTTTTTTGTTTTTTGTTTTCCAGAGATGGGGGGTCTTGCTGTGTTGCCCAGGCTAATCTCAAACTCCTGGACTTGAGCAATCTTTCTGCCTCAAACTCCTGAGTAGCTGGGACTGCATGTGTCTGCCACTACACTCAGCTCATTTTCTGAGACAGGGTCTTGCTCTGTCACCCAGGCTGGAGTGCAGCGGTGTGATCCCAGCTCACTGCAGTCTCCGCCTCCTGAGTTCAAGTGATTCTCCTACTTCAGCCTCCCAAGGAGCTGGGACAACACGTATGCACCACCACGCCCAGGTAATTTTTGTATTTGTAGTAGAGATGGGGTTTCGCCACATTGGACGGGCTGCTCTCAAACTCCTGACCTCCAGCAGTCTACACGCCTTAGCCTTCTAAAGTGCTGGGATTACAGGCATTAGCCACAGTGCCTGGCCCCAGCTCATTTTCTTTGCTTTTAGGTTTCCATTCATGCCTTTTGCCCATATGCTTACAGGGTTGCTTGTCTTTTTCTTCTTGATTTGTAGGAACTCTTCAAATATCCTGGCTCATTGTCCTTTGTCCTGGGCTTGAAATCAGTCTTCATCTTTTAAATAGCTCTGCAACCTTAGGCAAGTTGCCTGACCTCCCTGAGACTGTTTCCTTGCATAAAATGATGTCACAATAGCAATTATGAGGTTGGCAGATGAAGTACATGGAGTTCTTCTCACTGTGTTGCCCACACTGGACTGCAGTGGCGTAATCATAACTCACTCCAGCCTTGAACTCCCGGACTTGAGTGATCCGCCCATCTCAGCCTCCCTAATAGCTAGAACTGTGGGTTTGATTCGTGCTACCATGCAAAGCTAATTTAAAATTTTTTTTTTCTAGAGGTGAGGTCTCACTATGTTGCCTAGGCTGGCCTTACATTCCTGGGCTCAAGCGATCCTCCTGCCCTGGCCTCCCAAAGAGCTGGGATTACAGTGTGAGCCACCACGTCTGGCCCAAAGGCAGATTTTAACATTATCAAGGATGTTGAAGATGAAACCGTATTCTAGGTGTACTGAGGTCATGTATAACAGATAAACCTGTGTTTTGGGTGAGAAACTCCCTCATCAAGAGAAGACAGAAGAAAATACACAGCAAGAAAACTCGGTAACGATTCTGCGATTAAAGATCAAACATACCTGAGTGAGTCACTGAAATAAATCCCGCTCCCAAGGTTTCCGACGTCTGTTCTTTGCACACCACGATCCTCCACTACTTTGGGTAAAAGCAACCCTCTGAAAAGACAAGGGCAGAATAAGGGGTAAGCCCGATGCGGACTGCATCCTCCCTCCCTCCCAACTTCGGCAGGTTCCTACTGAACTTCTGGTTTCCAGAGAACTCCGCAATCGGGGTGACACCATGGTTGTTTCTGGGAACACAGGTAAAGGGGGATTTCTGCCTTTTCTTAGATAAATATCTATTGTTTGAATTTTGTATGAGGAGATCCAATGAATTTAGTAAAATGGCTTTTGGGTTTTTGTCCTACTTAGAAAGCTCATTCCTACTTAAGGACTATTTTAAAAAGATTCTTCCATTTTTCATTTAGTATACTTTTATGGTTTGATCTAAATATTTAAATAGTTGTTCAATGAGGTAAGGGTCGAACTTCATATTCTTTCCTTGCGGTCACCCATTTATCTCTGTAGCTAGTACTGAAAAACTCGTCTCTCTTCCACAGAGATAAGATCTACTGGTATCATATCTTAAATCTTCTGTGTTTTTAATCTTAGTATCACCCTCATTAGGCTTCTTTTCCAGAATTATTCTGGTAATTTCAAAATTAAAAAAAATATGTGTTACAGAATCAGCTTTTCATTTCTTTAAAAAATCGTATTGGTAATTTTATCATGAAAGCACTACATTTGTAGATTAATCCAAGAAAAACCAGCATCCTCTGATTAACGCAAGTTGTCTTTTGGGTCCCTCGGTAGCAGTTTAATGGATTTTTGTTTTTCCTTTTTTTCCCCAGGTGGATCTTGTATGTTTCTTAAGTTCCTTCTAAGTCCTTAAAGAATCTAAATTTAATAATATCTTCTCCTGCTCCTGTGACTTCGGTTTCAGCCCAAATAGTAAGTAGCAATTCAAAGCAAACAGAATCTTAGAGTTACGTTTGAAATAAATAACCCATGTCGTCTGGTGCACACTCTGACTTCTGGACTCTTCTCTTTTAATATTGGGCTATCCCGAGATTAGATCCAGATGGAGGAGTCATGAATATAGAATCACTTTTCTTCATACGATACAGTCTTCAAGAAGCAATTCGTACCTATGTACTATATTTAAATAGAAGAAATACATAATTTTTAAAAATAGAGATGGGGTCTTGCTAGGTTTTCCAGGCTGGTCTTGAACCCTTGGCCTCAAGTGATCCTCTCGCCTCAGCCTCCCAGAGTGCTAGGACTACAGGTATGATCCACCATACCCAGCCATAAATACATAATTTAACTTATACACTCAATTACGAATTATTACACAATTATAAAGTGTGTAATTTTCTCCAGCATGTAGTAAACTAGTTGATTTTGACTGAAAAGGCTCATGTAATATAGAAAAGAGTAGGAAAAGCAAAGCAAAATGTTTCACATTTGTGAGGTTGAAAATTTTGAGAAATAAAGATGGCGACCCTTACCGACACAAGATTCCCACGATGTTTCGCACAGGCGAACCGTGCAACAAGCGCCTCACATTGCCAAGTTTGCTCAAAAACTCTGTGGTTTCGTTCACTCTGCCAACTCTAAATATCTGCGAGATATCCACTGGGCTCTTACTGTAAAAATTAGAAGAAAAGGTTTTCGATGACGTAACTGAAAACAAAACAAAGAATCCTTATAGCAGAAGAAATCCCAGAAGGGTCCAAATGTCCATTATCAGGAAATGGATTCAATGAGCCACAACACAGCATATCTTGGAAGTATTATGCAGCTATTAGAAAATCAAATTCTTCTCCAGGCGCGGTGGCTCAAGCCTGTCATCCCAGCACTTTGGGAGGCCGAGGCGGGTGGATCACGAGATCGAGACCATCCTGGTCAACATGGTGAAACCCTGTCTCTACTAAAAATACAAAAATTAGCTGGGCATGGTGGTGCGTGCCTGTAATCCCAGCTACTCGGGAGGCTGAGGCAGGAGAATCACCTGAACCCAGGAGGCGGAGGTTGCGGTGAGCCGAGATCGCGCCATTGCACCCCAGCCTGGGTAACAAGAGCGAAACTCCGTCTCAAAAAAAAAATCAAATTCTTCAAAAAAACAAGGATATGTGGTAAAGTGTACAGTAGCATATAAACTTTAAAAGCCAATGACAAAACTTTATACGTAGTATGATCCCAATTTTGTCAAATATAGAATATATAGGATATATTGTTCTTGCTCTGGGTGACAGAGCAAGACCATGTCTCCTAAAAAAAATAAAAAAATAAAAAAGAATGCAACTTCTAGCCTCTCCCAGGACTTTGGGAGGCCAAGGCAGGTGGATCACCAGAGGTAAGGAGTTCAAGACCAGCTTGGCCAACATGGGTGAAACCCCGCCTCTACTAAAAATACAAAAATTAACGGGGCGTGGTGGTGCCTATCTGTAGTCTGAGTAGGCAGAATTGCTTGAACCCAGGGGGTGGAGGCTGCAGTAAGCTGAGGTTGTGCCACTGCATTCCAGCCTGGTGACAGGGCGAGACTCCATTTCAAAGAAAAAAGTGATCAAATACCTAATTTTAAGTGTTTAGAAACCAATCAGGTTTGAAGAGAGTGCTGTCAAAAAAGGCCTCTCTTGGGAGGTGACATTTATTGGTGGTACCATAAAATGTGTATTTTATGACCTCACTGGTTATTATGGGTTGGATGCCATCATCATCATCATCATCATCATCATCATAGTTGGATGCCATAATAATAACTACAGGAGTAGAGAACATCTGGAAGGACATTGTAGATGGGATAAAGAGGGTGGCACCGTGAATGGAAGTGAGATCACGGATGAAGGACACTTTGAAGGCAGAATTGACAGAACATGGGATTGTGGAGATGAGGAGCAGGGAGACCCCACACGAGTTCTGAGTGGGGAGCTGAGGTGGGACAATGGCAGGGGGGCCTGGGGTGTGGCAGAGGGCAGCGCTGTGGTGGGAGGAAGGGCACATCTTCCCAACGCCACGTCCGGCGGCCTCAGGTCAGTGCCTTGACATTAGCTATGATGGGAGTACTTGCTCCCCAGCGCTCAGCCAATATTCCAGACCAGGACTCGTTCTTTACAGAGCTGGCTAACCAGCACCCCGCCAGGGTAAGCAGCATTGGGGTGATTCCGGCTAGGTTATGTTCTACACCCAAATCTTAACAGTGGTCATATTATCTCTGGGTGGTGAGATTGAGTGATTTTTCATTTTTTAATTCGCTTCATATTTTTAGCTATTTTCCAAGCTTTTAGCAAAGAACATGTTTTATAACTAGAAAAAAAAAATAGAAAAGAATCATGATTACTGAAATGAAATGAAGAAAATTTAATTTTTCACAGCAGCAGGATCTTTCCTTAGGAAGAAGCCCACTTGAGCTGTGTGACTGCTTTTGTATTTGGGGGGTGGGGTGGCTCGCCAAGGGCTTGCTCGGGTAGCCCCGGAGGGCCGAACCGCAGCTGCCACGCGGGGGCTCGACGTGGCTCTTCCTGTCTTCCTGGAAAACTGACTCCCCTCCTGATTGTACCTTCCTTGTCACCGGACTCTTAGTTAGTGTAGATCAGTGGACGGGAGGATCAAAGGTCAAACCAAAAAGTCAAACCGATTGGATGACATATAAAAACAGAATCTGGAGAAGGTCTGTAGGGATGAAGGCTTTTGAGGCAGAGTCTTGCTCTGTTTCCCAGGCTGGAGTGCAGTGGCATGACCCTGGTTCACTGTAACTTCACCGCCTGGGTTCGAGCTATTCCTGTGCCTCAGTCCCCAGAGGAACTGGGACCACAGATGTGTGCCGCCATGCCTGGCTCATTTTTGCATTTTTAGTAGAGATGGGGTTTCCCCATGTTGCCCAGACTGGTCTCCAACTTCTGACTTCAAGTGATCCGCCCACCTTGGCCTCCCAAAGTGCTGGGCTTACAGGTGTCAGCCACCATGCCTGGCTCAGATTGTTAAAAAATTAGAGTGAAATTCCAAAAAGATAAAATTAACCATTAAGTATACAATTCAGTGGTATTGAGTACAGAACAGTGAAAATGTCATGTAATCACCACCTCGAGTTCCAAAATGTTTATTTGCCCAAAAGGAAACCCCATACCTTTTGGCTGTCAGTCCCTATCCTTCCCTCTCATGGTACGAGGCAATTTGCTATCGCTGTGGATTTATCTATTTTAGATATTTCATATAAATAGAATCACATAATATGTGGCTTCTTTCACTCAGCATAATATTTTTGAGGTCTACCCATCTGTAGTATGTGTCAGTACTTCATTCCTTTTTCATGGCTGAATAGTATTCTTTACGTATATTTATCACGTTTTGTTTATCCACCCCCGTTGATGAACATTTGGGTTATTTCCACTTTTTGGCTGTTTTGAATAGTGTTGCCATGAATATTCATGTACGAGCACCTATCTGAGTACTTGCTTTCAAGTCCTTTGAGTATAGAACTAGGAGTGGAATCGGTGGGTCTTATCCTATCCCATGTTTAACTTGGTGAGGAACCATCAAACAGAGGCTGCATCATTTTCCCCTCCCACTAGCAATGTGTAAGGCTTTCAGTCTCTCTACATCCTCACCGATGCTTATAATTTTCCACTAAACATAAATCATAGCTATCTCAGTGGGTGTGAAGTGGTTCTGGGAGTGGATTTTGAGGAGGATCAAGGAAAGCAGGACATAGTTTTAGTGAGATCCGAGTCAAGCCGTAAGGTAAGAGTGGGCTCTGGAAAACCAGTTCTCCACACACCAGCAGCAATGCCCCTGCACAGCCCGGATCTGCAGCATTCGCTGATTTCCAGGGGGTGCAAATCCTCCCTGTGTCCAATGTCAAGTTACCAGTGGTTTAACCACCAGTTCACCAAACCTCTGAAATGTTGACAACTGGCTCCTATCAGCTGGTACGTGCAGCTACAGCTCACGACCCTTCGTTCTAAGGGCTGTGCCACGCTGACGAAGAGGAACTGCTGCAGTGGAATGAACCACCAGGTCCGCAAGAGTCAGTCCCATGCCTGAGAACAAACATGCACTGGAGTTTCTGCACCGGGAAGCTGGGCACAGACTCAGCCACGGTGACCCTCACGGGTGCTCACACCCAGTGAGGGCTCGTCTCAACAGCTGCTCCATCATGTGTGTGTGACTGGAGAATGCACGTCAGCACAGGGCCCTGGGTGTGCGCAGTGAGTGAGGGCGCAAGTGTAACTGGTATTGAGGAAGGTGTTTTCCAGGTTTTCGGGTGCAGTTCCTCCTGCCACAGAGAGGCCACGTCAGAAGACGCCATACACCTATTTCTGCATGTTTAAACCCTAGTTTAAGTGGCTTTTTCTCTGTAATAACCTACAAAATACAAACCCAAGCACCTTTTGAGTTAAAAACTTTTAATTTAATCTGCAACAAGATTAGGTAACCTTGAAGTCAGAGTGGAAGATAGAAGGTGTTTTCAAGCACAGAATACTGCCCCAGGCACTGTTATGAACACAGAAGAAAGTCATTTGTCAGCGGGCCGCTGCTACTGTGGCTTGTTGCTGAAGATGAAATGATCTAAGGAATTACTGTGATCAGCTCTTTATCAGAGTCTCAAAGAGCATTGTATGGTAACAGATCTCGAGATACTTCCTTTATGCTTACCTGTGATTATTCTGCAAAACCTCTTGTCTAACCCTGAGAAATTCTTCAGTATTCTTTTCAACATGCTCAATTTTGCATCTCACAGCTCGGTATTTGGCAAGGGACGGTGGGTTGGGTTTGGACAAATGAGTTTCACAGACGTTAACCATGTCTCTGATGAGCTGCCGGTGGAAAGAATATATAGATATCAGAATTACCACATGTCAAAATTCATATTTATATTACATTCACGCTTTCTCACAAAGATGGGAAAAGCCCATTTTCCCCAAAGCTAGTTTTACTTTCTTTATGTACTTATTTTTGAGACAGGTCTTGATCTCACCCACTCTGGAGTGTAGTGGCATGACCACAGCTCACTGCAGCCTCAACCTCCCGGGTTCAAGCAACCCTCCTACCTTAGCCTCGTAAGTAGCTGGGACCACAGGTACGAGCCACCACTGCACTCAGCTTTCCCAAAAGCTTTTGATCAATATTTGCCATTAGTGGTGCATTAAAGTTCATGTAGCTGGGTGCGGTGGCTGATACCTGTAATCCTAACGCTTTGGGAGGCTGAGGCAGGAGGATCACTTGAGGGCAGGAATTCAAGACCAGCCTGGTCCACATGGCGAAACCCCATCTCTACTGAAAATATAAAAAATTAGCCAGGGATGGTGGCACATGCCTGTAAACCCAGCTACTTGGGAGGCTGTGGCATAAGAATCATCGGAACCCAGGAGCGGGTGATTGCAGTGAGCTAAGATCGCACCACTGAACTCCAGCCTGGGCAACGAAGCGAGACTCTGTCTCAAAAACAAAAAGCAAAAAAGGTTAATATGATTGCCTTACTGATAGCACAATATATGATCGTGGTTGTAGAGTACATCGGTACAGCACATAATTGTTAATAACGGGTTTTCATACACATTGCTCATTTATTCCTCACTACGACACTAAGATCGATTTTATTATCCTCATTGCACAGATGAGCAAAGTGAGGCTCTGCGATGTCAATCAATGGTTCAGGACCCCACGGTGAGGAGCAGACAGTGACCAGATGGGATCTCAGAACCCCGAGACTTCACATCCAATTCTGCTTCGACAATTCAGTAGGTGTGTTTGCTATGCCAGACACTGGATTAGGTTAGACACATCGATGAATAAGGCATGGGTTCCTTCCCTGAGTGGAAACCCAAGTATTCCTTTGTCTATTCCCAAATCCTGGAGCTCGGAGAAGGGAACTCCAGCCCCAGTAAGGTGGGTTCCGTTTAGTCTCTGGACTTGCTGTTGTCACATCTCATTATGATGATGATTTTTTGAGATGGAGTCTCTCTCTGTCTCCCAGGCTGGAGTGCAATGGCACAATCCTGGCTCACTGCAACCTCCGCCTCCCGGGTTCAAGCAATTCTTGTCTCTCATCTTTATGACGGTCGTATGGGGAGGGCCTTTCCAACTATAACTCAAACTCACCAGCCATCAAAGATCGATGCGTTTTTTCTGTATCAAAGCAAAACAATATTCAATGGGGTAGAAATAAAACAAGTTCACCACCACCACTGATACCAAAAACTCACTGGGAGCAAAGTAAAAAGACAAACGAGAGAATATCTGCAACTCCTGTCACAGAGGCTTACCTTCTAATACAGGAGGAATCCTTACAAAGCATGAAGAAAAGCGGCAGGACCCAAAAGAACAGAGGAAAGAAAACAGACAGTTTGCAGAGGGAGAAATGAACGGCCACAGTCGTCCGGAAAGGTGCTCCGCCTCACAGCACTGAGGGGTTACGTCTCATCCCTAAGGTTAGTCAAAGCATCCGAGTTTGACAACCATGCTCTCGGCCAGGCTCTGGGAAACAGAAACTCTCCTTCTTTGAGGGTAGGTGGGCAAAAGGGTGCAGAGCTTAGCAGAGAATCAGCTACTATCTATCCCTAAAGCCAGCCCTTCTCAGGCCCCATCCCAGAGACAATCCTGTACAAGGGCAAAATGACAAACACACAAGGTTATTCACTGGGGCACTGTCTGTTGCAGCAAAATCCAAAAAAGACAGCAAAGGCCTGGCAGGAGGGTACAGCCCACGATGCAGCCCATCCCACAGTGGACTGCGACAACGAGGGGCAGCTGCCTCCGGGATACATGGAGAAAAGCAAGATGCAGAACAGCAAAGACAGTCTTTGGATACAAAAATGGGAATGAGAATTTATGTTTATACGGTTGGGCACGGTGGCTCACGACTGTACTCCCAGCACTTTGGGAGGCAGAGGCGGGTGGATCACTTGAGGTCAGGAGTTCGAGACCCGCCTGGCCAGCATGGTGAAATCCCCATCTGTACTAAAAATACATAAATCAGCTGGGCATAGTGGCGGGCGCCTGTAATCCCAGCTACTCAGGAGATTGACTCAGGAGAATCGCTTGAACCCAGGATGTGGAGGTTGCAGTAGGCCCAGATCGCGCCAGTGCACTCCAGCCCAAGAGACAGAGAAAAAAAAAAAAAGAATTTATGTTTATACATGTATTTGTATTAAGGAACTGTGAAGACAAAAATAAAGGAATAAAATTCGTTACCTATGGAGTTGGGGAGGGGAATAGGGTGGAGTGAGCAGGGTAGAACAGGGATTCCTCTGAGTCTATCTTTTTAACATAATTTTGCCTCTTGAATCATGCAGATGTATTATCTATTCAAAATATAAATTTAAAAGAAAATATATCTGAATGGGCACTATACATTCCCTCTTAGCAACACTGATGACTGAGATGATGATGATGATTGTTATTTTTTGAAATGGAGTTGTGCTCTTTTTTTGAGATAGAGTTTCCATGCCCAGGCTGGAATGCAGTGGCATAATCTTGGCTCACTGCAGCCTCCACCTCCCAGGCTCAAGTGATTCTTCTGCCTCAGCCTCCTGACTGCTATGTCTGGCTCATTTTCGTATTTTTAGTAGAGACGGGTTTGGTCATGTTGGCTAGGCTGGTCTCGAACTCCTGACCTCAGGTGATCCACCTGCTTTGGCCTCCCAAAGTGCTGGGATTATAGGTGTGAGCCAGCACGCCTGGCCCTCTGATATCCTTTATGTTTGATGTCAGGTAAATCACAGAATTTTAAATCTGGAAGGGTCTTATATCTTCTCGTTGACCAGTTCCTTCCTTCTTTTGGATTACTGATTCCTCTAGGAATCTGCTGAAAGCGATCATTTCCCAAACATGCAAAATTTCACGTCTCTAAACTCCTCTGAAGTCTAGGACACAGATCTCTGATCTTGGCCCAATCCCTGCATACACAGACGAGGCCATGCGGAGCCAAAGAGTGACTTCAGCCTCGTCCAGGGCAGGGCTGGCTGCTGGGGACACCTTCCTCTACTCACTGAGCCTGCTCCTCTCCTGGCAGCTCAGAAGAGACGGCCCATTTCTGAGCAGCCACAGTGGCTCCAGTCTCCTCGACAGTGACTGCTTTGCGCATGTGACTCGATTCTGACCAGAGAAAGAGGAGTCGGCCAGAGGCCTTTCTCTAGGAGACACAAAAAGAGCTATTACAGATGTGATGCTATGAACTGCTGCAGCTATCTGTGGATCACGAGGAAGCTGGGCTGAGAGCAGAGCTGTCACTCTACAGGAGGTACCGAGGGATGGAAAGAGGCTGGGACCCTGCCGATAACACTGACACACTGAGTCTTGGGGTGACGGGGGCCAGCAGGCAGCCCACAGCTCGATTTCTCATTGTCTGAGGAATAAAATGTTCTCTTTGTTTCAGTCACTGGCGGTTTCCCGTTTCTTCTGCAGAGAGGATCCTAACTCATTCCAGGGCCTGAAAAGTTATTTCAGAAGATAGCAATTCTAAACCTATTTCTGCATTTATGTCACCATGCCAACCTATTCACACTTGAAAAGACGGTTGAAGTAACTTTCATAAGGACCCTGGGCTTTCTAAAAGGGTTCAACAAGTTATTTTCTAGCACGACTCTGGAGAGAATTTCGTGATTCAGTGTTACCTTAATCATCAGAGTTTTAAAGACCCTCACCCCCAACAGACTTTATAATCCCTGAATTCTGTGGTTCCGAGGTTTACCTGGCAGAGGTCTGCTTTCTTAGCCAATAGTCCCAGATTCACTTCTTTGGGCATCGTGCCTTTGTGAGGTATCAGTCTGTAGAACTCTGTCATCATCTTCTGCAGTTGCTCTGCTGTTTCTCCATGTTTCAGCGCTGCCTTCACTAGAAGGAGAACCCCCTCGGCCTTGCTTACCTTTCAACAGAAGACCACATAGGCTTATTGAAACGAAAGTTTGATACAGAGATTGAGGAACACGCACAAAAATATCCAAAACGATTGCTGGACACGTCAAAACTATCCATTTTCTACCGAACAGCTATCGCAGAACAGATGCCCATCTTTACTGGAGACGTAGCTCAGTGGTGACACTGATGCCATGAGGATGATTGCAAACCTGGGCTCGGTTTTACTAGACCAAAGAAGCAGAGTCTTACAGTTCTCTGTAGATGGGGGCACATCTCCCTACAGATATGCAGAGAGAGAAACACTCATGCCACTGCGAGAGACTTGCTTCTCACAGGAGAAATTTAGGAAGGTGTCAGAATGAGACCAGAGGTAAAAATCTCCTCAAGATGTCTCCAATGACATAAGTACTTCAGGGGCTTTGCCCCAGGAAGCCATGTTCTCCTTGAGATCAATCAGCTTAATGCCGCGGAGGAAAATCGTCCTTATTTATTTCAATACAGCAATGCGGTTGCTTAAGTCGTACCACTGGGGACACCTTCGTTTGCCTGCTCTCTCAGTTGCGATTCTACTTAAGGGCAGAACGTTTCCTGGTGATCTCGAGGCATGCCTGCCTTTCCTGAGACAGTCGGAAGGTACGAGACCGTGGAGTCACTAGGAAGTGGGCTGGGGTCTGGAAATCTAACTGGGGACCAAGACCACCCATATCCCTCCAGCTTCCTGCAAACTTCTTGGCGCAAAAGATCGGTCCTCCTGATTGGCCAGCGCCAGAGGCCTGCCTTCCATCAGGCCTCGAGGCTGATATTTGACAGACAGGGATGTCTAGTTTTCTCGGATGCGTATTTTTTCCTTAGTATTCTTAGTGGTCCCTTTCTTCAAGGTACGAGGAAAGAACATTCAGGAATGAATTTCAGAGCAGTCAGACCAGCACGCACACACAAGTGTTACGACTGAAGCCAATCAACCAGGAGGTGGGTTTCTCACAGGGCTTCGGCGACACAGACTTACGTCGTTGAGGCTGATCCTGTTCACTGGCTTGAGAAGTGTGTGCTCCAGGTGGCCCAGGGCCTCTGCCCAAATCATCTCTACGAAATCGCTCACCTCTGGGCTCAGAGTGCTTGAATTCATGACTTCTTCCAAAAGCCACTGCAACAATAAAACAGAATCGCCACCAACAAGTCAACGTGTGAAGGCCAACGAACGGAGGTGTGAGGAGAAATGACTGATCCCAGCCCAAGAGAGTCATCGGCAGCCAGGTAACTGCGGGATCCTCTCTCTGTCTGCCTCCATTCTCTCTTCTCTGATTCCCTTCTACCTCCTTTTCTTCCTCTTCTCTTTTTTCCTTCACCCTGTAAGCTCTAGGTCTGTCTGTGGCATTTAACATGTGCAATCGGGGTTAAGGACCCTCGACTGAGGGCCTAGGTTGTAAAGAGATCTCTCACAAGCTCTCAGACTGCTGCTGAAAGAAGCGATACATTTCACGGCTCATCCTACCATGTATTCCCCACTCCGTTGCCAGGCCTTTCTCTGAGGTCACGTTTCCTTTTCTGAACTCCTCCTCTTCCCTCCTGACATCGATTTATTTATCTGAGACGGGGTCTTTCTGTATCGCCCAGGTTGGGGTACAGCGGCGTGATCATAGCTCACTGTAACCTCCAACTGCTGGATTCCAGTGATCCTCCTGCCTCGGCCTCGTGAGTGGCTAGGACTACAGGCACACCACCATTGGCAACACAGAGAGACCCATTTCTACAGAAACTAAAAAACCAAGAAACGGGTCCCTCTGTGTTGCCAAGGCTGGTCTCGAACTCCTGGCCTCAAGTGATCCTCCCACCTTGGCCTCTCAAAGTGCTGGGATACCAGCGTGAGCCACCGAGCCCGGCCCGGTTTTTTTCTTTGTAATAGAGAAAACATTTCTATTAAAAATATTCAATCAATAACAACAAAAAAGTAGAAATCAATCTTACTGCTTGCAATGGTTCCGATGCTAATTGAGTTGCTTCAGGTGTGAAATGTTCTCTTAGTAGAAATCCTTGTTTCTTCAGTTCTTCGATGTAATTTTCACAGTATTCACTTGCATCTTCAGAGGTTTTCCTTCTAACAAACCGTCTTCTAGTCTGTGAATTATGGTATATAGGAAAAGTACAGTAATTATTTACATATCTAGCTTGATTGAACATAAAGCATTAGTTCCTTGACATGAAGAAGTTGAGAAATTAGTTTTTTTCAAATTATTACTTGAATTTTAAATTCTTTTTCTTTTCCTTTATTTATTTATTTTGAGACAGGGTCTTGCTCTGTCACCCAGACTGGAGTGCAGCGGCACGATCTTGGCTCACTGCAACCTCTGCCTCCCCGGTTCAGGCGATTCTCCCGCCTCAGCCTCCTCAGTACCTGGGACTACAGGCGTGTGCTACCCCGACTGGCTCATTTTTTTGTATTTTTTGGTAGAAACGGGGTTTCAACTATGTCGGCTTGAATAACTCCTGACCTCAAGCAGTCTGCCTGCCTTGGCCTCTCAAAGTGCTGGGATTACAGGCATAAGCCGCCGTGCTCGACCAGAATTACTAAAATTTTAAACTCTTTTTTTTTTTTTTTTGAGACGTTGTCTCACTCTGCTGCCAGGCTGGAGTGCAATGGCACCATCCTGGCTCACGGTAACTCTGCCTCCCAGGTTGAAGCAAGTCTTCTGCCTCAGCCTCCTTAGTAGCTGGGACCACAGATGTGTACTACCACACCCAGCTACTGTTTGTATTTTTAGTAGAGACGGGGTTCCACCATGTGGGCCAGGATGGTCTCCATCTATCGACCTTGTGATCCACCGACCTCGACCTCCCAAAGTGCTGGGCTGATATGCGTGAGCCATCCATCTTACTAAAAAAGACTACAATGTGGAGGTAAAGGGGAAAAAGCTCCAGAAAGCACAGCAGACAGAAAAGATAATCTGTTTCACCGGAGAGTCACTCAAAGCTTCCTTCCAAGCCTACGGACTGTTTACAAATCATTCTAATTAGCTTTGAAGTCTGGCTTTCCAGCTTTTTGGAAATGAGAAAAATAAATCAAGGGAGGGGAAGAAAAGAAAAATATTTCAGACAGGAACAAGTGTTAGAGACAGGCACACGGCAAAAATGAAATCACAGCGGAAAGCTCTTCGGTTGCCCATGTATTGAAGAAAGGCCCCGGCTCCTCCCTCATCCCAAACTGTCGATGGAGGCAGCACCTTCTGCTCTTCTGGGAAACTCCTGCCCCTGTAGTGGGCGGTGATCCTCACATGAACCCCAGAGAATCTGGGAGAACTTGCCCCGACTCGGAGCCCTGGTGGTGTTGTAGGCGTCAGCCGAGCCCCCGGCTTGGGGGTGTGGCCCCCGGGAAGCCACTCTACTTAGGATCAGCTGCCCTCTCGGACAGGGGGGCTGCGGGATGCCTCTGAAACTTGGTCAAAAGAAGTGCCTGTTGAAGTCACTCCATTGAAGAAGGTCGAATTTCACATCATTTTGGAAGATTTCCAACGACATGGTTTTATGTGGCCGAAGGGCAAGCTGGAAAATCCTCTTCAGCAGAACAGCTGGCTGAGGCTCACTGCTCTCAAGGCTCCTCTGCTCAGCAAACCGGGCTCACCCAAGGGGCACTCTGTGCAGACTCAAGACTCAGGCTTGCTAAGGGAGGAAGGCACCCTGAGGGATGTCCTGGCCTCTACCGTGCTACAGTTTCCTTTCTCAATGCAGAAAACAATCACACATTCGGTCAGGTTTTTTCACTTCATCGTTACTTACTCTTTGCCCGAACAACGAAATCCTCCACAAAGTACAGTATACATCTCGGGGTACAAAGTGAACAAAAACGCTTCTCCTTCTTGGACAATCTGACCATGGATTCGCTTTCTTGCTCTGTTTCCATGGAAATCTGATAAAGATGGCATGTCCGCCGTAACAGCAGGCAAAACTGCTGATGTCATTGTGGCCTCTCATTGATAGACTGCATTGAGCCTGAGGGTTCAATGGTGGGAAAGCCAGGCTCTGGGCTTGCCTGAGAGCAGAGACTCATATAACTGGGTATGTCCCCCGAGGGCGTCGGGAACCCAAAACAACGCAACAGGAGCGACGGGCTTCTGTGGGGGGGGGCTTCCGAGTCAAGTGGATCTCACATCCAGCTGATGTGAGTTTCCTTCTCTTGTACCTGAGCTGACACCCGGAGTGGAAGCGGAGGGAAAAGCTCCCGGAGCCTGTGTGGACCTCTGTGAGGGCCACTCCCACTGGGAAGTGACTGCTCCCCGGCCCAAGACGGATCTGTAGGCTGGGCATGGCGGCTCATGCCTGTAGTCTCAGCACTTTGGGAGACCAAGGCAGGTGGATCACGAGGTCAGGAGTTCAAAACCAGCCTGGCAAACGTGGTGAACACACAAAAATGGGCCGGGCGTGGTGGCACGTGCCTGTCATCTCAGCTACTCAGGAGGCGGAGGCAGCAGAATCGCTGGAACCCAGGAGGTGGAGGTGGCAGTGAGCCAAGATCGTGCCGCTGCACTCCAGCCTGGGCAAGAAAGGAAGACAGTGTCTCGGCCAGCGGGGGGCCCGGGGGAAGATCTGTAACTCTGAATGTCTACTCGATAAAGGATCCCGGTAGGTGTTGCGACATCGTATTTAAACTTCAGGTATTAATTCTGAATTTATTTTTGTCTCACGATTGTTTTAGACCGGAGCTGTGCTCTTGACCTGACACTGACCTAGGGCAAAGGTCACGGCCTCTGCAAAGCCTCCCTTGTTGTTCCCAGGGCTCTGTGACCTTGAGCCCGCCATACTTCATAGACATATTCAGAAGTGGAGCCGTCACTGTGGATTGCAATGATGAGTGTTAGCTCTTTCTAGACAGTGATTTCTGAGAGTCAAGATGTGAAGCTGTTCTTAAGCTCTGAGTGCCAGCCCTACTAGATTGCTTGATACATAACAGATGCTTGATGAAGTGTTTCAGTGGGATGCTTTCAGAGGTGTAAACGTCAGGAAACTATCCTGTAGGGGATGTGGAACAAGAGCAGAACTGCTATACACCCTGCCCCCAGTGACCATTCCCTTCTAGTGCTGATCTACTCGGGGGTGAGGTCCTCACCCCCCATACTCCCAAAGGGAACACATTTCCCCTTTGCAAAATGATTCGCCAGGTGTTACGGCTGAACCGAACCCCTACCAAGTGCATCTGCTGAAGTCCTAAGTCCCAGGACCTCAAACACGGGACTGTGTTTGGAGACAGAGCCTTTAAAGAGGTAATTGATTAACGAATGAGAGATCACAGGGGTAGGCCCCGATCCAACATGACTGCTCTCCTCATGCGAAGAGATGAGGGCACAGATGCCCACAGGTGGAAGACCATGTGAGGGCACAGCAAGAAGACAGCCATCTAGAAGCCAAAGAGAGAGGCCTCACCTCAGAAGAAATAAACTCTGCCACCTTTTGACCTTGGACTTCCAGTCTCTAGCACCGTGAGAAATCAATGTCTGTTGTTTAAGCTCCCCGGCCCGTTGCGTGTATTAACGGCAGCCTGAGCCAGGACACCGGGTAAGAAGAAAAAAGTTGGCAAGATGGCTGGTTCACTGAAATGAGTTCTGAACAGAGGTCAGCAAACGCATAGGAATCGATCTAAACAGCCTTACCTGCATGCCGTCAGCCAGGAGGAAGTGTGAGGATATCAGGAAAGGACAGTCCCTGGCGTCCCGGGAACACTGCAGCTCCACCAGCACGGCTTCCCGGCCTCCCGCCATTCCCACCTGGAAAAGGGGATGTGCTTTCAGAAGCTGCACTCTCGAAACATCCAATGCCATTTGCCATTCGAAAATGTTGACTATAATGATAAAATAATATGTGTTCATTGAGAGATACAATTTAGAAAATACCGAAAGGTATCAAGAAGAAAATTAAAATCACCCGAAATCCTATGACAGCAACACAATCCCTATGAAGATTTTGGCGTGTTTCTCTCCCGTGTTTTCACCAGAGATAGATCTGTGTGTGTTTATACCGTACTATTTTTCGTGTTTTCTTTATCAAGGAGGAAAATGTTATTTTCAAATGATGTCTTATTAACATATCTAAAAATACAAATGAAACATCACTTTGAAGGCTAGGGTCAACTTATATCTGTATAGATATTTTAGAGACAGAGGTCTTGCCGTGTCGCCCAGGATGGCCTCAAACTCCTGGGCTCAAGAGATCCACCTGTTTCCACCTCCTGAGTAGCTGGGAGCATAGGTGAGTGACGCCACACCAGACGCTAGTGTTGATTTTCATTTGCGTGACTTTGTAAAAAAAAAAAAAAAAAAAAAAAAAAAAATTTGTTTTTCTTTCTAATGCAAAAGGAATGGAAATGCAACATAGTATACCTACTTAGTGTCAAATCTTCCCTTTCTAAATACAAGACACTGTTAATAACAGGGAAGAGACTGTTATTTTTAATGCCATATTGGTATTTTCTACTGTTTACGATGTTTGCTATGAGCATGCATTACTTTTATAATATAAATACTAAAAATGTAGATATTAAGTTCTAAACATAAGCATTTTCTTGGCCGGTAAGAACTGGCTCCGGGCGCAGCGGCTCCGGCCTGTAATCCGAGCACTGTGATAGGCTGAGGCGGGAGGACGGCTTGAGCCTGGGGATTCCAGACCAGCAACATAGTGAGACTCTGTCTCCACCGAAATAAAGAAACAAATACGAAAATCAATTCCTATTTTAAGAAATACGATATGTAAGAGATGCACGATTGTTCAAAACAATGACCTTCAAACAGGCTTTGTGTTGTTTTTTTCTTTGTTTCTAACTAGAAATCAGATTCTTACTCTCTCCAAGGTGTTATATTTTGCGACGTCGAAATCTTGAGGAAGACGGGAAATGTCAACCTTCTCTGCCGAAAACCTGAAATGTGTAAGGTGTGTAATGAACATTTTAACATTACAATGGATTGTAGGCTCAACAGAATTTCATAGCTTGTTTCTTGTAGATCCTTATAAAATAGATGATAGATTTCTTACCAAATACACGGTAAGTCCCTAAGGCCTCCTGAGGGAGAAACTGTGAAAAGATCATTGGAAATGAGCTGGATGCCTCCTCTGCATCCTTCTCCAGCTCAGATGCCCAGGGCCGTAGCTTCTGCACTGGAAGATGGTGTCCGTGCGGCACAGGCAGAGGCAGAGAGAAGTGGGCCACACTCTGGGGACGGGCTACTTGTGTTCGCTTTGGGTCTGACTCTCAGGAGCTATGTCACTCCTCTGCGGACCACGGTCCATCATCTCTAAAATAAAGGAGTCAGACTTCTCGTAATCTGTGGTTTTCATTTTGGATTCTCTTCTCTGTAAACATGATTAGTAACAAATAGAACAAGACTGAATGTGATGTCTAATTAACCCGATGTTTTGGGGATGCTTTAAGCAGCCATCGAGAACTTTAGACTTACACACTCCATTTGAGGAAGGCTGTTGTTATTTCCATTTTTGAAAATATCAGGCAAAAGTAACAAACTCTAAAGATTGATCAGAAAAGTAATAGGATGAGAGGCTACCCAAATCTCATCATCACTGTCTTTTCTTTTTAAAAGTCAATTAATTTAATCATTGCATCCAATCTCACATAAGACTGAGAAGATAAAAATAATGATCACTAGGCCGGGCGTGGTGGCTCACACCTGTAATCCAGGCACTTTGGAGGCCAAGGCGGGCGGATCACCTGAGGTCGGGAGTTCAAGGCCAGCCTGACCAACACGGTGAAACCCCGTCTTAAAAAAAAAAAAAAAAAAAAAAGAAAAGGAAAAAAAAAATAATGCTCATTATACTAGTTGAAGTAAAAAGTCTCAAAAAAATCAGTAAAGAGTTAGATACTCAAATTAAAATACAACAAAGTCTACAAATAGAATTTTAATACTGTGCTTGAGGTTGACACAAGATTTTGCAAACTCTGTGGAGTCCTAGGAATCAGAAAGAGGGAAATTACTCATCGAGTTCCACGGTGTCTTCCTCCTCTGCGGCGCGGTCCAGGCGTACGTCGTCGGTTTTTGCTTCTAGAAATAAAGCAAACAGCACACTTGTTGACTGCTCAGAGGCTCATCATTCGTTAACCTAAGTGCTGGAATTGTTGATTCATAAATATATCCTGAAATGAAGTATAGTTTTGGTGATCCAAGGACGACCCAGTGGGAAAGGAGAAGGGTGTGACACTGTGAGAGGAAGGCACAGCGTTGTAAGATGGAACAGACTCGAATTCCGTTTTCATAGGCATGTCAGGAGAATCCTCCTCTGAGATCATTTGAAACTCATTGATAGCCAGACAGTTTGCAATTGGCACTTTCCTCTTGAAGTGCACAGGATCAGAATGAGTTCCTGAGAGGCGGCACTTCACGAGTGAAGGAGCTGGAGACGTTCTAACTTAGAGGAGGGAAACTCCAGGGCTCTACACGAGCTTTTCTTCATCTTTTTCATTCAGGGAAACAGTGACACTATCTATAGTATTGTGATACCTAGGAACAACTCTTCATTCAAGGACTTCTGTCCGGTTTTAATGACTGTCGAGATTCCAAAGACCATCGGGATATCTGTAGTGATTTGGAATCGGAATAAATTATGCTGGCTGTCATACAATATGTTTTCAATGTGAAAAGAGTCTACCGTTTTGCCTATTTCTGTGATGACTATCATTTGCTGGGACATTGAGAAAGTCTGATGACTGCAGCAGCATTTCTGGACGATCGTCTAAGGAGGCTCCGCCCTGCCCAGTCATTCCATATCTGACACATACCATGTGCTTACTGTAAGCTGATATTTATCAGAACTGTTTGATTTTTGATGCGACTCAGGAAGAGTGCATTTCTTTTGTTTTGTTTTAATTGCATTTTATGTTTTGGGGTACATGTGAGGAACACGCAGGGAGAGGAGCATTTCCTATGTGGAAAGCCTTTCTTCTTGGACAGATTCCAAAATAAAATCTTGGTTGGTAAAGAAAATATGTTTCTTTTGGGGAGACAATCTTTTGTTTGGAAAGAATTTCTTTTTTTTTTTGAGACGGAGTTTTCGCTCTTGTTACCCAGGCTGGAGTGCAATGGCGCGATCTCGGCTCACCGCAACCTCCGCCTCCTGGGCTCAGGCAATTCTCCCGCCTCGGCCTCCCGAGTAGCTGGGATGACAGGCACGCGCCACCACGCCCAGCTAGTTTTTTTTTTTTTTTGTATTTTTAGTAGAGACGGGGTTTCACCACGTTGACCAGGATGGTCTCGATCTCTCGACCTCGTGATCCACCCGCCTCGGCCTCCCAAGGTGCTGGGATGACAGGCTTGAGCCACCGCGCCCGGCTGGAAAGAATCTCTGAAGCAAAACGCTGGTCGTCCACATTTCCGGTCCCGAGGGTGTAGTGATCACGGCTGGACACAAAGTCGTTTCCTTCCTCCTCCTTAGAATCGCGATCAGGTTTTCTGAGACGATCCATGTTTTGTGGCCAGTTTGAATCGGATGCTACTAGGCTGGATACCAAGAAATCTATTGTCTATTGCTAAAGTGGTCTTTTGTCCTCTAGTTTTCTGTCCATGTTCTCAAGTCCTAAGTCTCATGGTTTTTGCGTATTTCTGGACAATTATCTGTCTATCGTGTCTTTGACAAACCCAAGTGTGTACTATAGCACCTATGATACAGCAAGAGCTTGCTACGAAATACCTACCAGGACCGCTCGTCTTCTGATCAGGAGGCGGTGTGACATCCAGGGGCTTATCAGGATCGTAATTCTTTACATCCAGGAGTCTCTTTTCTCTGATAGATTCCCATATAAAATCTGGGTTTGCAATATGAACGTGGTTCTTTTGGATAGAATTCAGTCGGTACGGACTCAGAACATCAGCATTGTCTAAGATTACATGTGTGCACTAAGAAAGAAAGAGTCAGTACATTACACATCAGTAAAAACATCTAAAGTTATCTGTGTCTGTAATTTTCACTCTTAAAAAGCCTTGTTTTAAGGTAGTGTGCGATAATTTCTCTCAAACTTCTAAAAACCTCTATAAGTCACACGGTTTCTAGTAACATAAACATTTAAAAAAATCAACAGAGTCTAGATATGAATGTATCATAATTAATTAAGCCTAGAGGTTAGTTCTAAATTTTCACTATTGTAAACAATGCTGTGATAATTATCCTCACGTACGCATCTTTGTGCACTTGTTCAATTATTTTCTTGGTAGTAGAAAGGGGGGTTCAAAGGTTATTCATGTATTTTGTAATTTTTAAAAAATCTTGTTTTTTTTTTGGTAGAGATAGGGTCTCGCTATGTTGATCAGGCCGGTCTTGAACTCCTGGCCTCAAGTGATTCTCCCACCTCAGCCTCCCCAAAGTACTGGGTTTACACCCATGAGCCACCATGTCCAGCTTATAATTTTATTTAGTTTTTAATAAATGGTAAATTCACACCGTAAAATACAGAGAAAAAAAAATAATAACGTTAATTTCTTTTTTTTTTTTTTTTGAGACGGAGTTTCGCTCTTGTTACCCAGGCTGGAGTGCAATGGCGCGATCTCTGCTCACCGCACCCTCCGCCTCCCGAGTTCAGGCAATTCTCCTGCCTCAGCCTCCTGAGTAGCTGGGACCACAGGCACGTGCCACCATGCCCAGCTCATTTTTTGTATTTTTAGGAGAGATGGGGTTTCGCCAGGTTGACCGGGATGGTCTCGATCTCTGGACCTCACGATCCACCCGCTTCGGCCTCCCAAAGTGCTGGGATGACAGGCTTGAGCCACCGCGCCCGGCCGACATGTGAATTTCTTCCCCACTGGTATCCCCAGCTCCTCTCCCCAGAGGCACCCGCTGGCACTTGCTCCTCACGTATCCTGCCTTGAGCGACACTATGCGTAGACACGTGGCACCGTGCTACTCGGTCTCTTCTGTGCTGCCCTTTCCACTGAATTTATCTTGGCGATCGTTCCTCGTCATGACATCTAGAGCTGCCTCCTTCTTCACAGGAGCTGGCATGCGCATTTCAAATGTTTCTGTACATCTTCCGCAAGGTTGCACTCACAGTCTGTGAGTTTCTAAAAAGGAGAAACCGTTCTCCACACAGAAGACAAACTGAGAAGGGGAGCGGGTACAGTTTACTCATCTGTCCAGAGAGACGGTGAGACAGCTCAGTATGGGAAGCCGTGTAGGGGAAGAATATACAATTCTACGTGAATTGGAAGGAAATGGGGACATTGCATTTCTAGTATTCAGCTGGAGTTGAACCCACTGCACAGAACAGATGAGGCTCATTACGGCCAAGCCCCAGGGCCGAAGTTCAGAGACGGTGCAGGCCGGCCTGGCGCCTAGTCTTTGGATTTCTATTTTTAGTTCTTTCAAAGAGGCGGTTAAAAAAAAAAAAAACAAGAGATTAGACTGAATGATTTCCGAGATTTCATCCAGGTATAAAATCCTATTATCTGAACTGCCAGCCCTACAAGTGCAAGGGATGGAAGGTAGCTTCCTGCAGCCTTTCAATGAACAAAGACAGCACAAGCTATGCTGCAAAGACGAGCCTCACTGCACGTCTCTGCCCCCAGGAACCTGGCTTACCCGTCTATCGCTCCAGCGTCGACATGCTGGTGAGTGACAGTGTGCTTTTTGCAAATCCTGTGCGCTATGACTTTCCCCTTCAAGGACAGATTTGGCTGGGTTGAAATTCTATGTTTCTATTTGGCTGTGCTCTAGTCATATCCTGCTTCCTAGGACATGTGGGACTGTCCTGCAGAGTTCAGGGAACAGAGAGAGGACAGGGCTGGCCTGGGCCTCCTTCCTCTGCCTCTTGGGGCCCAGCCTCCCAATGGGCCATGTCACAGTCTCTCCTGATGAACTTGGAGTCGCTCACTCACTGCCTCCTGCTGCTAATCTTCGCTTCCTCTACTAACCGTGCCCCCTTTTCCCTGAATGCACCATGTTTTATCACACTGTCGTTGACGAGATTTGGAAATACCTGAGGACTGAAGGAAAAGGAAAACTTTCCGCCGTTTTCCTTAATGTCAGCTTGTAGCTTTTTCTTCTGCCGCCGAGGTAAGTACTTCACTTTCAAACAGAAGACACAATTGGCAAAGATTCCCATCATCATCCTGTCGGAAAAAAAGGTTTTAAGGACTCTTAGGTAAACATAATTGACGGTGAATGTAGAATTATTACATATGCAAACCATGGGAAAATCTTATCTTAAGAAAGATAGTGTCATCATGTTATAAATGGAACATCACGAAGTATAACATCCTAGCTTGCAACATGTGTGTTGGTTTAAGAATCATTTCTAGCTTTTATGGCTGATATTACAACGCCAAAAACCCCTTTGTATAGGCTCTTTATCATATACATCTTAATAAAAACATGACAGATTTCAGTTATACATCAAGCGTGTGACTCAAGAACATGGAAGCTTTTATTTCTAAACTCAAAATTAACATTATGTGATAGTGAAACCATATCTATATATATATATATAATTCTATGCATTCCAAAAGACTTATCATGTGGGTTTCTATGAAGACATTCTGGGGGAAAACGGAACAACTGGAAATAAAAATATACAACTGCATTTAAATGGATTATGTATGTGTGTGGATACACATATCTATTCTGCAGTTGGGTTAATGTAATTCTTTTTTTTTTTGGAGATGGAATCTCACTTTGTCATCCAGGCTGGAGTGGAGAGGCACAGTCTCGACTCACTGCAACCTCCGCCTCCCTGGTTTAAGTGATTCTCCTGCCTCAGCTTCCCCACCTCAGCCTCCCAAGTAGCTGGGACTACAGGCATGCACCACCACGTGTGGCTAATTTTTGTAGTTTTAGTAGAGACAAGGTTTCACCATGTTGGCCAGGCTGCGCTCAAACTTCTGACCTCAAGGAAGCCGCCTGCCTCAGCCTCCCAAAATGCTGGGATTCCAGGTGTGAGCCACTGCACCCAGTTTGTGTTCATTTAATTCTTTTCCCGTACCGTACATTCTCACATACAGAAATGAATTACTTTTAAGAAAAATTAGCATATTTTGCTCTGAAATATGTATTTAACAATAAACTAATACATGGCGAAATATTGGGTTTAATTTCCGGTAACTATTTTTCAATTTTTTTTTTTTTTTTTTTTGAGACAGAGTCGCTCTGTTGCCCAGGCCGGAATGCACTGGTATGATTTCAGCTCACTGCAATCTCCATTTCCTGGATTCAAGCGATTCTCCTACCTCAGCCTCCGAAGTAGCTGAGATTACAGGCGCCCATCACAATGCCTGGCTCATTTTTGTATTTTTAGCAGAGTCAGAGTTTTGCCATGTTGGCCAGGCTGGTCTCCAACTCCAGATCTCAAGTGATCCGCCTGCCCCGGCCTCTCAAAATGCTGAGATGGCAGGTGCAGGCGTGAGCTACTGGGCCAGCCTCCCTCTACTTTTTTTTTTTTTTTTTTTTTTTTTTTGAGGCGGAGTTTCGCTCTTGTTACCCAGGCTGGAGTGCAATGGCGCGATCTCGGCTCACCGCAACCTCCGCCTCCTGGGTTCAGGCAATTCTCCTGCCTCAGCCTCCTGAGTAGCTGGGATTACAGGCACACACCACCATGCCCAGCTAATTTTTTGTATTTTTAGTAGAGACGGGGTTTCACCTTGTTGACCAGGATGGTCTCGATCTCTCGACCTCGTGATCCACCCGCCTCGGCCTCCCAAAGTGCTGGGATGACAGGCTTGAGCCACCGCGCCCGGCCTTTTTTTTTCTTTTGAGACAGGGTCTCACTCTGTCTCCCAGGCTGGAGTGCTGTGGCAGATCTGGGCTCACAGCTGCCTTCTGGGTGTTAGGTTTCAAAGGGAAGGCAAGGGTTAAAGAAAGACATATATACACACAGCACACACACACACACACACACACACACACACACACAGAGCACGAGAGAAGGGAGCGCTTGATGGCAAATGCAGGCTTTCTGTCCATCATTTGCTGGTTTCATGCTGGACAGTTGCTGTCCAGCTCTCTCTCTCTCTCTCTCTCTCTCTCGTGTGTGTTTGTGTGTGTGTGTGTGTGTGTGTGTGTGTGTGTCTTTCTTTAACCCTTGCCTTCCCTTGGAAACCTAACACCCGGAAGACAGAGGTTGCAGTGAGGGGAGATCTGACACCTCACTCCAGCCTGGGCAACAGAGTGAGACCCTGTCTCAAAGAAAAAAAAAAAGAAAGGCCAGGCGCGGTGGCTCATGCCTGTAATCCTAGCACTTTAGGAGGCTGAGGTGGGTGGATCCAGGAGGCCAGGAGATGGAGACCATTCTGGCCAACATGGTGAAACCCTGTCTCTACTAAAAATACAAACCTGAGCCAAGTGCAGTGGCGGGAGCCTATAATCCCAGCTACTTGGGAGGCTGAGGCAGGAGTATCGCTTGAACCCAGGCCAAGCCACCGCACCCAGCCTTTCTTCTTCTTCTTTCTTTTTCCTTTGAGACAGGGTCTCACTCTGTTGTCCAGGCTGGAGTGAGGTGTCAGATCTCCCCTCGCTGCAACCTCTGCCTTCCGGGTGTTAGGTTTCCAAGGAAAGGCAAGAGTTAAAGGCACGCGCGCACGCGCACGCACATACGCACCCAAGCAGAGGCTGCAGTGAGCTGAGCTCACGCCATTGCACTCCAGCCTGGCCACAGAGCAAGACTCTGTCTCAGAAAACAAAACAGGCCAGGCGCGGTGACTCACGCCTGTAATCCCAGCACTTTGGGAGGCAGAGGCAGGCAGATCACAAGGTCAGGAGATCAAGACCACCCTGGCCAACAGGGTGAAACCCCGTCTCTACTAAAAATACAAAAATTAGCCAGGTGTAATGGTAGGCGCCTGTAGTCCCAGCTACTCAGGAGGCTGAGGAAGGGCAATTGCTTGAACGCGGGAGGTGGAGGTTGCAGTGAGCCGAGATCACTCAATTGCACTCCAGGCTGGGCTACAAAGCTAGACCGTGTCTCCAAAAAAAAAAAAAAAAAAAAAAAAAAAAAAAAAAAGCAGCAAGGAGTCACGTCCAACAGGCTCCCTGCAAAGTAAGCTGCTGTTTGGCTGCACCGGTTCCAAGTCCTGTGTTAGTCTGGGGATCGCGGTTCCACGTGCTGAGTAAGTCTGGCGATAGCGGTTCCGGGCCCGTGTCAGCTTGGGCTCGCAGCTCTGGGTCCTGTGCGAGTTAGGGGATCGCATTCCAAGTCCAGTGTTAGTTTGGAGAGCGCGCAGTTCTGGGTTCTGTGTTAGTTTGCGGATCGCGGTTCTGGGTCCCCTGTAAGTTTTGGGATCGCGTTCGGGTCCCGTGTGAGTTTTGGGATCGCGTTCTGGGTCCCGTGTAAGTTTTGGGATCGCGTTCGGGTCCTGTGTTAGTTTTGGGATCGCGTTCGGGTCCCGTGTTAGCTTTGGGATCGCGTTCTGGGTCCCGTGTTAGTTTTGGGATCGCGTTCGGGTCCCGTGTTAGTTTTGGGATCGCGTTCGGGTCCCGTGTTAGCTTTGGGATCGCGTTCTGGGTCCCGTGTTAGTTTTGGGATCGCGTTCGGGTCCCGTGTTAGTTTTGGGATCGCGTTCGGGTCCCGTGTTAGCTTTGGGATCGCGTTTTGGGTCCCGTGTTAGTTTTGGGATCGCGTTCGGGTCCCGTGCTAGTTTGGGGATCGCGTTCGGGTCCCGTGTTAGTTTGGGGATCGCGTTCGGGTCCCGTGTTAGCTTTGGGATCGCGTTCTGGGTCCCGTGTTAGTTTTGGGATCGCGTTCGGGTCCCGTGTTAGTTTTGGGATCGCGTTCGGGTCCCGTGTTAGTTTTGGGATCGCTTTCGGGTCCCGTGTTAGTTTCGGGATGGCGTTCGGGTCCCGTGTTAGTTTGGGGATCGCGTTCGGGTCCCGTGTAAGTTTTGGGATCGCGTTCCGGGTCCTGTGTCAGTTTGGGCAGGCTGGTCGGGCTCTCTGCGGTGGGCCCCGCGTGTCCGGGGACTAAGCGGAGTCGCCGAAAGCCCGCCGCTCCGTACCGCCACTGCGCTCCGCGTTTCTCCTTTGCTCTCCCTGCCCTTGGACTTCCCACTCCTACAGGCCGGAGGCCCTGCCCGACCTAGTGCCTTTGCTCTCTGTGTGTTGGAGGGTGGTACCCATTCCCTGGGCTTCCAATGGAGGACACAATGCCACTGCCTCCCGGACACCTCACCTCTGGGTCTCCTTGGCACCACAGAGGCGCCAGCTCCTCAGCCTAGACCTCTTCACCCCTCTCGGCTGGAGGCAACCACTGGGTGCTATTCTTGACTCGCTGCACCCCACCCCCTTCTGCCAGCTGTATCTCTTCTGTCACAGCCCCCAGTACAGCCCCCATCCATAGAAACTGCTGCCAGCCTGGCCCATGCCCTCTCCTCCTCACTGGCTCCCACTCCTGTTGCACCCGTGTTCAATCTCTTCTCCACACTCTACCTGGAGGAATCTTGATTTTTTTAAAAATCACATTTCGAAGAAAATACAAATTGCTTATCATGGTTCAAGGCCAGTGGCTGTCCCATTCCCTCCTGGCCACGCTGGCCTTTTCTTCAGGAGGAAGAAACTCACAGCTTGGTCCTCTAAGTCTTGACACATGCTGTTACATATTACAGTCCCTCTCTCTCTGGGAGCCCAGCCCTTCCTCACCCCATGCTGTATCCCCCATCCAGGACACAATGAAGGAACACATTAGGGATTCATATTTTTTAATCTTTCATTTGAGGTTGGGTTAAACTGAAGTCTCTGGATGCAATTCTGCCTTTTCCATAACGTTATGTACAAGTTTCATTTGTTCACTGCCTCTTGCATTCACTAAGTAGCATCTGTGCGTAGATAGGAGGGTGAAATGAAAAACATTTTTAATAGAGGCTATCAGATAAGGATCGTACATGATTTATTGTTGGAAAATGAAATCATTTTGAAGTTTTGGTATCATAAAAAGCTACGATAAACATCCTTACAGCACAAGTCCTTGTTTGCATCTCCTACAACCCTCTTAGAAAATAATACTTGAGTGGTACTACCGAATCAAAGTTGGAACGATTTTTTTCGTGTGAAAAGTTAATCACTATGAAGAAAAAAGAAAAAGCACCTAAAATGATGGAAATGTTCAAAAGTAGACTGCAATGATGGTGCACAATGTGGCCAATCGTTAAAAATTTTGAACTGGGCCAGACAATGTGGCTCATGCCTGTAACCCTAGCTCTTTGGGAGACCAAGCAGAGTGGGTCACTTGAACCCAGGAGTTTTGAGACTAGCCTGGCCAACACGGTGAAACCCTATCTCTACCAAAAATACCAAAATTAGTTGGGTGTGGTGGCACACACCAGTGGTCCCTGCTACTCAGGAGATATGTGGGAGGATCACTTGAGCCTGGGAGGTGCAGGCTACAGTGAGCTGTGATCATGCCACTGTACTCCAGCCTGGGCGATAGAGACCCTATCTCAAAAGAAAAACAATTATTGAATTGTACGATTAAAATCAGTGAATTTAATGGTATGTAAATGGCACCCCAATACATTTTTTAAATAGCATTTTTGGGATACATAATAGTTGTACATATTATGGTCAATAAAGTTGTTTTTAAAAAACACCCTACTGTTGATTTTTGTTTGTTTTTTGGAGCCAGCCTTGCTCTGTGACCCAGGCCGGAGTGCAGTGGCAGGATCTTAGCTCCCCACAACCTTCTGCCTCCCAGGTTCAAGTAATCTCCTGCCTCAGCCTCTGAGTAGCTGAGACTACAGGCACAAACCACCGCGCCCAGCGAAGTTTTGTACTTGTAGTAGAGACGGGGTTTCACCACGTTGGCCAGGATGGTCTCCAACTTCTGAGTTCAAGTTATCCACCCACCTTTGCCTCCCAAAGTGCTGGGAGTACAGGTGTGAGCTGCCGCACCCAGCCCCCACTGTTGATATTTTAAGAATTTTTTTCTGGTATTATTCTTTCTTGTATCATTCTATTTTCTAAATTATTAATATTCTGGATTTAATGCTATAGAGAGTTGCTCTTATTTCACTTTTTTTTTAAAAAAAGGACTTTCATCTTCGCAGCTTATTTAGCTTTTAATGATGTGCTTCCCATGCCACTCAATATGTTTTGAAGGTATTCTTAGCGGTTACAGAAGCTTTGCATCGATTTCAGCCTTCCCCAAGTCATCAGATATTTCATGATTTAAAAGTGTTCACTATTAGAAAGACACTTGGAATAGAATGTTTGTACATCTATTTTTTGGCCAAATCTCTGTGGTTGTTTTCTTAAAGTAGATGGCCAGAAGTGGAATTACTGAATCAAGGAGTAGAAACATTTTTTTAGCCTTTAAAAAAATGGTGGTCAAATGTGCAGAAGGTAAAATTTACCATCTTAACCATCTTAGTTGTGAAATCAAAGCATACTCATTTTATTGTATTCGAGACTTGGTCTGGCTCTGTCTCCCAGGCTGGAGTACAGTGGTGCGGTCGGTCACTGTCCCAGCTCACGGCAACCTCGACCTCTCTCCCGGCGATCCTCTCACCTCAGCCTCCTTAGTAGCTGGGACCACAGGCCTGCACCACCATGCCCAGCGAATTTTTGTACAGACAGGGTCTACTATGTTGCCCAGGCTGGTCACAAAGTCCTGGGCTCCAGCGATCCTCCTGCCTCAGCCGCCCGGAGTGCTAGGGTTCCAGGTGTGAGCTGCGGTGCCTGGGCCGGAGTACAGACGCTGTAAACGTCAATCTCCCGGCTGTTCTTAGCACCTGCGGCTCCGTGGGAGGTACGGAAAGGCACTCTTCGGCTTTTGTGAAATCTCCAGTCACGCCTTGACTTCTCTCTTTCTGTAGAGTCGTCTCCACGCTCTCTAAAATGCTGGGTTAACAGCTTCCTAGCCGACACGTGCCACCGGTTCCTCCTGGTTTCAAAAGCGTTCTCTAAATACCGTTAGTTCACATTTTCATCAGCGCCAATTACCAACACATGAGCCGTGGCAGACACCGGGTTAGGGGCTGGTTATCCTCTAAGGCAGGCGTCCCCAAACTCTGGCCCGCGGGCCGCATGCGGCCCCCTGAGGCCATGTATCCGCCCGCCCCCCCCCCCCCACCGCACTTCAGGAAGGGGCACCTCTTTCATTGGTGGTCAGTGAGAGGAGCACAGTATGTGGCGGCCCTCCCACGGTCTGAGGGACAGTGAACTGGCCCCCTGTGTAAAAAGTCTGGGGACGCCTGATCTAAGGCAAATCTGTAACGTCACTCCAGCTTGTGCCCCTTCCCAGCTTCTTCCCAAAACAACATTCACGGAGGGTCTTCCATCCAAAGACGGCAGGGCCCAGCCCCAGTTCCTAAGACACCCTCAGCACGCCTCCTCACAAACTCCTGGCTGCTCTATCTAGAAAACCCTTGGCTAGGTGGAATCAGGTGGCCTCCCGCTTCACAGGTCTTTGTCTGCCCCACTAGCATTTCCTCCTCTGGGGCAACCCCGAGGAGTCCCTTTCTGGGCAGTCTTGATTCTAGAGCCTCCGCCTTCCGAAATGAGTCACCGCAGACTAAGATCACTTTCGATATACAGGGAGCATTCAGTCAAAGCTTGCTTACTAAGAACGATTTCACTCATGAGTTTTCAAGTCCCGATTCCAGAAAGCCTTCTGACGCTATCTGCGTTTTGGACTCAAATGGCATCAGTAATGCACCTTCCTGATGGGATTATGAAACCCCCAAACAACAAAAGTACTCCTTTGATTCCAGTCCTACATGGCATTAAGCAGCTCTACGCACACAGGCAGGACCTAATAAGTGTTTATGTAATAAATGATCGAATCAAATGGCGCATATACTGAGAGCGAGTTTCCACTTTATCATCACAGTGTGCCTGGATATTGTCATATAATTATTGCCATTCGGCAGTCCAGAATCGAAAGCGCTTGGGCTTGAATATTTCGCAGTGCCTTGGTTTTCTCGACGCCGAGATCTATCAACTCAGTCCCTGGGTGAATCATTCGGCCCTCCCCGCAGGAATGATTTCACTGAGAGGTTTTCAACTTTGTTTCTATCACTGGGGTTCCCGGTGACTCACAAGATCAGATAATCCCGATTATTCACCAAACCACCCTCTTGATTTAGGAGAGAAAGCCGTTCGGCCTTCTGAAAACAAGGAACACCGATTTCTACTGCTCATCGCTCATTTTCTCGAACACGGCAAGGGGTCCGGAGACGCAGGGTGTGAGTGCCCGCTCCGGTGGGCGCCCCCCCACCCCACCCAGTTTCTCGTCACCTGGGTGCACCGCCGGGCAGAGCGGAACCACCGCGACATCCGTCCCCGAAGGCGCGGGCTGCACCACCGCGCCCACCCCGCGCCCCACGGCCGGGTCAGGCCTACAGCGCCGACGACTACAGGGACCCTTGGCGGCCCCCCACCCCCCACCCCCCACCCCCACCCCGCGGGGCCCACGCACCTGCCGAGGATCCGGCCGGCTCCCCGCGCTGGGCGATTGGGCGCTGCTGGCTCTCGCTGCTTCCGGCTTCCAGGCTCTCCCTGACCCGGGCGCTGGGCGGGGGCCGCTGCGGCCGGAACCCCGCCCCGCACCCGGCGGACGCAGCGTCCCTAGCGGGGACGGTCGCCGGCACGCGCCTGAAATCCGGTCCGCCAGGTGGGGAGGGGCACCCGACCTCGGGCGGGGGTTTCTCTTCCAAGATCAGCCCGAGGGTTCAGGAGTTGGTTTCAGTTTCCTATTTCAGGAGGGATTTGGCCCGTGAGGATAAATCCAAAAGCTCGCCTTGGATTTATCTGGGAGAGGTGGGTGGATGGTCCTGTCCTTTAACTGAGAAATGGAAGGGATTCCTAACGACGGGACAGAAGAAAATGTCGGGAAAATTCGGGGAAACAGGAGAGTAAGATACATGTACTTGAAGCGTGCCTGAGTTTGAAATTCGTGATAGCGTTTGTAAGTAGTTGGAAATCTATTCATCTGCCATTCAAGAGAGGCGGGAGCTGGAGGTACAGATCTGAGATTCACTGAAATGGGAGTAAAGCCATGGGGAAGATTCAGATTTTTAGGATACTGAATAAAATGAGACTAGAAAGGATAGAGTAGAGAATCGGCATTGAATCCTGACTCCACAATTTATTACCAAGGCGATTGTGGATAAGGTAATTTACCCAGTGTCATCATTGCAACCCACGCTCTAGGGCTGTTTAAGAAATAACAAGAGATTCTGGGGAGGAGAGAAACTGATTCCCAGAGTTACCACATTATCATGCTCAAAATGTCAAATCTTCCACCAAAAATTATGAGGCATGCAAAAAAAAAAAAAAAAAAAAAGGTCAATTCAGAGGAAAAAAAGAAATGAACAGAAACTGTCCCTGAGCTGAGGAAGCCCAGACATAGGAATTATTAGACAGAAACTTTATATAAACTGTCTTAAGCATGGACAGAAAGTGAAAGGAAATATAGAAAAAGAACTGAAAGAGAACCAGGAGAACAATGTCTCAACAAATAGAGAATACGCAATAGAAGATACACAAAAGGTCAACAAACATGAAAACCGCTCAGCATCACTAATCATCGGAGAAGTGCAAATCAAAACTACAGAGAGATACCAACTTGCACCAGTCAGAACAGTTATTATTAAAAAGTCAAGAAACAGCAGATGCTGGCAAGGCTGCGTTGAAAAGGAAATGCTTATACACCGTCAGCGAGGATGTAAGTTAGTTCAACCACTGTGGAAAGCGGTTTGGAGATTTCTCAAGGAGCTGAAAACAGAATTGCTCTTTGACCCAGGAATCCCGTGGGCGCACATCCAAAAGAAAAGAACTCGTTCTACCAAAAAGACACATGCACTTGTATGTTCGTCACAGCACTGTTCACAATAAAGACACGGAATCAGGGCTTTGACTGGGCGTGGTGGCTCATGCCTGTAATCCCAGCACTTTGGGAGGCCGAGGCGGGTAGATCACGAGGTCGAGAGATCGAGACCATCCTGGTCAAGATGGTGAAACCCCGTCTCTACTAAAAATACAAAACATTAGCTGGGCATGGTGGCGCTTGTCTGTAATCCCAGCTACTCAGGAGGCTGAGGCAGGAGAATTGCCTGAACCCGGGAGGCGGAGGTTGCGGTGAGCCGAGATCGCGCCATTGCACTCCAGCCTGGATGACAGGAACAAAACTCCGTTTCCAAAAAAAAAAAGATGGGCTTTGAGGGCAGAGCCACGGAGGTTTGAACCTGGCTCTCCGATGTCCTGTGCCTGTCTCTTGGCTGCCTCCCCCATGGCTGACTTATTTCAGCCTCCTGTTGGGTCACATTCTCCGGGGTCACATCTTTTCTACTTAAGCACCCCAAGAGGGGCTGCGTTGCTCTCAGGTTGTTTTAACGCTTTACAGGAAAGCCCTTTCTTTGTCAAATACCCTCAAAATGAATAAGGGTTGAACCTTTCCTCTTAGGGGGATGAAAACCTTGTGGAGACTTTTAAAATGTAGCTTCATCTTAAAAGGAGGAGCGAAAGAGAAAAGGAGGGAGACTGGATAGAAAAAGAAAGGAAGGAAGGAAGGAAGGAAGGAAGGAAGAATGACAAACCAGAGAGTGACACAGCTGTGATGTTGATTCCTTTCTGTAGTTAGTTCTGGTTTTCTTCCAGGAAAGCAGGTAGAGGTGTGAGTCAGTTCCCACGTCAGTCTTCAAGCCAGCCATGATTGATTGACATAAAGGAGACTCTCTGAGACCCACGTGCCAAGGCAAAGATTTTGCAGGGAAGATCTCAGACCGTCTCTAACCTTAAAAAAAGGTACTTCTGGCCGGGCATGGTGGCTCACGCCTGTAATCCCAGCACTTCGGAAGGCTGAAGCGGGCAGGTCACCCGAGGTCGGGAGTGCAAGACCAGCCTGAGCAACATGGCAAAACCTCGTCTCTACTAAAAATACGGAGAAAAAAAATAGCCAGGCATGGTGACACATGCCTGTCATCCTAGCTATTTGGGAGCCTGAGGCAGGAGAATCGCTTGAACCGGAGGTGGAAGTTGCGGTGACGGGTTCGGGGACGGTCGTCGCCGGCGGTCGGGCTCCACCTGGCGGCCGCTTGTAGATCGTCCTCTTGGCGCGCCGGAGCTCCGGCGGCAGCTGCCGAGGGAGGGGACCGTCCCCGCGGGGAGCCGGGCGGGGCTCCGGAAAGCCTGCGGCCGTCGGCGGGGCCGTCCGCGTGGCGCCGGAGCGCTGGCGAGTCGCCGGGGAGTCAGAGCTCGGGCGTGCGGGGCTCCGCGGGGGGAGGCCGTCGCCGAGCGGCCGGGCCCGAGCGAGGTGCGGGGGCTGCCGGGGCGGGTCGACCGGCGCGCCGTAGCCCCCGAGGCCCGACCCGCGACGGGGGCCCTCTGGGCGTGGCGCGGGTGGCCGGGGACGCCCTTCCCCGGCCCTGTGGCGGGCCTGCGCCGGCCCCGGCCGCCGGAGGCACCCGCCGAATCTCTCTTCCGAGTCCCCGTGGGGAGTCGGTGGCCGTCCCGCGCCGGCCTCCCGGGGTGCCGCGCCCCGCCGCGGTCCCTCTGCTGTGATCCTTGTCTTCCGAGTCGGAGAGCGGTCCCTCGTGTGTCCCTCGCGTGGGAGGGGACGGCCGAAAGGGTCTCGCTCTGGAGGCACGGGCCGGCCCCTGCGTGGCACCGGGGACCCGGAGGGCGGCCCTGGCCCGGCTGCTGCTCTCGCGTGTGAGTCTGTCTTGGGGTCGACCAGACGGCCCTGGGTGCTCCGTGTCTGGCTGCGATGGTGGCCTCTTTGGGTACGGATGTCCGTGTCACGCGCCGGAGTCGGCGGTGCGGCCGGTGCCTCGAACCGCTGCCCCGGGAGGGGTGTATCTTTCACTCTGAGTTTGCAATTTGGGCTGCGGGGTTACTGCTGATATGCTGTCCTCTGGTGAACTACTGTTGCAGAGATTGGCGCGCTGGATGTGGAGAGGTGCTCTGTTGTATCTGCGACCCGGCTGGCCGGCCCTGCTCTGGGTGAAGCCGCCGGCTGGGGTCCCTGTGCTTTGCTTTTCGCGCATCAGCTGGAGTGTCCCGGGTATTCTCCGACCCAACCGGGTGTGCTCTCCGTTGCGGGCACCTGGGGCGGTCGCGACAGCCCCATTCTGTGGGCTCCGGGCCGTGCGTGTCAGGCGTTGTTCTATCCGCGGGCTGGTCTGCCATCCCTTCCCTAGAGAGACTGGCTGACGGTCACCAGGTCGGCTCGGTGGCTCTGGGGTGAGTCCAAAACCCGTGGCTCTGCTGTGGAGTCTTCTGATCGATGTGGTGACGTCATGCTCTGCGGGGCCGCGACCGATCCCTGGAGGGGGGTGGAGAGCCATTCACAGTGAATGGGATGACTCTTCTCACGCCGTCCGTGGGGGCCGCTTGCCTTGCCTCTCCCGGCCTCTGGAGTTTGCTCTGGGAAGCATCGGGGTACAGAACCCGGCCGGACCTCTCCGTCCTTCCCCGTGCCTCTGCCTGGTGGGGGCGGCGGGGTCCTCTGACACGGCAGGCCTCCGTCGCTCTTGTTTCCTGTGCTTGTTACCTTCCGGGGTCTCACTCACCCAGATGGGAGTGTAGTGGCGTGATTTTGGCTTGCAACAACCGCTGTTTCACGAGTTCAAGCAATTCTGATTCAGCCTGCTGAGTGGCTGGGATTACAGGTCTACACTAAACAATGCTTGGTGAGTTTTTTATTTGAGATGCAGTTTCGCTCTTGTCACCCAGGCTGGAGCGGAATGCCGCAATCTCGGCTCACCGCAAACTCCGCTTCCTGGGTTCAGGCAATTCTCCTGCCTCTCAGCCTCCTGAGTAGCTGGGATTACAGGCACGAGCCACCATGCCCAGCTAATTTTTTTGTGTTTTTAGGCGAGATGGGGTGTAGCTCTTTCGGTGGCCCCCCAAAGTGCAGCGATTACAAGCATGAGCCACCGTGCCCGGCCTGGATTTTTTTTCTTTTTTGAGACGGAGTTTTTGCTCTTGTTACCCAGGCTGGAGTGCAATGGCGCGATCTCGGCTCACCGCAACCTCCGCCTCGTGGGCTCAGGCAATTCTCTTGCCTCAGCCTCCTAAGAAGCTGGGATTACAGGCACGCGCCACCATGCCCAATTGGTTTCTTGTATTTTTAGGAGAGACGGGGTTTCACCATGTTGACCAGGATGGTCTCGGTCTCTCGACCTCGTGATCCACCCGCCTCGGCCTCCCAAAGTGCTGGGATGAAAGGCGTGAGCCACCGCGCCCGGCTTTTTTTTTTTTTTTTAAACCGGAGTCTTGTTCTGTTCCTCAGGCTGGAGTCCAGAGGGGTCATCTCGGTGCAGTGTTTTCTCTGCCTCCCGGGTTGAAGCGATTCTCCTGCCACAGGTCACTGAGTAGCTTGGAATACAGGCATTCATCACCACACGTGGCTAGCTTCTGCGTTTTCGGTTGAAACCCCATGTTGGCCAGGCTGTGTCTCGCTGTTGTGACTGCTGGTGATCCACCTGCCTCAGACTCCTGAAGTTCTGGGATTATAGGACTAAGTGTGACCATGCTTGGACCTGAGTCAGGGTTATCTGTGGAGCAGAGCAGTTCCCTCGCTGCGATGTGTTAAGTCATCCCTCCACGCAAGGATCTTTCCACAGGTGTGCCAAGAAGTTTGCATATGTGGTGTGTTGTGTCAGTTAGCTGCGTTTCACTTTCTTTTGCCCCTGTAGCCATCCCTCTAAACCTGCTTCTGCCCACCTGCCCAGGGGCCCCAGAGCATGCAGCCTGTCGCTGTCCTCAGAGCCCATCGGTGGCTGCTGGCCCTATGGAGGCTTCCATCCCCAATCTACGCCGTTTCAAAGAGCCGTGCCAGAAGTCGGGGTGCTGTCCCGTCTTTGATTCCTGCTTTCTTGAGTCTGTTTCCTCCACACCGCCCTGGAAACGGCTCCGTAAGTTGGGACCAGATTCCTCCAGCCTGGTGACAAAGCCTGAGTTGTCCATGTCAGAGGATGTTACCCCTACCGAAGACTGTCTTGGGACACCTCCGCCGACCGATCAATAGGGTGGGTGCAAGTTTGGAGGTGAGTCGGGGTACTTGGCCAGCGCGGAGGAGTTCAGGCGCAAGCCCGGGCAACCTGCTGCAGTGCGTTCGTCCGCTAACGCCCGTGGCAGCCTCCACTTGCCGACCTCAGGCAATCCTCCCACCTTGGGCTCCAAAAAAGCCGGGACTACAAGCGCCAGCCATGACGAATCCCGGCCTACTTGTTACTTCTTAACTTTTTAGTATAAAGGGGGACTGGCTGTGTTGCCCGGGCTGGTCTCAAACTCCTGGGCTCGAGCGATTCTTCCACGGTATGTCTCCCAAAGGGTGGGGGTGATCGCTGTGAGCCGTGGTGCGCTGCCCGCTTTTCTATTTCGTTCCTTTTTGTCTCCGCACTTCGTCTCGCTCCCTGCGTCCCTCTCATCTCTTTCCCCCCCACTCCATTCGCTTTGTTTTTCCTCCTGGTTGCGGAGAATGTGTTGCCGTTCTTTTATTTCGTTTCTCTGTGGACGGTTTCAAGTTGGCGGGGGCGGGGGAAGGGAGAAGAGGACTCGACTGTGGTAGGTTTTCACGGGAGACCGAGGAGCGTGTGAGGTGAGTGCTTGGCTAAATGCCCTGTTCTCCCGGCTGGGCTCCTAAGAGTGCAAAGGCGGTTGGTGGTTGGAAGAGCTCGATGGGGTCGTGACTCTGCTGTTTTACTTGAAAGTGGCGATGGCTCGGAAACGTGTATGTTTTCTCCAAATTTTGAGAATTGTTTTCTTCACGTCCTCTTCCTCCCCCGTGTGGACTGTGAAAGTGTCCTGTCTGTCACCTGAATGATGCCTGCGACGGGGTCCTGTGTGTTCTTTCTCCCTCTGAGATGCATCTCCAAATGTCAAAGACGTCGTGGGCTTGTGGTTCGAGTCGGTCTTGGTCTATGCAGAGACACGTGTGTGGCGGACCCTGTCTGTGGGGTTGGCGTGGAGGGGCGGGCTGTGTTTTCGGCCTAGGGAGGACTTTCTCGACTTCAAGGTTCCGGATCTGTGGTTTTCAGGCCGCCCCGCCGGTGGGATCCGTTTCGGTGACAGGTTTGGGGCGGTCGTCGCCGGTTGTCGGGCTCCGTCTGGCGGTGTTTTTATGTCGTTCTGTTGGCTTTCCGGAGATCTGGTGGCAGCTGCCGAGGGAAGGGACCGTCCCCGCTGTGAGCTGGGCGGGGCATGGGAAAGCCTGAGGCCGTCAGTGGGGCCGTCCGTGTGGCGCCGGAGCTCTGGCAAGTCACTTGTGAGTCAGATCGGGCGTGCGGGGCTCCGTGGGGGAAGGCTGTGGGTGAGTGGCCAGGCCCACGGGCCGGCCCCTGTGTAGCAACGGTGACAGGGAGGGCGTTCCTGGGTCGAATCCTCCTCTCTCGGTCGACCAGACGGCCCAGGGTGCTCTCTTCCCCCCTCACTCTTCCCCCCTCACTCTTCCCCCCTCACTCTTCCCCCCTCACTCTTCCCCCCACCTCTCTCTCTCGGTCGACCAGACGGCGCTAGGTGCCTCCTGTCTGGCTGCGATGATGGCCTTTTTGGGGCTCACATGTCCGTGTCGGGCGCTTCTGAGTCGGCGGTGCGGCCGGTGACTCGACCCCCTGCCCCCGGGAGGGGTGTATCTTTCACTCCGAGTTGGCATTTTGGGCCGCCGGGTTATCGCCGACACGGTTGTCTGGCGACCCGTCGCGGAACAGGTAGGGCCTGTGGAGGTGTGGGGGTGCTCCGGTGTACGCGTGACCCGGCTAGCCGGTCCTGCTCTGGCTGGAGCCCCCGGCCGGGGTCCGTGTGCCTTGCCTCTCGGGCATCGGCGCGAGTGTCCCGACTCCCCGGTGCCGCCCCGGGCCCGGGTCGTCTCTGACCCAACCGGGTGTGGCGAGGAAAGGCCGAGGCGGGTGGGCTCCCGTCTGCCCGCGTCTGTGCTCCCCGCTGCGGGGACCGGGGGCGGTCGCGACAACACCCCCCGTGGGCCCCGTGCCGTGCGTGTCAGGTGTTCTCTCCGCGAAGTTGTCCGCCGTCCCTTCCCCAGAGTGACGCTGGCTGACCGCCGCCCGGTCGGCTCGGTGGCTCTGGGGTGAGCTCGAACCCCGTGGCTCCGCTCTGGGATCTTCTTCCCATCGATGTGGTGACGTCGTGCTCTCCCGGCCGCGACCGATCCGTGGCGGGCGAGGGACGGCCGTTCGCGGGGAATAGGACCGCTCTTCTCGTCCCGCCCGCGGGGGCCCCTGGCTTCTCCTCTCCCTGCCCGTGGGGTTTGCCTCGGGAGGCGTTAGGGGCACGGAATCTGGCTCGAGCTCGCCGTGCTTCCGCCCGTCCTCTGCCCCGGCGAGCATCCCTCGCTCTGGCCTCCGGTGCTTGTTGCCTTGCGGGGCCGGGCCCCTCTTCGCGGCGGCGGCGGTGGGGGGGCTGTCCCGCCGGCCCGCCGAGCTGCCCTCGCCGGGGTGGTGCGAGCGTTGGCTCCGTTTGCGCCTTTGCGGTGCTCCGGGCTGTCCCCTCCGGTGCCCGAGGCCGAGCGGTGGTGCCGTCCCGGCCCCTGGGGCCCCCCTCCTCCGGTGGCTGCCGTGGGGTCTGCGGGTGGGTCGTGAGGGGGAGCTCAGCTCGTCGGAGGGGAGGTCGTCGAGGTGGTTCGAGCGAGGTGCGCCCCTCCCGCGCGGGGTAAGGGGCGCCTCTGGTTTTCCTCGCCGTGCCGAAGACCACTCCTCCGTTCCCCAGCTGTCCCCCAGCGCCTCCGTGGGTGGCCCTTTGAGGGACGTCCGGTGGGTGGTGGAGCGTGACCCGCCCTCGGTGAGAAAGTCTTCTCTAGCGATCCGAGAGGTGCGCCTTGGGGGACCGGGCTTCCCCCTGGCCTGCCACCTCTCTTCGTGGTGGTGGCGCTGCTTGCAGCGGTTGAAATCGCTCGCGTGGAGGCAGAGTTCCGTCGTCTCTTCGGTGAGGGATGAGAAGAGGGGTCCGCCGGTCCTCGCGGTGGGGACCGAGTGCCGCTCGCCGGCCGCCTACTGTGGCCCGCGCCTCCCCGCTCTGAGTCGGGGGAGGGTCCCGCCGGGCCCGGCGTCCCAGCCCTTGGAGAGGCCGTCGTTAAACGATGGGTGCGCGTGGCGGTCCCGTCTGGCGCGAGACCCCCTTCGGCTGGGAGCCGGCTCTCCACCCGCTCCCGTGCCGAGCGGTGGCCGGGGACGACGGCCGCGCCGTGTGTGGCGCAGCGGGTCGGGCCGCCTGGGCCCGGGAGAGCGTCCACGCGGGGGGGCGTGTCGGTGTCCCGGAGCGGGGCCGGGTTCGGGAATGGATGAGATCCCGGGCACGTTGCCCTGGTGTCCGTCTTGTCGCTGAGATCGCTTTGGGGCCCCCGGTGGTGCGGCCTGGGGGGTCGTGAGGGGTCTCCGCGGTGGTGCTGAGGGCCGGTCGGCGTCCCGGGCGGGAGGGCCGCGGGACCGCCCTCGCGTCTGTGGTTGTCGGATCCCGAGGTCGTGTTTTCCCGGTGGCCTGGCCGTGCCTCAGGTTTCTGTCCGAGCCCCCGAGTGAGCGCCCGTGCCCCTACCCTCGTGGGCCCCGGGCCCTGGGTGTGAGCCCCTCCCCACCGCTGCGTCCTGCCGACGCTTTCCCTCGGAGCGGCTCTCCGGCTGCGCTGGGGCAGCCCTGTCTGGGGCCCCAGCCGGCTCCGCCTTGCTGGGGCGTCACCCCCGGCCGCCGTCGGCCGCTGTCCGCCTCCCCCTGGTGTGTGCCTTCGCTTCGGGACCCCGTGGGTAGCCCCCGCGTGGGTCCGGCGGACGTTGGAGTGGATGGCTCGGCCCGGCGTGTGTGTGTGTGCGTGCCGTAAGAGGGTTCTAGGGCGCCGGCGGCGGTGGCGGCGGTGGTAGTGGGTGTCCCGAAACCCCGTGAGGTGTGAGGTGTGTGGGTTGCGCTGAAGGCCAGGTGGCCGCTGCAGGTGCCGCGCGGGACCGCCCTTGTGCTCCAAGGCCACCGGCGGTGAGATCCCGTAGTGTGTGTCCTGGCCGCGGTCGGCTGTGCTCCAAGCGTGTCTCCGGGCCCTCGCGGTGGCCCGCCACCCCCTGTCACCGCTCGCTGCTTTCACGGCGCCTTCCCCGGCCACCTCGGCCTTGCGCCGTGATCTCGTGTCCTTCCCGAGCCCGCTCTTCCGCTCCTTGTCCGCGCCCCCCAGGTGTGCGCTTCGCTTCCGGAGCCCGTCGCGGCCCTTCCCCGAGGCGTCTTGTGTGTCGACGTGTGGGGGAGCGGCGTGTCCGGCCCCCGCGTGGCGGGCCCTGTTCGGCGTGTGCCTGCGCGCGAGTGTGCCCGGTGGTCTCTCCCGACCATCCGTGGTGGGAAGAAGAAGGTCGACCTCCACTGTGCCGGCTGCCCGACACCTCCCCGGGTTCGGGGGGTGGGGCCCGTTCTCGGTGCCCCGTCCCGCGGGGTGTGTGGGTGCTGCCGAACGGCTTCCGTCGCGTTTGGGGCCGTCGTTGGGGGTTGGGGCGGGTGCCGGTCACCCACCCCCTCTCCTCCTGTGCCTGTCCCGGCGCCCGCCGTTGGGGCTCGGAGTCCGGCCTCGGCCGGGACCCGGGCCTCGACCGGGCGTCGTGACTGTCCCCGGGTTGGGCACCCCGGGCAGCCTCTCGCTCGCCACCGGGAACGCCTGGGCTCCGCCCCGCGAGGTCGGGAACGCCGGCTCCCTCCCGGCTGCCCGGCACAGGTCGTGTGTTCTGCCGTCCCCCTGCCTCGAAAGCGGTGGCGGAAAGGGGCAGAGGGTGTGTCGTGGTGGCGGGTCCGTCGGTGGGGAGCGGAAGGTGGGGGCGGCGCCTGTGGCGTGCGCGTGGGACTCGTTCCCCGCGCTCCTGTACCCGCGTCCCTCCTTCCGTCGCGCCGCGCCGCCACGCGCCCCTGCCCGGTCTCGCGCCGGCTCGGAGCGTCGGGGGCGCGGGGTCCGGGGCCCGCCGCGCTCTACCTACCCGGTTGATCCTGCCAGTAGCATAGGCTCGTCCTGAAGAGTAAGCCGTGCATGTCGAAGTACGCACGGCCGGCGGACAGTGAAACTCCCCAGGGCTCGTTAATCGGTGATGGTTTCTTTGGTCGCTCGCTCCTCTCCGACTTGGATAACGGGGGGTAATTGGAGAGCTGTTTACTGCATGCCGAGCGCGGGGAGGATACGTGCATTTTTCAGCTCAAAAACAACCCGCTCAGCCCCGCCCCGGCCCCGGCTGGGGCGCGGGCGCCGGTGGCTTTGGTGACTCTAGATAACCTCGGGCCGATCGCACGCCCGACCCCCCCCACCCCGTGGCGGCGACGACCCGTTCCAACGTCTGCCCTATCAACTTTCGCTGGTAGTCGCCGTGCCTACCGTGGGGACCACGGGTGACGGGGAATCGGGCAGGGTTCGATTCCGGAGAGGGAGTCTGAGAAACGGCTACCACATCCAAGGAAGGCAGCAGGTGCGCAAGTTACCCGCTTCCCGACCCGGGGAGGGAGTGACGGAAAATACTCCAGGACTCCTTGGACGCCCTGTCACTGGCGTGAGTCCGGGTGAGATCCCTGAACGAGCATCCGTCGGACGACAAGTCTGGTGCCGGCAGCCGCGGTCGTTCCAGCTTCAGCAGCGTCTATTAAAGTGCCTGCAGTTCAAAAGCTCGTAGTTGGCTCTTGGGAGCGGGGCGGGCGGTCCGCTGCGAGGCGAGCCACCGCCCGTCCCCGTCCCCGCCCCTTGCCTCCCGGCGCCCCCTCGGTGCTCTCAGCCGAGTGTCCCGCGGGGCCCGAAGCGTTTCCTTGGGAAGAATGAGTCTTCAAAGCAGGCCCGAGGAGACCGGATACCGCAGCTCAGGAGTCACGGAATAGGACCGCGGTTCTGTTTTGTGGGGTTTGGGAACCGAGGCCACGGTGAAGAGGGACGGCCGGGGGCATTCGTATTGCGCCGCTGGAGGTGAAATTCTGGGACCGGGGCAAGACGGACCAGAGCGGAAGCGTTTGCCGAGAATGTTTTCGTTAATCCAGAACGAATGTCGCAGGTTAGAAGACGATGGGATACCGTCGTAGTTCCGACCATAGACGCTGGCGACTGGCGATGCGGCGGCGTTGTGCCTGTGACCCGCCGGGCAGCTTCCGGGAAGCCAAAGTCTTTGGGTTCGGGGGGAGTATAGGTTTCAAAGCTGAAACGGAGGAATGGACGGAAGGACACCGCCGGGAGTGGGGCCTGTGGCTTCATTGGACTCAAGACGGGAAACCTCACCCGGACACGTACGGGATGGACAGGATGATGGCTCTTTCTCGATTCCGTGGGGGGTGGTGCGTGGCCCTTCTTAGTTGGCGGAGCGGTGTCTGGTTAATTCCGATAAAGAACGAGACTCGGGCATGCTAACTAGGGATGCGACCCCCGAGCGGTCGGCGTCCCCCAGCTTCTTAGAGGGAGAAGTGCCGTTCAGCCACCTGAGATGGGAGCAGTAACGGGTGTGTGAGGCCCTGAGACGTCCGGGGCTGCACTAGCGCTGCACTGACTGGCTCAGCGTGTGCCTAGCCTCTACCGGCAGGCGCGGGGAACCCGTTGAACCCCATTTGTGATGCGGATCGGGGATTGCGATTCTTCCCCATGAACGCGGAATTCCCAGGAAGTGCGAGTCACAAGCCCGCGTGAAGTCCCTGCCCTGTGGACACACCGCCCGTCGCTACTGCCGATTGCATGGTGGAGGGAGGCCCTCGGATCGGCTCACGGCCCTGGCGGAGCGCTGAGAAGACGGTCGCACTGGATTAGAAGGAAAAGGAACAAGGTTTCCGTAGGTGAACCTGTGGAACGATCATGAACGGAGACGCGAGAGGCCGCGGCCCTCCGTGCCCTTCTCTGCCCGACTGACCCTGTGTGGCCCGTGCGCCGGTGGGACCCGTGACGGGCCCTGCGGGCCGCGAGACCCGGTGAACTCGGGAAGGAGAGACGGGCGAGATCTCGTGTGTGAGTGTAAGCGTGTGTCGTGGATGGATGTGGGGGAGCTTGTCGGCGGGCGGTGGGCCCTGGCCGGCTGCGACTGAGGTCGACCAGCTCTCCGCAGCGGCGCCGGACTTAGCCCCTGGCCGGCTGCGGCTGAGGTCGCCCGGCAGGCTGCCAGGGGCAGTCCCTCTGAGGTGCTGACGAGGGGTTAGACGTGATGGCGACACCTCTTTCCCCACCCCCACCCACCTCCTCTTTGCGGCGTCACTGAGACTGCCCGCGCCCAGCTGCTCCTCCGAGTTGCTTTTCAGCCCCACTCTCAGCGTTCACAGGGGTGAGAGGTCGAGAGGTCGACGCTGTGTTTTCTGTGTGGGGACCGTGGCCGTGGGATTTTGTCTGCGTGGTGTGTGTTTTTTTTGAGACGGAGTTTCGCTCTTGTTAACCCAGGCTGGAGTGCAATGGCGCGATCTCGGCTCACCGCAACCTCCGCCTCCCGGGTTCAAGCAATTGTCCTGCCCCAGCCTCCCGAGTAGCTGGGACTACAGGCGTGCACCGCCGTGCGCAGCTAATTTTTGTATTTTTAGTAGAGACGGGGTTGCATCATGTTAACCGGGACGGTCTCGATCTCTTGACCTCGTGGTCCACCCGCCTCGGCCTCCCAAAGTACTGGGATTATAGACGTGAGCCACCGGGCCCGGCCTTTTTTTTTTTTTTTTTTTTTTTTTTTTCCTCCAGACGGCGTTTCAGCATGTTGGTCAGGCTGATCTTGAACTCCCGACCTCAGGTGATTCGCGCGACTTGGCCTCCAAACTGCTTGGATTACAGGCGTGAGCCACCACGCCCGGCCTATTGTATTGTTTTGGTGGTGGTTTGTTTTTCTTTTTTTCTTTTCTGAGACGGGGTCTCCCTCTGTTTCAGCAGGTTCACCAGGCCGGTCTCGAACCCCCGACCACGTGATCCGCCCCGACCTCATGGCACCGTCGACCGCCCCTCCCTGGACTCAGGTGATCTCCTCCTCCTCCAAGTAGATGAGACTACAGGGTTCCCATAATGCCGGGAGGTAGGTCGCACGCTTGCACTTCCAGCGTGTGTGTGTGTGTGAATGTATGTGTGGGAGGCGAGGCGAGGCGGGAGGCGAGGCGAGGCGGGAGGCGAGGCGGGAGGCGAGGCGGGAGGGGAGGCGGGAGGCGAGGGGAGGCGGGAGGGGAGGCGGGAGGGGAGGCGGGAGGCGAGGGGAGGCGGGAGGGGAGGCGGGGAGGGGAGGCGGGAGGGGAGGCGGGAGGGGAGGGGAGGGGAGGGGAGGGGAGGGGAGGCGGGAGGGGAGGGGAGGCGGGAGGGGAGGGGAGGCGGGAGGGGAGGCGGGAGGGGAGGCGGGAGGGGAGGGGAGGCGGGAGGGGAGGGAGGCGGGAGGGGAGGCGGGAGGCGAGGGGAGGCGGGAGGGGAGGCGGGAGGGGAGGGGAGGCGGGAGGGGAGGGGAGGCGGGAGGGGAGGGGAGGCGGGAGGGGAGGGGAGGCGGGAGGCGGGAGGGGAGGCGGGAGGCGGGAGGGGAGGCGGGAGGCGGGAGGCGGGAGGGGAGGCGGGAGGCGGGAGGCGGGAGGGGAGGCGGGAGGGGAGGCGGGAGGGGAGGCGGGAGGGGAGGCGGGAGGGGAGGGGAGGCGGGAGGGGAGGGGAGGCGGGAGGGGAGGGGAGGCGGGAGGGGAGGGGAGGCGGGAGGGGAGGCGGGAGGGGAGGCGGGAGGCGGGAGGGGAGGCGGGAGGGGAGGCGGGAGGGGAGGCGGGAGGGGAGGCGGGAGGGGAGGCGGGAGGGGAGGGGAGGCGGGAGGGGAGGGGAGGCGGGAGGGGAGGGGAGGCGGGAGGGGAGGGGAGGCGGGAGGGGAGGGGAGGCGGGAGGGGAGGGGAGGGGAGGCGGGAGGGGAGGCGGGAGGGGAGGGGAGGCGGGAGGGGAGGGGAGGCGGGAGGGGAGGCGGGAGGCGGGAGGGGAGGCGGGAGGCGGGAGGGGAGGCGGGAGGCGGGAGGGGAGGCGGGAGGCGGGAGGGGAGGCGGGAGGCGGGAGGGGAGGCGGGAGGCGGGAGGGGAGGCGGGAGGCGGGAGGGGAGGCGGGAGGCGGGAGGCGGGAGGGGAGGCGGGAGGCGGGAGGGGAGGCGGGAGGCGGGAGGCGGGAGGGGAGGGGAGGGGAGGGGAGGGGAGGGGAGGGGAGGGGAGGGGAGGGGAGGGGAGGGGAGGCGGGAGGGGAGGGGAGGCGGGAGGGGAGGCGGGAGGGGAGGCGGGAGGGGAGGCGGGAGGGGAGGCGGGAGGGGAGGCGGGAGGGGAGGCGGGAGGGGAGGCGGGAGGGGAGGGGAGGCGAGGGGAGGGGAGGCGAGGGGAGGGGAGGCGAGGGGAGGGGAGGGGAGGCGAGGGGAGGGGAGGGGAGGCGAGGGGAGGCGAGGGGAGGGGAGGGGAGGCGAGGGGAGGCGAGGGGAGGGGAGGGGAGGGGAGGCGAGGGGAGGGGAGGGGAGGCGAGGGGAGGGGAGGGGAGGCGAGGGGAGGCGAGGGGAGGGGAGGGGAGGCGAGGGGAGGCGAGGGGAGGGGAGGGGAGGCGAGGCGAGGGGAGGGGAGGCGAGGCGAGGGGAGGCGAGGGGAGGGGAGGGGAGGCGAGGGGAGGGGAGGGGAGGGGAGGCGAGGGGAGGCGAGGGGAGGGGAGGGGAGGCGAGGGGAGGGGAGGGGAGGCGAGGGGAGGGGAGGGGAGGGGAGGGGAGGGGAGGGGAGGCGAGGGGAGGGGAGGCGAGGGGAGGGGAGGCGAGGGGAGGGGAGGGGAGGGGAGGGGAGGGGAGGCGAGGGGAGGGGAGGGGAGGGGAGGCGAGGGGAGGGGAGGGGAGGGGAGGCGAGGGGAGGGGAGGCGAGGGGAGGCGAGGGGAGGGGAGGGGAGGGGAGGGGAGGCGAGGGGAGGGGAGGGGAGGGGAGGGGAGGCGAGTGGAGGGGTTCATTTTGACCTTGATTACCCTTTACCTTTTTTCTCGCCCTCTTATTTACTTCTTTATTCTTACCGTTTCTTTTCACTTCTATGTGTTACACTGATTGTTCCTGGTTTCCTTGTTTAATTTTACATATGGATGGATTGATGGATTTTTTATTTTTATTTAATTTTTATTTTTATTTTTTTTTTGAGACGGAGTTTCACTCTTGTTACCCAGGCTGGAGTGCAATGGCGCGATCTCGACTCACCGCAACCTCCGCCTCCTGGGTTCAGGCAATTCTCCTGCCTCAGCCTCCTGAGTAGCTGGGATTACAGGCACGTGCCACCATGCCCAGCTACTGTTTTGTATTTTTAGTAGAGACGGGGTTTCACCATGTTGACCAGGATGGTCTCGATCTCTCGACCTCGTGATCTACCCGCCTCGGCCTCCCAAAGTGCTGGGATGACAGGCGTGAGCCACCGCGCCCGGCCGGATTGATGGATTTATTTAGAGGAAGGTAGGGGGGTCTCTCTTTCTCTCTCTCTCTCTCTCTCTCTCTCTCTCTCGCCCTTTTCTTTCTTCAGTCTTATTTTCTTCACGCTGGTGTGTGTGTGTCTGTCTGTGTGTGTGTGTATAAATACATCCACAAATCATAAATAACATGCGGTAATATGTATGCCAATAATCACATACTACATACGAAATGAATAATTCTTTGACATCTATGTTTATTTTCATTCACTTTGATAGTTATTTTAATTACCACCTTCGTTCACGCCCTCTTGCTTGTTTCATCTTATGGTGTCTTAATTCTTCCGTGTCATTCTTACGTTTATCCTGTCTTCGTTCGTTCGTTTAGTTAGAGGCAGGGTCTCAAGTATTTCTCTACAGCCATTCATTCCTTCTCTACAGCCATTCATTCCTTTATTTGAAGACAGGCTTGCGTTTATTTATCTAATTAGAGAGGCAGGCTCGCGTTATTGTTATTTACTTATTGAGAGGCCGACAGGCGGGCATTTCTATATTCATTCATTCATTTTATTATTGGAGATAGATAGATAGATAGATAGATAGATAGATAATACAGACGGGGTTTCACCATGTTGGCCAGGCTGGTCTCGATGTTCTGTCGGACTTCAGGTGATCCACCCGCCTCAGCCTCCCGACGCACTGCGGGGATCACAGGCCTGAGCCACCGTGACCGGCTAGTCATTTCTTTCTTTATCTATCGATCGATTTCTTTAGAGGCAGGCTCCCTCGCATTGATTTGTTCGTTTGTTTCTTTGTTTATTATTTATTGGGGGAAGGCTCACATTTCGCATGTCTCTCTGACTCTCTCCCTCCCTCCCTCTGCCTGTCTCTCTTTAAAGGCAGGGTGTCGCTCGCTCTGGCGCCCCGGGATCATTCCAGCCTCAACGCTTTGGACCGAGCCGTCATCCCTCCTCTGGTCCCTCCCGTCCCCACTATCTGGGACTACACGCGTGCGCCACGCCACCACGGGGGTTAACTATTGCATCGTCTTTCATGGAGGTAGGTATGTGAGATGGGGTTTGGGGTTCCGCCATGTCGCCCAGCCTTGTCCGGAACTCCTCCTCTCCAGAGAGGCGTGCGCCTGCCTTGGCCTCTCCCAGTGCTGTTGTTACAGGCGTGAGTCACTGCGCCGGACTCCATCTCTGTTTGCCTGCCTGCCTGCCTGCCTGTCTTACCTATCACCTTCTTAGTAGGCATGGGGTCTCGCTTTGTGGTCCACAGTCTGGACACGTATATTTCTTTTTTTTTTGGAGACGGAGTTTCGCTCTTGTTACCCAGGCTGGAGTGCAGTGGCGCGATCTCGGCTCACCTCAACCTCCGCCTCCCGGGTTCAGGAGATTCTCCTGCCTCAGCCTCCTGAGTACGTGGGATTACAGGCACGCGCCACCATGTCCAGATAATTTTTTGTATTTTTACTAGAGACGGGGTTTCACCGTGTTGACCGGGATGGTCTCGATCTCTTCACCTCGTGATCCACCCGCCTCGGCCTCCCAAAGTGCTGGGATGACAGGCTTGAGCCACCGCGCCCGGCACGTATATTTCTTTTTCCACTTGGATGCTGAGGCGGATGATGATCGTTGACACAGGTGGAGGTGATGTCGACCCACAGCTCGAGATGATCTCAAACTTCTGCGCTCCGGCCGTCCTCCCACGTCGGCCTTTCGGACCGCTGCGATGACGGCCGTGAACGTGGAACGGGCCCGGTCCTGTTTGTCCCGTGTGCTCCTTTCCGGTCCCTGTTTCCGGCCCGGAGGCATCGTTGATAGTACGGGCCTTGCAGACGCAGCCGATTTTCACGCACGACTCGCGATCCGGCCTTGCCTTTCCTGTGCCCCGAGCCCCATCGAGGGTGGCGCCCCTGATCTCTGATGGTGGTTTTCTATAGTGGAGAGAGCGCTGGCGTTGGCCGTGTGCACCTGCTTTTTTTTTTTTGGACGGAGTCTCGCTCTCTGTTGCCCGGCAGGCGCGAACCCCACCTCCCGGGTTCGAGCGGTTCTCCTGCCTCAGCCTCCACGGCAGCCGGGACTGCAGGCACCTGCCACCACGCCTGGCTCCCTTTCCTCCCAGTAGAGACGGGGTTTCAGCACGTGGGCCACGATGGCGCTCACCTCTTGACTTCGTGATCCTTCCGCCTCGGCCTCCCGAGGCTTTCGAGGTCGGATTTCCGTGGGACGGGCGTGCTTGCGTGCGAACTGACGGGGCTTTCCAGATCCGTGTCCTGGCAGATGTCTCTGGCTCGGCGTCCCCCATATCGACTGCCTGACTTTTCTTCTTCTTCTAATTTTTTTCTCTCTCTCTAAGCTGGGCTCACCTTCCCACCCGTGTTGCCCGGTCGCTCAGGCTGGCTGGCCTCGACCTTATGGACTCTTTCTTTTTATTTTATGGTATTTCTTTATTTTTTTAAGACGGGGTTTCACCGTGTCGGTCGAGCCGGTCTTGAACTCCCGACCTCAGGTGATCCGCCCGCCTTGGCCTCCAAACTGCTTGGATTCCAGGCGTGAGCCACCGCGCCCGGCCTTGGCCCGTTTCAACTTTTGTATGCTTGGTGTTCCTATTCTATTTGCCAGGTGATGTGTGATGGAAGCTGCTGCCGCTTAGCTGTGTTGGGAACCTCTGTTCTTAGAACAGATTTTCATACTCCCTGAGACTTTCCCCTCCAAAAGAGCATCTCTTGAAAGATGGAGACGATTTAAAACATAAAGAGAAGCACAAAAATTTTGCACGCAGTGGAAGTTTCTTTGGCCGCACTCCCAGGGCGTACCTTGGACCAGTAGGAGGGAGGGAGGGAGGGAGGGAGCGAGCCAGCGAGCCAGCTGCAGTGGGTGCGTGGGTTGGTTAGATCTGGTGGGTTTTCCGTGCTAAGTCCTCGCGGGAGGCCCAAAAGACCCGCCGGGAGCCTCCTCCCCTGGAGAACCGCATGGAGGCTGCTTTCAAATTGGCCCGCGAGAGTTTCGCCGGATGGCCTGGGAGGGCCGGATGGGACGAGACTGGACCGCCGGGGACTGTGCTGTTCTTCCTGGGTGTAGGGGCGGGTTGACTTAAAGGATAAACGGCCCCGGCATGAAACGCGAAAACTCTAAGATGCATTTCTAGGGTGCCCGGGTATGAGAGTGTCACATAGGACGCCCTTCTTTCCGTCAGCAGCTTGCCTTTAGCTTCCTCAGCCGTCAGGACGACTTCCCATCAGAGCCTATTGTCCCCCCTTTTCTCACCGCAGAGATGACACACGAGAGGGAGAAAGAAAGAGCTCAATAGATGCCGCTTGGCCTCCTCTGTGGACTCCTCAGTCACCAAGAGACATATGGGCGACTAGACGGAGACGCAAATCAAACACCATTTCTGGGTCCTCATGGTCGGAATGCGCGCTCTCTCTCTCTCTCTCTCTCTTTCTTTCTTCTTTTTCACCTGGCCTAAAGAGACACCCACTGAAAGTAAGAAAGAGAGAGCTCCTTCCAATGATTGTATTGATTTCAAGACAGCGTCTCACTCTGTCACCCTGGCTGGAGTGCAGGGGTGTCATCGTAGCTCACTCACTCACTGCAGTCTAGAGACTCCTTAGCTCCAGAGATTTTTCCGCCTCCAGAGTACGTGGGACCACAGGCATGCGCCACTGTGCCCAGATCATTCATTTCTTTATTTATTTATTCATTCATTTGAGATGGGATTTCACTAAGTTGGTCAGGCTGGTCTGGAACTCCCGACCCCAGGTGATCCGTCCGCCTCGGCCTCTTAAAGTGCTGGGATGACAGGTGTGAGCCACCAGGCCCGGCCCCTCTGGTAGGTTTTTTTTTGTTTGTTTGTTTGTTTTTTTTGTTTTTGGTTTGTTTTTGTTTTTTAAAGATGGGGTTTCACCATCGTTGGCCAGGCTGGTTTTGAACTCCTGACCTCAGGTGATCCACCAACCTCAGCCTCCCAAAGCGCCAGGATTACAGGCGTGAGCCACTGCGCCCGGCTTTCAGATCCGTGGTTTTTTATTTTTGAGACGGAGTTTCGCTCTCGTGACCCAGGCTGGAGTGCGATGGCGCGATCTCGGGGCTCACCGCATCCTCCGCCTCCTGGGTTCAGGCGATTCTGCTGCCTCAGCCTCCCGAGTAGCTGGGATGACAGGCACGCGCCACCGTGCCCAGCGAATGTTTTTGTATTTTTCGTAGAGACGGGATTTCACCATGGTGACCGGGATGGTCCGTTTTTAAATGTGTTTCTACAGACAGGGTCTCATCGGTTCGTCGCGATCCTCCTGACCCGGCGTCTCAGCGTTTTGGGATGACGGATGGGCTCCGGCCACACTGTGCCTGGTCTCCGGCGACCGATTTGCGACCACGACGGACGTGCTGATATTTTTTTTCTCTTTTTCATTCTTCTCTCTTTGAGATGGAGTCTCGCTCCGTGCCGGGCGAAGCGAGGCGCATCGCTTTGGAAGCGGCGGCGGCGCCGCCTTCTAGGGCCCCGTTCCGATGCCGAAAGCCCCGTTCCCCTTCTGGAGACGGAGGGGACGGCTCCCACCGCCTCGGGCTCCTCTCCGTTCCTTCGGAAGCTGTTGCAGGCGCCGCCCCGCACGAAGGCTGGCTGCCGCGGCTGGGGCTGGGGGGACGCGGTGGAGCTGGAAGAGTCTCCTCTTCTCCGGCTTCAGCCTTCAGTAGCCGGAACCATAGGCGCGCACCACCACGCCCGGCCGCTTTTCCTATCTTCAGTAGGGATGGGGTTTTCGCCGTGTCGGTCAGGCTGGCCTCGAACTCCTGACCTCAAGTGATCCGCCCTCCTGGGTCTCCCAAAGTGCTGGGAGGACGGGCGGGAGCCACCGTGCTCACGGGGAGAGGGGATCGATGGCGTCGATGCGTGGCAGAAACGACCTAAGGAAGGGCCGGCCGGCCGCGGTGAAAGGTGGCAGGGTGCGAGCTCGCTCTTTTTTCCTTTTCCCCGTTAGTGACTCACTTAAGTCACTTGGACTTTGTGTCACCCCATCCCAAAGACGGATGTGTGGAATCCCACCGGGAGGGAGGGGAGACACGGATCGGGGTATCTGGCGACCTGGGCCTGGGGAGACCGTGGTCCTTCGCTGCTCATGGAAAGGCCACGTGGGGGCAGAGGGAGCGCTTTGCCTTTGGCCCTTTGAAGGTTCGCCTGAAACGTCAACTCATCAGAGACGGATGAATCGGAGAACAGGCCAGACGCGTTCTGTTTCTGGGACCCGTCTTCACGGGAGCCCTGCGGAACGAAGGAAGGCCCCCGGGATGACTTGGGTGCCACAGGCTGTGTCTTCTCGGACTGTAGGTCCTGAGACCTTCGGCTCCGGGGAGGGCCCTGCTGGGCTTCCCCACTCGGCGTACGATTTGGGACGTCGAGGCCAGGCTCCCGCTTGGATGGAAGGGGCGTGTTTCAGACTTTTCTCTCTGTCACTTGTGGCGTCTATACTTCTCGTAGTTCCCTGATAAACGCCTGGACTGAAAAATGAACGGTTAAGGAAAGTCTTACCTAGCGAAACCCATGGTGGAGCAGGCACAAAGGAAGAAAGCTCATAGCCGGGCGCGGTGGCTCAAGCCTGTCATCCCAGCACTTTGGGAGGCCGAGGCGGGTGGATCACGAGCTCAAGAGATCGAGAGCATCCCGGTCAACATGGTGAAACCCCGTCTCTACTAAAACTACAAAGAATTAGCTGGGCATCGTGGCGCGTGCCTGTCATCCCAGCTACTCGGGAGGCTGAGGCAGGAGAATCGCCCGAACCCGGGAGGCGGAGGTTGCGGTGAGCCGAGATCGCGCCATTGCACTCCAGTCTGGGTAACGAGAGCGAAACTCCGTCTCAGAAAAAAAAAAAAGGAAGAAAGCTCATGACCGTGGCATAGGTTTCTGGACATAGGACCTATCACGGTGTGTTGCTGTGAGTGATTTCTAAGACGTGGCCACTGTATCGCTACTGGGCTGGGACGGCAGTGGTGTTCTCGTGGTGAGACGCCGCGTGGAGCCACGCGCAGTGTGTGGACTCCGATCTTAGCGGTCAGATGTGGGTGCTCTGGGATTCGCCGAACTAGATTCCTGGCCGATTCACCAGAGGGTGGACTCTGGTGAACACGATTCAGAAATGCATACTAGGCCGGGCGCGGTGGCTCAAGCCCGTCATCCCAGCGACTCGGGAGGCTGAGGCAGGAGAATTGCCTGAACCCAGGAGGCGGAGGTTTCGGTGAGCCGAGATCGCACCACCGCACTCCAGCCTGGGCAACGAGAGTGAGCGAGAGCGGACGTTTGTGGGGGTGGGGGGAAGAAATGCAAACGTTGGGAGTGAAAACTTGACCCCGGGGCAGGAGGGAGCGTGCTGCGAGCTATCTTCTTCTCCCTGTGAAATCCACGCTGTGTCCGGGAGCGTGGATTTCACGGACCTTCGTTTCCCTGTCACAGGTATTGCCACCCTGAGGCGGTGGGACTGGAGTCCACTCGGAAACGCTATGCACTGGACTTCCATCTTAGATGGGGCCCGTCTCCACCCCTAGCGTCCGTCCACACGCCCCCACCCCGGTCTCCTCTCCCTCCTCTCTAGCGGAATTGAAGTGCCCGATGAACGCATGGGCGGGTGCCTAGGCCGTGTCCCCTGGGGGCTCTGCTCAACTAGGTGCAGGCGGGCATCCCCTGACAGAACTCCCTGGGCCCAGAAACGACCTGGTCCGAGCGGGATCGGGGAGAGGCCGGCGACGCGGCGTGCCTGAGCCGCCCCCTCCCGCCCCCCGCCTCCCGCCCCCCGCCTCCTCCACCTCCACCCCGACCCAGAGCGATCCACGGTTCCCGTCTTCTCCGTGTGACGCCTGCAAGCACCAGTTGTCTTCGGGCATCACCTAGCGGCCACTGGGATGGAAAATCGAGGTGGCGCGGAGGGAGGTCCGCGCGACCGCTTCACGGAGCCTGGGGCAACCGGTTTCTCTTCCTCCCATCTGGGGGCGCGTCCCTCTCTCCGCTGTTGCCTGGGGAACCTCCGCCCTGGCGGGGGCCCGGTTATTTTTTATCAGCACTTTGTGTTTGTTTGTTGGTGTCTTTCATGCACACAGACTCTTCGACTTGGGCTTTATGAGGAGTTGGTTTATTTTTGAAGCCCCCTCCCCCACCCCTTTACTCCGAAGCAGTGACTTTGTGAGCTGGGTTCCCCCCAACACCGCGTGGAAACGTTCTGGAGCCAGCCGGGTGGGCCCCCATCTTCTCTCCCCTCCCCCCACGCTTTCCCGGTTGACATTTGCATCGGTGATCGCCAGGCCTCACCTCACTCGGTGGCCACTGTTTTGGAAGATGGGGGGCTGGGGGTGGAGCAGGGTCTCACTTCCCCAGAGGCAGCTGCGGGCGGTGGCACAGCCTTTGGTCCGCGTGGGCAAGCGGGTGGGCGGGCTGGACTGTAGTGGTGGGGTTTCTTTTCACCCCGTTCACTCGTCAGGCCTCCCTCCCTCCCTCCCTCCCTCCCTCCCTAGGAGAGCTTCATCTTGGCTGGGTCTCAGTCACCTTTTATCATGATGTCTTCTTTTCTCCTTCTCCCGGCCAGCGTATTTGCAAAATGGGAAGGGCATCGTGGCTCCACCCTGGGCCGCAGTAGAATTTGCCCAACATAGACGTGCTATCTAAGAAGTCATGCTTTGCTCGCTGAAGATGACCGGAGGCGATGCCGGCCTCGGCACGGAATTCTAGGAAGGCGTACCTTTCCCTCGGGACGTGTCAGCTGCTGTCTTCCTCCAGAGGCTGACTAGCGCTTTTGAGGATTGCTCGAGGTAGAGTGACAGCCTGTTGATGTCAGCTGCACTTCATCATGTGATAACCTGTTTTTTGCCAGTTAAAACGAGCTCTCTCTTTCTCAGACTAAAAACTTGTTCAGGCTTTCTGTTAGCCTCCCGAGCTGGACAGACTCCATCTTAGCTTCTACATTTTCGTTATTTCCCCACCATTCCGAATGGAACCAGACTATGTAACTGGGGCGGGCTGGCACTCGGGCACCTCCCGGAATGCATTTGTTGATAAGAGGCCATCTAGCAGAATGGTGGTCAATGTGTGCATTCAACTGACAGAGGAAAACTGATGTGTGTTTGCGGCAGTTCGGAAACTTTTTCCTCGGAGAATGTAGCAACAGTCATTTCCAGCCCTATAGTGGCATATAAGAGTTAACAGTAAGAACGCATTTAAGGGCCGGGCGCGGTGGCTCAAGCCTGTCATCCCAGCACTTTGGGAGGCCGAGGCGGGTGGATCGCGAGGCTGACAGATCGAGACCATCCTGGTCAACATGGTGAAACCCAGCCTCTACTAAAAATACAAAAAATTAGCTGGGCATGGTGGCGCGTGCCTGGAATCCCAGCTACTCGGGAGGCTGAGGCAGGAGAATCGCCTGAACCCAGGAGGCGGAGGTTATGGTGAGCCGAGATCGCGCCATTGCACTCCAGTCTGGGTAACGAGAGTGAAACTCCGTCTCAAAAAAAGAATGCGTTTAAAATGAAAGACCCGGTTCTTAAACAAACTGATCTGCTGTGTGTTGGTTCCTTTTGGTACTTGTATCTATATTTAGATTCGCCGAGTTAGAAACCCGTTTCTTCTAAAAGCTGCGTTTGGACATTCCAGAGTGGATGGGAGGACAGGCTGTAATGAGAAATATCTGGCTCTAAAACAAAAACGGAGTTATCTAGCAGAATGATTGTCAATGCGTGTATTCAACTTACAGAGTTAAACTAATGTGTGTTTGCAGCAGTTCAGAAAACTTTTCTTTGGAGAATGTAGAAACAGTCATTTCCAGCCCCATAGTGGCATATAAGAGTCAGCAGTAAGCGTGCTTTTAAAACACAAAAGACGTGCTTCGTACAAACTGATCTACTGTGTGTTGGTTCCTTTTAGGAAGTTGTATCTATGTTTAGATTCAGCGAGTTAGAAACACGTTTCTTCTAAAAGCTGCGTTTGGACATTCCAGAGTGGATGAGAGTACAGGCTGTAATGAGAAATATCTGGCTCTAAAACAAAAACGGAGCTATCCAGCAGAATGGTTGTGAATGTGTGCATTCAATTTACAGAGTTAAACTGATTTGTATTTCAGGAGTTCAGAAACCCTGTCCTTGTAGAATGTAGAAACAGTCATTTCCAATTAGCTGGGCATGGTGGCACGTGCCTGTAATCCCAGCTACTCGGGAGGCTGAGGCAGGAGAATTGCCTGAACCCAGGAGGCGGGGGTTGCGGTGAGCCGAGATCACGCCATTGCACTCCAGCCTGGGTAACTAGAGCGAAACTCCGTCTCAAAAAAACAAACAAACAACAACAACAAAAAATAAAAACAGAAAGAAACAGTCATTTCCAGCCCTATAGTGGCATATTAGAGTTAGCAGTAAGAATGCGTTTAAAACACAGAAGACCCGCTTCTTACAAACTGATCTGCTGTGTGTTGGTTCCTTTCAGGAAGTTGCATCTATGTTTCGATTCAGCGAGTTAGAAACACATTTATTCTAAAAGGTGCGTTTGGAGATTCCACAGTGGATTGGGGGTACAGGCTGTAGTGACAATTATCTGACTATAAAACAAAAACGGAGCTGTCCGGCAGAATGGTTGTCAATGTGTGCATTCAACTTACAGAGGTGAAGGGATGTGTGTTTGCAGGAGTTCAGAAACCCTTTCTTCCATTCTTTCTTTCTTTTTCTTTTTTTTTTTTTTTTTTTTTTTTTTTTTTGAGACAGAGTTTCTCTCTTGTTACCCAGGCTGGAGTGCAATGGCGCGATCTCGGCTCACCCGCAACCTCCGCCTCCTGGGTTCAAGCAATTCTCCTGCTTCAGCCTCCTGAGTAGCTGGGATTACAGGCACACGCCACCATGCCCAGCTAATTTTTTGTATTTTTAGTACAGACGGGGTTTCACCATGTTGGCCTGGATGGTCTCGATGTCTTGGCCTCGTGATCCACCCGCCTTGCCTCCCAAAGTGCTGGGATTACAGGCTTGAGCCACCGCGCCTGGCCAGAAACCCTTTCTTTGGAGAATGTAGAAACAGTCATTTCCAGCCCTATACTGGCATATAAGAGTTAACAGTAAGAGTGCGTTTAAAACACAGAAGACCCGCTTCTTACAAACTGATCTGCTGTGTGTTGGTTCCTTTTAAGAAGTTGCAACTATGTTTCGATTCAGCTACTCAGGAACACATTTCTTCTAAAAGCTGCCTTTGGACATTCCAGAGTGGATGGGAGTACAGGATGTAAAGAGAAATTTCTGGCTCTAAAACAAAAACGGAGATGTCCAGCAGAATGGTTGTCAATGTGTGCATACAACTTACAGAGTTATACGACACCTCCGGGACAGATGAATATGGTGGGTGCAAGTTCGGAGGTGAGGCGGGTACTTTGCTAGAGCCGAGGAGTTCAAGACCAGCCCAGGCATCAGGCTGCAGTGCATTCGTCTGGCCAAGGCCCATGGCAGCCTCCACTTCCCGACCTCAGGCAATCCTCCCACCTCGGGCTCCAAAAAAGCTAGGACTACAGGCGCCTGCCGTCATGATGCCCGGCCAATTTTTTTTTTTTTTTTTTTTTTTTTTTTTTTGAGACGGAGTTTCGCTCTTGTTACCCAGGCTGGAGTGCAATGGCGCGATCTCGGCTCACCGCAACCTCCGCTCCTGGGTTCAGGCAATGCTCCTGCCTCAGCCACCTGAGTAGCTGGGATTACAGGCACGCGCCACCACGCCCAGCTAATTTTTTGTATTTTTAGTGGAGACCAGGTTTCAACATTTTCACCGGGATGGTCTCGATCTCTCGACCTCGTGATCCACCCGCCTCGGCCTCCCAAAGAGCTGGGATGACAGGCTTGAGCCACCGCGCCTGGCCTTCAACTTCATATTTGAATTAGATCCTCTGTAGATGTCCTAAGCCCAAGAGAAAACAGTGTGCTTTATGAAGTTCCATTATTGTCCTTTTTAAAATATTCGAACCATGCGAAACCAATCAGTCTTTTCTGACAAGTTACCTAAGAAATTTTTCTTTAAACTGAACGGTATTGAATGTCAGGCTAAATTTTTAAAGTGACATTCTGATTATAAAGAAAAAAGGAATTCCTAAATGGAAATACTTGGAGTTTGCCTGCTGAAAATTTAGCTTGTGGAGATGTGAGAAAAAGATTTAAGCGTTGGCAAAAGATTGCAATAAGGTAAACGATGTGGTTTTCTCACCGGTGATTTTGCAACTTGAAACATTCCAAAAAGAATTACTGATCACAAAGTTTCTTTTAGCTTCTAGCCCTGAAATGCTTGGCATACATAAAGCTCTTACAGATATTTGGTTAAATTAAATTTATATTGACATTTTCTTCTTCTTCTTCTTCTTATTATTATTATTATTTTGAGATGGAGTTTCGCTCTCGTTACCTAGGCTGGAGTGCAATGGCGCGATCTCGGCTCACCGCAACCTCCGCCTCCTGTGTTCTGGCAATTCTCCTGCCTCAGCCTCCTGAGTAGCTGGGATGACAGGCACGCGCCACCATGCCCAGCTAATTTTTTTTTGTATTTTTAGTAGAGACGGGGTTTCACTATATTGACCAGGATGGTCTCGATCTCTTGACCTCGTGATCCACCCGCCTCGGCCTCCCAAAGTGCTGGGATGACAGGCTTGAGCCACCGCGCCCGGCTATATTGACATTTTCTATAAGTTGGCCTACGTTTCTAGCTTGTGTGGGTATGTGTAAAACAGAGAACATTTTGAGGCATTCCATTTTACAACTGATAGATGCTGACATCAACCTGCCCCTTTCTACACTCTATTCTTGAAAGTTGAATCACAGTGAAATTTTAAAAGTGGATTTTTTTCTCATAAAAAGCAGAAGTTTCTCAAAAAGGTAATAGTAGAATTATCATATGATGCAAAAACTCGACTCCTAACTATACACCTAAAAGAATTAAAAGTAGGGACTCAGCTACGGATACATCAGTGCTCATTCTAGCATGATTCAATCGCTGAAAGGCAGAAAAACTCACATGCCCATCCGCAGGTGAATCAATTAATAAAATAGGATACATTCATATCATGGAATAGGATTCATCCTTTAAAAATAAAATTTTGATACATGCTATAACATGGACGAACCTAGAAAACATGACAGGTGTCATAAACCAGACACAAAAGAAAAAAATGTGGCATGATGATCCTTATGTAAAACATCTAGAATAAGCAAATTCATAGAGACAGAAGGTAGGTTAGAGGTCATCAAGGACCATAGAGGGGGTGGGGGCAATCAGGCGTTCTTGTTTCATGGTCCAGAGTTTCTGCTTGGGGAAAATGAAAAAATTGAGAAATAAATCGTGGTGATGGTCGAATAACATTATGAATATAATTAATCCCACCAAATTGTATACTTAAAAATAGCTTGAATGGCAAAATTTATACTCTGTGTCTTTTACTACAATAAACAATTTTAAAAGAGGTTTCTTCAAACTCATCCTCCAACAAAGTAACAAATACTCCTTGAAGAAAGCTAGGAAAACTTTAAAAAGTAAAATGAAATGAAAGCCACCTGTTCTTCCACCAAGTAGGGATAACATGTGATTAATGTGTTGTACAATTTGCTCTTCTGACCAGTAGTATAGATACATGCAGATACACACACACACACACACACACACACACACACACACACAAAGTCTCTGAAACCAATGAGAATAAATTACATAGAAATATGACATCGGACCAATGATAGTATTGGTATAGAAAGGAAAAAAGAGCCGGGCGTGGTGGCTCAAGCCTGTAATCCCAGCACTTTAGGAGGCCAAGGCGGGTGGATCACGAGATCAAGACATCGAGACCATCCTGGTCAACATGGTGAAACCCCGTCTCTACTAAAAATACAAAAAATCAGCTGGGCATGGTGGCACGTGCCTGTAATCCCAGCTACTCAGGAGGCTGAGGCAGGAGAATTGCCTGAACCCAGGAGGCGGAGGTTGCGGTGAGCCGAGATCGCGCCATTGCACTCCAGCCTGGGTAACACGAGCGAAACTCCGTCACACACACACACACACACACACACACACACACACACACACAGTCTCTGAAACTGATCAGAATAAATTCCATAGAAATATGACATCGGACCAATGATAGTATTGGTATAGAAAGGAAAAAAGATGAACTTTTATAGATTAAAAGTGGATGGAAGACATTGATAGCAATTGGTCCCGTTCGAATTATGAGCCGTTCTCTGACACTTTTATCTGTACCGAGATGCCCTTAGGGTTTACCTTGCCCAGGGGGTCACATTTGCCATCCTTAGCCATCCAAGCCTTCCCCAAGTCATAAGCAGAAGCGAGCACGGCTCTTTCCCTCCTAGTTTTGGCTACTGTCATTCTCTTTGCCACGAAATGCTTTTGCACTTCCTCAAGTACAAACCCATTCAATCCTCCGCATCCATCTAATGAGATGCTGTGGGCCAGAGGTCAGCAGTTTGGGGCCATGGGGGAGAAGAAACATCATAGGTGCAAATTCCACCCACGGATGATCGGGAGTGGTGAGCTCCCTCTAAAATAGGTTTTGAGGAGAGCCTGGGGATTGCCAAAGGCACCGAATCCTTTGAAAGGAGCGGGAGGCAGGGGCGAGGAAGCTGGGAACTGGGAGGAGGCGAGCTGGGAGTGAATGGGGGAGGGGCGCGGCGCGCGGCTGCTGCACCGGACTGAAATTTTGTACCTTACGGGAGTAGGTGAGCCGGGCTTGGGAATGGGGACCGGGAGGCAGGGTGGGATGGACAGACAGCCCCACTCCCGGGAGCACAGTATGTTTTCTACTGAGTGCGCAATGCTCGAAGAGCGCTCAGATTTTCCAATAGAAGAAATGTAGTTTTCAGGTATTGTGAAAGAAGAACGTGTTTGTACAGCGCCTTATCATTTATGTATGTTATCTTGTAAACAAATTTCTGGAGTCTTAGAACTAATGCGTAATGTGTCAACTGTCATGATTATTACCCCTATTTATTTGTTTACTTCTTTCTTTGTGGATCCTTTTTTGAGGCAGGGTCTTGCTCTGTCGCCCAGGCTGCATCGCAGCTGCAGAGGCGTCAGCTCGGCTCACTGCAAGCTCTGCCTCCCGGGTTCAGGAGATTCTCGCGTCTCAGCTGCCTGAGTAGCTGGGATTCTCAGCATGGCTCTGCGCTCGGCTACATTTTTTGCATTTCGAGTAGAGACGGGATTTTGCCATGTTGGCCAGGATAGTCTCCAACTCCTGGCCTCAAGCGATCCACCCGCCTCGGCCTCCAAAGTGCTACGATTCCAGGCGTCAGTCACCGCGCCGGACCTATTAACCCGTTTTGTCTGTGAGGACTCTGAGGTCTGGGAAAACTGGACAAAGCAGAAACTCATGCCAAAGCCTTCTGTCCCCGTGTGCAGAGAGCGCTCTGTGACAGCCCAAGCTGATTTTCCAAGAATGTGATCACGCTTTGTCAGATTTGCAACGTTTCTGATATTAAGACATCAGGTCAAAGTGCAACGTTCATAGAGAACTGAAGGGCTTGCATTCAAACAATTCTTCTGAAAATATAAGAAATGGCTTTGTCGGCCCGGCGCGGTGGCTCACGCCTGTAATCCCAGCACTTTGGGAGGCCGAGGCGGGTGGATCATGAGGTCAAGAGATCGAGACCATCCCGGTCAACATAGTGAAACCCCATCTCTACTAAAAATACAAAAAATGAGCTGGGCATGGTGGCGGGTGCCTGTAATCCCAGCTACTCGGGAGGCTGAGGCAGGAGAATCGCCTGAACCCAGGAGGCGGAGGTTGTGGTGAGCCGAGATCGCGCCATTGCACTCCAGCCTGGGTAATGAGAGCGAAACTCCGTCTCAAAAAAAAGATTATATATATATAAATGCATTCTGGAGCCAGGCACAGTGGTGTGTGCCTGCAGTCCCAGCTACTCGGGAGGCTGAGGCTGTTGTACTATCAACTGCCAGGTCTTAATCTTTCCATTATTTTGAACCCATGCAGTGAGCGTTTCCCTCCAAAGGGCACGTTGGTGCTCAAAATGTTTTCACCTTTTGGGCTCGATGCGATGGCTCACGCCTGTAATCTCAGAATTTTGGGAGGCCAAGGGGGGCGCATCACAAGATCCGGAGTTCAACACCAGCTTGGTAGACATGGTGAAACCCCGTCTCTACTAAAAATACAAAAATTACCTGGGCGTGGTGGCACGTGCCTATAATCACAGCTACTTGAGAGGCTGAGGCAGGACAATCTCTTGAACCGGGGAGTCGGAGATTGCAGTGAGCCAAGATGGTGCCACTGCACTCCAGTCTGGCAACAGAGCAAGAGTCTGTCTCAGAAGCCATAAAAAATGTTTTCACCCTTTGTTGCGTTTCAGAGTTCGGATTTGTTTTTATCAGCGATGTTCAGTCTGTACTAAAACACCTGTGTAAGGGGTAAAAGAGCATCCCTGACCGATCTTCCTTCCTTCCTTCCTTCCTGCCTCCCTCCCTCCTTTCCTTCCTTCCTTTTGAGACAGAGTCTTGCTCTGTTGCCCAGGCTGCAGAGACTTGATCTTGGCTCACTACAACCTCTGCCTCCCACGTTCAAGCAATTCTCCCACATCAGCCTCCCAAGTAGATGGGACGACAAGCACCTGCCATCACACCCAGCTGATTTTTGTATTTTTAGTAGAGACGGGGTTTCACCGTGTTGACCGGGCTGCTCTTGAACTCCGGACCTCAGGTGATCCACCCATCACGGCCTCCCAAAGTGCTGGGATTATAGGCCTGAGCCACCACGCCTGGTCGTCTTGGACACTTAGCAGTAACTGCCAGTTGGCAGGGCAGGGAACAGTGGTCCCCTTGCATGTGATTGAACAGAAAGGTTTCCATGGATCTTGGAATAACGGTGGGGGAGGGTGATGGTATTTGCCTTGAGGGGAGGTGACAGATGGGGTGGGGGCTGTCAGCAAAGGAACAACTTGGTCATAACAGGAATTGACAAGAGGCCAACTCTTTCTTTTCTATTTACTTATTTTTTATTTATTTATTTATTTTTTGAGACAGAGTTTCGCTCTTGTTACCGAGGCTGGAGTGTAATGCTGCGATATCAGCTCACCGCAACCTCCGCCTCCTGGGTTCAGGCGATTCTGCAGCCTCAGCCTCCTGAGTAGCTGGCATGACAGGCACGCGCCACCACGCCCAGCTAATTTTCTGTATTTTTAGTAGAGACCGGGTTTCACCATGTTGACCAGGATGGTCTCAATCTCTCGACCTCGTGATCCACCCGCCTGGGCCTCCCAAAGTGCTGGGATGACAGGCTTGAGCCACCGCATCCGGCCAGAAACCCTTTCTTTCAAGAATGTAGGAACAGTCATTTCCAGCCCTACACTGGCTTATAAGAGTTAGCGTAAAGAATGCATTTAAAACACAGAAGACCGGCTTTTTACAAACTGATCTGCTGTGTGTTGCTTCCTTTAGGAAGTTGCAACTATGTTTCGATTCAGCGAGTTAGAAACACATTTCTTCTAAAAGCTGGGTTTGGACATTCCAGAGTGGATGGCAGTACAGGATGTAAAGAGAAATATCTGACTCTAAAACAAAAACAGAGCTATCCAGCAGAATGGTTGTCAATGTGTGCATTCAACTGACAGAGTTTAAACTGATTTTGTATTTCAGCAGTTCAGAAGCCCTTTCTTTGGAGAATGTAGAAACAGTCATTTCCAGCCCTATACTGGCATATAAGAGTTATCAGTAAGAATGCGTTTAAAACACAGAAGACCCGCTTCTTACAAACTGATCTGCTGTGTGTTGGTTCCTTTTAGGAAGTTGCAACTATGTTTAGATTAAGCAATTAGAAACACATTTCTTCTAAAAGCTGCCTTTGGACGTTCCAGAGTGGATGGGAGGACAGGATGTAAAGAGAAATATCAGGCTCTAAAACAAAAGCGGAGCTTTCCAGCAGAATGGTTGTCAATGTGTGCATTCAACTTCCGGAGTTAAACTGATTTGTATTTCACCAGTTCAGAAACCCTTTCTTTGTAGAATGTAGAAACAGTCATTTCCAGCCCTATACTGGCATATAAGAGTTAGCAGTAAAAATGCGGTTAAAACCCAGAAGACCCGCTTCTTACAAACTGATCTGCTATGTGTAGGTTCCATTTAGGAAGTTGCAACTATGTTTAGATTCAGCCAGTTTCAAACACATTTATTCTAAAAGTGACCTTTGGACATAGGAGAGTGGATGGCAGTACAGGATGTAAAGAGAAATATCTGACTCTTAAAAAAAAAACGGATCTATCCAGCAGAATGGTTGTCAATGTGTGTTTTCAACTTACAGAGTTAAACTGATTTGTATTTCACCAGTTCAGAAACCCTTTCTTTGTAGAATGTAGAAACAGTCATTTCCAGCCCTATAGTGGCATATAAGAGTTAGCAGTAAGAATGCGTTTAAAACACAGAAGACCAGCTTCTTACAAACTGATCTGCTGTGTGTTGGTTCCTTTTAGGAAGTTGCAACTATGTTTCAATTCAGCGAGTTAGAAACACATTTCTTCTAAAAGCTGCCTTTGGACATTCCAGAGTGGATGGGAGTTCAGGAGGTAAAGAGATAATATCTGACTCTAAAAAAAACGGAGCTATCCAGCAGAATGGTTGTCAATGTGTGCTTTCAACTTACAGAGCTAAACTCATTTGTATTTCAGCAGTTCAGAGACCCTTTCTTTGGAGAACGGAGAAACAGTCATTTCTAGCCCTATACTGGCATGTAAGAGTTAGCAGTAAGAATGCGTGTAAAACACAGAAGACCAGCTTCTTACAAACTGATCTGCTGTGTGTTGGTTCCTTTTAGGAAGTTGCAACTATGTTTAGATTCAGCGAGTTAGAAACACGTTTCTTCTAAAAGCTGCGTTTGGACATTCCAGAGTGGATGGGAGTAGAGGCTGTAAAGAGAAATACCTTGCTCTAAAACAAAAACGGAGCTATCCAGCAGAATGGTTGTCAATGTGTGCAATGAACTTACAGAGTTAAACTGATGTGTGTTTGCAGCAGTTCAGAAACCCTTTCTTTGGAGAATGGAGAAACAGTCATTTCCAGCCCTATAGTGGCATATAACAGTTAGCAGTAAGAATGCGTTGAAAACACAGAAGACCAGCTTCCTACAAACTGATCTGCTGTGTGTTGGTTCCTTTTAGGAAGTTGCAACTATGTTTTGATTCAGCGAGTTACAAACACATTTCTTCTAAAAGGTGCCTTTGGACATTCCAGAGTGGATGGGAGTACAGGATGCAAAGAGAGATATCTGGCTCTAAAACAAAAGTGGAGCTGTCCAGCAGAATGGTTGTCAATGTGTGCATTCAACTTACAGAGTTAAACTCATTTGTATTTCAGCAGTTCAGAAACCCTTTCTTCGGAGAATGGAGAAACAGTCATTTCCAGCCCTATGCTGAACACCACCACCATGTCCAATGCTACGGTCAATAGTAGCATTCGGCCTGTCTTTGGAGGGACCATCTACCGCCCTCCGGTGTCTCGACTTCCTCCTTCTGGCAGCAAGCCAGTCGCTACTTCCACCTGTTTAGGGAAGAAAACGCCCCGTGCCGGCAGGCAGGGAGCCGACAAGGGGATCCCGGAGCTCAGCGGCAGCATCCGGAGTGCGAGAACTTTCAAAGGCTTCGACAGCTGATGCTCCTCCTGGCATCCTCAATTCGACCCACATCCAGTCCTGAGAAGCCCTGAGCAGTCAACCAGCTGTGGCTTCCTGTGCCTCGACTGGACCTCATTTTATCAGGGAGGCTTTAGTTTTTCTTGAGCCTAGGTGTGCTCAAAACCCTAGCCTTGGACAGGCTCCGTGACCATGGGCCTATTTAGAGATGTCATGAGGGTTACAGATGAAAATCCACCACAGGTTTAGTGGTCCTACGAGACTTAGTTTTAAAAGTTTATGGCAGAAAGTGCAAATTTTCGCATATGGGGCCTGACTTCTTCTCTACCATAGATTCTACTTCTTGAAGTGTGATCAAAAGCTTGTTTTACTTCACCACTGTGTAGGAAAATTATTAACTGTGCCCATCCCTAAGGTAATTCTGACTTGAGGACTTGTAATTAGTAATTAACATCTTTTTTTGTTTAGGGATGTTCAATTAGTGCTTTGGCTGTCAGCTTTGCTCTCCCCTGAAGGCTTGTCCCCACCACACAGGACAGCCTTCTTCCTGATGAGAATGGCTGTGTGTGTCCCAAGTTGAGATGGCCTGCCCTACTACTGCCAAAGAGGTGACAGGAAGGCGAGCACTGCTTTGTTAGATCGTGTTCAGTTCTGTTGCGGAGTGCAACGCCCTTCGTGGGCGGTATGTATGTATGAACACACGTGCTCGTTGGCACTCTTTCTTTGGCATTTGTCCCTGGGTCCAGTCTCCCCCTTTCCGGGCCTGCTATGCCCGAGTTCTTCTACCCCTGCAGTTGCCAGCCGCGTCGGGAGGCTGTTTGCTCCGATGAGTTGGGTTATCTTTGTCGTGGAGATCTGGAACTTTGCACATGTCACTACGAGGGAGTTGTTTTTACTCTAGCATCTGCGATGAGGTGCCCTCTTGACCAACCCTCTCGATCACTACTCTTCCTCAAGCACTATTATTTATTCTTCCTCCTTTTTTTTTTTAAGCTGACAAAAAAAATACTACTTTATTAGTGGCTTCTACAAGATTAGAATACATAGAAAAGTAGAAATAAATGCCAGTTCATTTGGGCAAAAATAAACGACAGGAAAGGCAAAGATGCAACACTCGACCCCGCACGGACGACACGCTGGAGCTGACAAAGCACACGCGTTTTAAACGGTTTTCCGAGTCACATGTTAGAACACGTAGGAAACTGGTTCTCCTCATTGTTTGCTTCGATTCTGCCGTTCCTTGCGCGCCACCTCCTCCTCCTCCTCCTCCTCCTCCTCCTCCTGGTGCTTCTCGTAGTGGGCAAAGTCGTCGAAGATGGAGGTCGTGTCGTGTGCTTGTAGGAGCTGATGATTTTCAGCACCTGCTTTGCTTTTTCTAAGGGCACCTCCTGGGTGTCCCGGTAGTTTGTGACGGGTTTGTTGTCGTTGTGCTCCAGTCTGATGTGCCGCAGCTGGTTATTGGGCACGTCCTGAACAGAAATCCACTTGACATCAAACTGCCCCTTCCACTGGTCCTGAGACCAGACCCCAGCAATGGTGCCGTAGTCCACGGGGGACTTCATCTCGGCCACCCCACAAAAATGCCCGCTCCCGTTGACGCTGAAGAGCAGGTAGACGGGCCCCTTGCTGCTCATGCAGTGGAAGGCGCCGTCCAGGCGCGTGTTACCGTGCTCCGTGTGCACCGGATGGAGTACGTGATGGAGCGGTGGATGTCCTCGGAGTAGCTCGTGATGATGAACGCACGCCCGCTTTTCAGATTCCAGTCAAACTCTTTAGGGTAATAGCGGTGAGCAGCCTTCAGTTTTTCAAGGACGGGGTGGGATTCGACGCCGGGCATATAAGAATTAGCATTAAGAATGCGTTTAAGGCTGGGCGTGGTGGCTCAAGCCTGTAATCCCGGCACTTTGGGAGGCCGAGGCAGATGGATCAGGAGGTCAAGAGATCGAGACCATCCTGGTCAACAAGGTGAAACCCCGTCTCTACTAAAAATACAAAAAATTAGCTGGGCATGGTGGCACGTGCCTGTCATGCCAGCTACTCAGGAGGCTGAGGCAAGAGAATTGCCTGAACCCAGGAGGCGGAGGTTGCGGTGAGCCGAGATGGCACCATTGCACTCCAGCCTGGGTAACGAGAGCGAAACTCCATCTCAAAAAAAAAAGAATGCGTTTAAAACACAGAAGACCTGCTTTGTACAAACTGACCTACTGTGTGTTGGTTCCTTTTAGGAAGTTGTATCTATGTTTAGAATCAGTGAGTTAGAAACACGTTTCTTCTAAAAGCTTCCTTTGGACATTCCAGAGTGGATGGCAGTACAGGCTGTAATGAGAAATATCTAGCTCTAAAACAAAAACGGAGCTATCCAGCAGAAGGGTTGTCAATGTGTGCATTCAACTTACAGAGTTAAACTGATTTGTATTTCAGCAGTTCAGAAACCCTTTCTTTGGAGAATGTAGAAACAGTCATTTCCAGCCCTATAGTGGCATATAAGAGTTAGCAGTACGAATGCATTTAAAACACAGAAGACCCGCTTCTTGCAAACTGATCTGCTGTGTGTTGGATCCTTTTAGGAAGTTGCAACTATGTTTAGATTCAGCGAGTTAGAAACACATTTGTTCTAAAAGCTGCCTTTGGACATTCCAGAGTGGACGGGAGTACAGGAAGTAAAGAGAAAGATCTGACTCTAAAACAAAAACGGAGCTATCCAGCAGAATGGGTGTCAATGTGTGCATTCAACTTAGAGTTAAACGGATTTGTATTTCAGCAGTTCAGAAACCCTTTCTTTGGAGAATGTAGAATCAGTCATTTCCAGCCTGATAGTGGCATATAATTGTTAGCAGTACGAACGCGTTTAAAACACAGAAGACCTGCTTCCTACAAACTAATCTGCTGTGTGTTGGTTCCTTTTAGGAAGTTGCATCTATGTTTAGATTCAGCGAGTTAGTAACACAGTTCTTCTAAAAGCTGCGTTTGGACATTCCAGAGTGGATGGGAGTACAGGCTGTAATGAGAAATATCTAGCTCTGAAACAAAAAAGGAGCTATCTAGCAAAATGGTTTTCAGTGTGTGCATTCGACTTACAGAGTTAAACGACACCTCCGGGACAGATGAATATGGTGGGTGCAAGTTCGGAGGTGAGGCGGGTACTTTCCAGCCCTATACTGGCATATAAGAGTCAGCAGTAGGGAGACAGATCCAAGCTGGCTGATCACTAGCAGCTCGGGATTGTAGCTCCCAGTGTAAGCGCAAAGAACGAGAGGACGCCACACCTTCACGTGAATTCTTGTTGCTCACGCACCAGGAGATTCCCGGCGGAGGAGCCCCACGGTCGCCAGCGCGATTCTTGTGACCGGCGAGGCGGTTTTGCCGGCGCCTCGGAGCGACGGTTCTTGGTGCAGAGTCGGAAAAGCACCGTCGATCTTAACGCTGCTGATTTGGTGGGCGCAGTGGGTTGCTCAGATTTCGGCGCTGAGAATCGGTAAGTTGGACGTCCACTCAGAAACCCAATTACAAAGACGGTGAATACAAAGACCGCAGATGGATAAATTTATAACGAAGGGAGGAAAACAGCCAAAAAAGGCTGAGAATACCCAAGATCAGAACGCTTCTCCCTCGGGTGGGGGGGGGATCACAGTTCCTCATCAGCGACGGAACAAGGCTTGATGGAGAACGAGTGTGTTCCAATTACAGAAGCAGGCTTCAAAATGTGGATAATGAGAAACTTCTGTGAATTAAAAGAACTTGTTTTAACCCAATCTAAAGTAACTAAGAACTTTGAAAAAAGATTTGATGAAATGTTAACAAGAATACTCAATTTAGAGAGGAATATAAGTGAATTGATGGAGCTGAAAAACACAGTAGGAGAACTACGTGAAGTATGCACAAGTTTTAACAGCCGAATTGATCAAGCAGAAGAAAGGATATCAGAGGTCAAAGACCAACTCGATGAAATAAAACAAGAAGACAAGGCGGGCGCGGTGGCTCAAGTCTGTAATCCCAGCACTTTGGGAGGCCGAGGCGGGTGGATCACGAGGTCGAGAGATCGAGACCATCCTGGTCAACATGGTGAAACCCCGTCTCTACTAAAAATACAAAAAAATTAGCTGGGCATGGTGGCACGTGCCTGTAATCCCAGCTAGTCAGGAGGCTGAGGCAGGAGAATTGCCTCAACCCAGGAGGCGGAGGTTGCGGTGAGCCGAGATCGCGCCATTGCACTCCAGCCTGGGTAACGAGAGCGAAAACTCCGCCTCAAAAAAAAAAAAGAAAAAAAAGAAGACAAGATTAGAGAAAAAAGGATAAAAAGGAACGAGCAAAGTCTCCAAGAAATATGGGACTACGTGAAAAGACCTAATCTACGCTTGATAGGTGTACCTGAATGTGACGAAGAGAATGAATCCAAGCTGGAAAATACGCTTCAGGACATTATTCAGGAAAATTTTCCCAGCCTAGTAAGCAGGATAATATTCAACTCCAGGTAATACAGAGAACACCACAGAGATATTCCTCAAGAAGAGCAACTCCAAGGCACATAATCGTCAGATTCACCAGGGCTGAAATGAAGGAGAAAATACTAAGGGCAGCCAGAGAGAAAGGTCAGGTTACCCACTCTCAGCAGAAACCCTACAAGCCAGAAGAGAGTGGGGACCAATATTCAACATCCTTAAAGAAAAGAACTTTCAACCCAGAATTTCACATCCAGCCAAACGACGCTTCACAAGTGAAAGAAAAATAAAGTTTTTTGTGAATAAGCAAGCACTCAGAGATTTCATCGCCACCAGGCCTGCTTTACAAGAGCTTCTGAAAGAACAACTACGCATAGAAAGGAACAAACACTATCAGCCTTTCTAAAAAAATTATCAAAAAGAGCATCAATATAATGAAGAATTTACATCAACTAATGGGCAAAAGAGCCAGCTAATATTAAATGGCAGTATTAAACTCACATATATTATTATTAATTCTAAATTTAAATTGACTAAAACCCCCAATCCAAAGACAGACAGGCAATTTGAATAAAAAACTAAAACCCAACAGTATGCTGCGTCCAGACCCATCTCACATTCAAGAATGCACAAAGACTCAAAACAAGGCATGGAGAAAGATTTACCAACCAAACAGAGAGCTGAAGTAAATAAATAAAAAGCAGAAGTTACACTTAAGCAACAGAGATCAAAAGACGCAAAGAAGGACATTATATAATGATAAAAGGATCAATGCAACAACAAGAAGAGCTAAAGATCCTAAATATATACGCACCCAATACAGGAATACGCAGACATACAAGACTTATAAAGAGACTTAGACTCCCACATGATAATAGTCGGAGACTTCAACATTAATATTAGACAGATCAGTGAGACAGAAAATTAACAACGATATCCAGGACTTGAACTCAGATCTGGAACAAGTAAATGTAATTAACATTTATAGAACTCTCCACTTTAAATATACGAAATATACACTCTCATCAATACCACATCATATCAACTTAGAAGTTTAAACGAAATGTTGGTTGGCTCCTTGTTTGTTATTCTCTTCCCTCATTTTCTTTCATGTCTCCATTATTAAGGACAATTATAGGCATGCCCGTATTTAGACTGCATTCTAACCCGGGCAATAAAGCAATACCCCCATCCTCTCTCCCTCTTCCTCTTTCTCTTTCTTCGTCTTCTTTATTCTTTTTCTTTCTTTCTTTCTTTTTTTTTTTTTTTTTTTTTTTTTTTTTTTTTTTTTTTTTTGAGACGGAGTTTCACTCTTGTTTCCCAGGCTGGAGTGCAATGGCGCGATCTCGGCTCACCACAACCTCCGCCTCCTGGGTTCAGGCAATTCTCCTGCCTCAGCCTCCTGAGTAGCTGGGATTACAGGCACATGCTACCATGCCCAGCTAATTTTTTGCATTTTTAGTAGAGACGGGGTTTCACCATGTTGACCAGGATGGTCTCGATCTTTTGACCTTGTGATCCACCCGCCTCGGCCTCCCAAAGTGCTGGGATTACAGGCTTGAGCCACCACGCCTGGCCCCCTATTCTTTTTCTTATAAAAGAAAAAAAAAAAAAGAGACTTTCCCTCTCTGTCTCTCTCTCCACACACACACATGCACACACACCTAAACACACAGTCACATACACACACATTTGTTTATCCATTTCTACATATTAGTCATTTCTCACAAGCTGTGCTTTTAATATAGACACATATGGTTTCCTATGAAGCCTACTTCCATAACACTGATTTCAACGTAGAACGATTGTGCTATCTGCAGCAAAGCAGCCCATGGCCGAGTCATGGAGAGGCGGAGAGAAGAGGCAACGGCATTCTCAGGCCTGTCAGGCCTTGTACCCTGGGTTGGGGTGGAAGAACTCATCAGAGGCGTTGCCTGGCTGGAGTGGGGACGGCCCCAGCCCTGACAGTGCAGGAAAATTGAGGGCTTCTTTGCCCGTGGTCTTGAACACTGTGTCCTCAGCACTGAGTCTGTTGTCCTAGGTCAATGTCATCATCGACCTCCTCCACTTACGGGAGCCCAGGGAAGCTCTGGAAGGCTGAGCTACTGACTGGGGCTGAGACCTGCCCTGGGATTCAGAGCAGACTCGTCCCAGCCGAGCAGATGTTGAGGCATTTCCTGGCTGTCCTGGCAGCAGGACCCCAGTGACCCTCGATGTTGCTGGTGTTTTCTGAGAGTGGAGATTCTGCCTCCTGGAGACTCAATCCTGAGGACTGCTAGGTCAGCACAGGCCGAGACCTGACTTCTGGAGGGACCGAGAAGTGCAAGACCCGTTTCTTAGAACCTGATCTGCTGTGTGTTGGATCCTTTTAGGAAGTCGCATCTATGTTTAGATTCAGCGAGTCAGAAACACGTTTCTTCTAAAAGCTGCGTTTGGACATTCCAGAGTGAATGGGAGTACAGGCTATAATGAGAGATATCTGGCTCTAAAACAAAAACAGAGCTATCTAGCAGAATGGTTGTCAATGTTTGCATTCAGGTTACAGAGTTAAACTGATGAGTGTTTGCAGCAGTTCAGAAACCCTTTCTTTGGAGAATGTAGAAACAGTCATTTCCAGCCCTATACTGGCATATTAGAGTTAACAGTAAGAATGTGTTTAAAACACAGAAGACCCGCTTCCTGTAAACTGATCTGCTGTGCTTTGGTTCCTTTTAAGAAGTGGCAACTATGTTTAGATTCAGGCAGTTAGAAACAAATTTCTTCTAAAAGCTAGGTTTGGACATTCCAGAGTGGATGGGAGTACAGGATGTAAAGAGAAATATCTGACTCTAAAACAAAAGCGGAGCTATCCAGCAGAATGGTTGTCAATGTGTGCATTCAACTTACAGAGTTAAACTGATTTGTATTTCAGCAGATCAGAAACCGTTTCTTTGGAGAATGTAGAAACAGTCATTTCCAGCCCTATACTGGCATATAAGAGTTAGCAGTAAGAATGCCTTTAAAACACAGAAGACCCGCTTCCTATAAATTGATCTGCTGTGCGTTGGTTCCTTTTAGGAAGTTGCAACTATGTTTAGATTCAGCGTGTTAGAAACACGTTTCTTCTAAAAGGTGGGTTTGGACATTCCAGTGTGGATGGGAGTACAGGATGTAAAGAGAAATATCTGGCTCTAAAACAAAAACGGAGCTATCCAGCAGAATGGTTGTCAATGTGTGCATTCAACTTACAGAGTTAAACTGATTTGTATTTCAACAGATCAGAAACCCTTTCTTTGGAGAATGTAAAAACAGTCATTTCCAGCCCTATACTGGCATGTAAGGGTTAGCAGTAAGAATGCTGTTTAAAACACAGAAGACCCGCTTCTTACAAACTGATCTGCTGTGTGTAGGTTCCTTTTAGGAAGTTGCAACTATGTTTCGATTCAGCGAGTTAGAAACACATTTCTTCTAAAAGCGACCTTTGGACATAGGAGAGTGGATGGGAGTACAGGATGTAAAGAGAAATATCTGACTCTAAAAAAAAACGGAGCTTTCCAGCAGAATGGTTGTGAATGTGTGCTTTCAACTTACAGAGTTAAACTGATTTGTGTTTCAGCAGTTCAGAAACCCTTTCTTTGGAGAATGTAGAAACAGTCATTTCCAGCCCTAGAGACGCATATAAGAGTTAGCAGTAAGAATGCGTTTAAAACACAGAAGACCAGCTTCTTACAAACTGACCTGCTGTGTGTTGGTTCCTTTTAGGAAGTTGCAACTATGTTTCGATTCAGCGAGTTAGAAACACATTTCTTCTAAAACCTGCCTTTGGACATTCCAGAGTGGATGGGAGTACAGGATGTAAAGAGAAATATCTGGCTCTAAAACAAAAACGGAGCTGTCCAGTAGAATGGTTGTCAATGTGTGCATTCAACTTACAGAGTTAAACTGATGATGCCCTGATTTTGGGCATCATCATGACCATTCTGATGATCATCATTCCAATCCTGATTCTGCAAGCCTATCAGTAGATCCAGAGGAATCACCCGGGCCAGGGGCTCTGCTCGTGACCTGTCTGTCTCCCTGGTATCCAGATTCCATCGCTCGCCCTGTCCCCAGCCCATCCCGTATCAACCCTTGACCCTCACACACTTTTCTACACTGGTTCAATAAAGTGCACTTGCTCCTGGAAAAAAAATAATAAAATAAAAAAATAAAACTCAAAATAATAAAGAAGAGAAGCGTCACTGGGAAGTTTTTATTTTATTTTATTTTTTTAATCCATGCAACCAGTCTTATTTATGCATAATTGAGAAAACACAGGCCTAGAGAGGTTATGAAACTTGTCTACAGTTACGCAGCTTGTGAAGGGCACAGCCACGATTTGAAACCACGCAGCTTTGCTCTCGGTGACATCAGTGGGCTGCCTTTTGGTAAATCCAGGACATGAGGAGCAGAGGAGCAAGGGCAGGGCAAGGGTGCAAGGTGGGGAGGGTCTGAGGGAGGCTGATGGGAGAGGACAGAAAGATCAGCCGATTGGCACTGGCTTGAGTCTGGCTGGCAGGCCTAAGCCAAGGGGCCCTGGGTGCATATGGCCCCGGGAAGCACGCTCCCCATTCCCTTCCTGCTCCTTCCTTCTTAAGGGCCTCTGCCCATGGCTCCCCTGGAGAGCCAAGCGGGGGTCTGCCAGGCACCGTGCGTGAACATGGCACGGGTGAGGGTGACTGGGGCATCTGCCCACCTGATGCACACAGACGTTGCACTTGTCACGGAAGCCCATCTCGTGGCCATCCTCGCCCTCAGGAGAGCGGCACACGTCACAGACGACATCCTCATCACACTCGATGCCCAGCCCCTCCTGCGTCTCGATGGCCCTGGCCCTATTCTGGTGGCACAGGGTCTCCAGCTCCAGCACACGTTCCAGCGTCAGCTCATCCAGCTCTGGCCTCTCCATCTCCTGCAGTTCTGAGTCGATGAGCTGCAGCCAGTAGGCGTCCATCTCGTCCGGGTCCTAGCGGCTGCCTCCTGGCCAATCCGGCCGGGAGCCCTCCCCGAGCGTGGGGCTGCTTGGGGATGCCCGGGCAGGGGGGCCTTCCAGAGGTGGGAGGGTCCTCACCAGGGGCTCTGGGATGGCCTCTGCCCCGGCAGGCACCTGCACCCCTTTCTCCCATTCCTGTCGCCATGGGTCTGCCAGGAGGCAGGAGTCATCCGGGCTGAGCTGGGGTGAGTCCAGGATCCTCATGGCTGTGATGACATCTGTCCGGAAAACCTCCGAGGGCTTCTTTTCGTGCTGTCGGGGCCAGCCCGACTTGGTGCTGCTGGGCAGGTTGGAGCATCTCGAGGCGGATGTAGATGTCGCGTGACTGTCAGTGGTGGCAGAGTTGTCACTGCCGATGGGGTCTTTTCGCCTCTTCTCTTCCCTCTTGCTCCGCGGTCCCCCCCTGAGGGGCGCTGCCCACGGCTACGCGTCGCTGCAGGGACCGGCGCGGGAAGGAGGCTCCCGAAGCCCGGAGCTCCCGGGGCCCGCGCGGCAGGGCGGGGGGCGCTCATCCATCCGGGGTCGCGGTCAGGGAGGCGGCGGGGCCCGTGGCGTCCCCGCCGGGGACAGTCAACCCGCCAGACCTGAGCGGGTGCCACTAGGAGTGGGCGCAAAGTAACTCCATGGACGCTACTCACCCCCCCAAAAAATAGCCTCCGACTGCGATGGCCGAGGTCAGCACCATTCACCACCCCCCTGTGTAGGTTTCTCTTATTTTATTTATTTATTTTTTTGAGATGGAGTCTCGCTCTGTTGCCCAGGCTGGAGTGCAGTGACGCCACCTCAGCCCACTCCAACCTCTGCCTCCTGGGATCAAGTGATTTTCTGCCTCAGCCTCCCAAGTAGCTGCGATTCAGGCACCTGCCACCCATCCTGCTATTGTTTTTGTATTTTAAGTAGAGATGGGGTTTCACCATCTTGACCAGGCTGGTCCTGAACTCCTGACGTCGTGATACGCTCACCTCAGCCTCCCAAAGTGCTGGTGTTACAGACATGAGCCACCGCACCCAGCCGAGAAGAGATTTGCTAATTGAGTTCTGGATGACAGGTGTTTCATTGTAGGGGGTCTAAAGAGAGACTCAAATGCCTAGAAGTTCAAGATCAGCTTGTGCAATATAGGGCGACCTCGTCTCTACAAAAACAACCAAGCAACCAAAAATTAGCTGGGCATGGTGGCAGGGGACTCTGGTGCCAGTTACTCAGGAGGCTGAGGCCAGAGAATCGCTAGGGTCAGGGAGGTTGAGGTTGCCGTGAGTTGTGAGCACTCCACTGTATTTAACCTGTGAGTCTGAGAGCCTGTTTTAAAAAACACACACAAAAAATAGAGGCCTGAACATGAATGATTATTCATGAGTGACCCTATGTTGAACAAACAAAGCTGCCCCCAGATCCTGAACCACCAAAAACTGTAAGATAATAAATGTTAATTGTTTCAACAATTCACATAAATGGCCCACGAATTGTAGGGGCAATTTGTGATACAACAATAACTAACTAGTATCTCTAGATTTCTTTTTCTTTTTTTTTTTTTTTTTCCATTGAGATGGAATCTTGCTCTGTTGCCAGGCTGGAGTGCAGTGGCGTGATTGATCTTGGCTCACTGCAACCTCCACCCCCTGGGTTTAAGTGATCCTCCTGCCTCAGCCTCCTGAGTAGCTGGGACTACAAGCACACACCACCACCACACCCAGTAAATGTTTGTATTTTTGGTAGAGAAGAGGTTTCTTCATGTCGGCCAGGATGGTCTCGACCTCTTGACCTCATGATCCACCCTCCTCAGCCTCCCAAACTGCTGAGATTACAGGTTTGAGCCGCCGCACCTGGCCAAGATTTCTTTGGAAGGAAAAGCCATGTCCAGGAGGACATTCAAAACCCACTTGTGTGTGTGTGTGTGTGTGTGTGTGTGTGAGAGAGAGAGAGAGAGAGAGAGATGGAGTCTTGCTCTCTTGCTTAGGCTGGAGTGGTAAGATCTAGGCTCACTGCAACCTGCACCTCCTGATTAAGTGATTCTCCTGCTTCGGCTACTTTTTGTGACGTTAGTAAAGACAGGGTTTCACTATGTTGGTCAGTCTGGTCTTGAGCTCCTGGGTGCAGGTGATCCAACCACCTCAGCCTCCCAAAGTGCTGAGATTTCAGGAGTGAGCCACACCATGCCAAGCCTACCATTGCTATTGATCTTTGTCGCCAAGGATAATCATCTCAAAACAATGATGGCCTCCTCCTCGGTTCTTCTTTCAGAATCTCTGTCTTCCATTCCCTCCCTCAATATGCACACTTCATTTACTACAGCACTCCTTTCCCACCAGAAAGCCTACGTCCAAATACATCTTCTTCCGTTTTAGAGAGCTTCTCCCCGTTTATTATTTAGGTTGACAATTTCTTCTTTGAGCCTCGTTGTGGGGTAGAACTTCCTCCCCTCAAAGTATCTGTTGAAGTCCAAAAGCCCCCTCCATCCGCCGTGCCTGGGGATGTGACGTGATTTGGAAATAGGGTCACTACACATAGAATGAGTTAGGGCTCAGTACAGGGACTCACACCTGTAATTCCAGGACTTTGGGAGGCCAAGGTAGGTGGATCACTTGAGGACAGGAGTTTGAGACTCCTCTGGGCAACACAGAGAAACTCCTCTCTACAGACAAACAAACAAAAAAATTAGCCAGCTGTGGTGGTTCACACCTGTAGTCCCAGCTGCTTCAGAGGCTGAGGTAAGAGGATCACTTGAGCTTGGGAGGCAGAGCTGGCAGTGAGCCAAGATGGTGCCACTGTACTACAGCCTGAGTGACAGAGCTAGACCCTGTCAAAAAAAAAAAAAAAAAGATTAGTTAAGATGAGGTTCCATTGGACTAAGGCGGGTCACACTGGATTAAGGCAGCTCTTAAATTTTTTTTTTTTTTTTTTTAGAAATGGAGTTTCCCTCTTGTTGTCTAGGCTGGAGTGCAACCGCACAATCTTGGTTCACTGCAGCCTCTGCCTCCCAGGGTCAAGTAATTCTAGGGCCCAGCCTCCTGAGTGGCTGTGATTACAGCGACTCACCACCACACCTGGCTAAATTTTTTTGTGTTTTTAGTAGAGATAGTGTTTCTCCATGTTGGTCAGGTTGGTCTCGAACTCCCAACCTCAGGAGATCCGTCCACCTCAGCCTCCCAAAGTGCTGGGATTACATGCAGAAGCCACAGTGCCCTGCCTTTTTTTTTTTTTTTTTTTTTGGACAGAGTTTCGCTCTTGTTACCCAGGCCGGAGTGCAATGGCGCGATCGCGGCTCACCGCAACCTGCGCCTCCTGGGTTCAGGCAATTCTCCTGCCTCAGTCTCCTGAGTTGCTGGGATTACAGGCACGTGCCACCACGCTCAGCTAATTTTTTGAATTTTTTTTTTTTTTTTTTTTTTTTTAGTAGAGACGCGGTTTCACCATGTTGACCAGGATGGTCTCGATCTCTCGACCTCGTGATCCACCCCCCTCAGCCTCCCAAAGTGCTGGGATTACAGGCTTGAGCCACCGTGCCCGGCCTTTTTTTTTTTTTTATGAGGCGGTCTAGCTCCCTCACCCAGGCTGGAGTGCAGTGACGCCATCTTGGCCCACGGCAATCTCCACTCCCCAGGTTCAAGCAATTCTCGAGGCCGCCCCTAAAGCTAATGATTCACATTCTCCTAAGGAGAGGAAAATTTGGACAGAGATACAGAGACAGAGACAGGGAAGAAAGCCATGCAGTGATGGAAGCAGAGGCTGGAGTGAAGCCAGGCCACACCAAAGTCTGCCGGCCGCCACCAGAAGCTGGAGGAGGCAGGCGGGATCCTCCCTGGAGCCTTCAGAGGGAGCGCGGTGGCCCTGCCCACACCCCGACTCTGGCCTCCTGTCCTGTGCAAAAATACATTTCTGTTGTCTGAAGCCGCCTGCTTTGTGGTCATCCATTACAGCACTACAGAAAACAAGTATCAGCTTCTTTCTTTTGTGGCAGGACGCAAACCTTGTCAATTCCAGCTCATTCTGGAAACGCGCTCTTCCTGCGTGTGGAGCCTGAGGGTGGGGTGAAGCTGTCCTCACAGTGTTCACAAGAACTCTGGACAGACATGGTTATAATTAAGCATTAGGCCGGCCGCAGTGGCTCATGCCTGTAATCTTAGCTCTTTGGGAGTCCAAGGTGGGCAGATCACCAGAGGTCAGGTGTTGGAGACCACCCTGGCCAACATGGTGAAACATCCATTTCTACTAAAAACACAAAAAATCAGCTGGGCATGATGGCGCCTGCTTGTAATCCCAGCTACTCAGGAGGGTGAGGCAGGAGAGTCACTTGAACCTGGGAGGTGGAGGTTGCAGTGAGTCGAGATCACACCACTGCACTCCAACCTGGGCGACGAGAGTGAAACTCTATCTCAAAAAAATAAAAATTAATCCTTGACAGGGCACAGTAGCTCACGCCTGTAATCCTAGCACTTTGGGAGGCCGAGTCAGGTGGATCACTTGAGGTCAGGAGTTAAAGACCAGCCTGACCAACATGCTGAAACCCCGTCTCTACTAAAAATACAAAAACTTGGCTGAGCATGGTGGCGAGCACCTGTAATTCCAGCCACTCTGGAGGCTGAGGCAGGAAAATGGCTTAAATCTGGGAGGGAGAGGTTGTAGTGAGCCAAGATCGTGCCACTGCATTCCAGCCTGGTAACAGAGCAAGACTCCGTCTCAAAAAAGTAATAATGAGCCGGGCGCGGTGGCTTACGCCTGTAATCCCAGCATTTTGGGAGGCCGAGGCGGCTGGATCACGAGGTCAAGAGATCGAGACCATCCTGGTGAACATGGTGAAACCCCGTCTCTACTACAAAAAAATAAAAATAAAAAAATCAGCTGGGCATGGTGTCGCACGCCTGTAGTCCCAGCTACTCGGGAGGCTGAGGCAGGAGAATTGCCTGCACCCAGGAGTTGCAGTGAGCCGAGGTCACGCCATTGCACTCCAACCTGGGTAACAAGAGTGAAACTCGGTCTCAAAAAAAAAAAAAAAAAAAAAAAAAATTGGCCGGGTGCTGTGACTCATGTCTGTATTCCCAGCGCTTTTGGAGGACTAGGCAGGCAGATCATTTGAGGTTAGGAGTTCGAGACCATCCCGGGCAACATGGTTAAACCCCTTCTCTACCAAAAACACAAAAATTAGCCAAGCATGGTGGCATATGCCTGTGATCCCAGCTACTTTGAAGGCTGAGGCAGGATAATCGTTTGAACCCAGGAGGCAGAAGTTGCAGTGAGCAGAGATCATGCCATTGCACTTCAGCCTGGTGACAAAGTGAGACTCCATCTCAAATGATAATAATAAATAAAAAGAATTTTAAAATACGGCCAGGTGCGGTGGCTCACCCCTGTAATCCCAGCATTTTGGGACGCCGAGGCGGGTGGATCACGAGGTCAAGAGATCGAGATCATCCCGGTCAACATGGTGAAACCCCGTCTATAGTAAAAATACAAAAAATTAGCTGGGCATGGTGGCGTGTGCCTGTAATCCCAGCTACTCAGGAGGCTGAGGCAGGAGAATTGCCTGAACCCAGGAGGTGGAGGTTGCAGTGAGCCGAGATCGCGCCATTGCACTCCAGCCTGGGGAACGAGAGCGAAACTCCGTCTCAAAAAAACAAAAAAAAAAAAAAAAAAAAAAAGAGAGAGAGAGAAATATCTGGCTCTAAAACAAAAAACGGAGCTATCCAGCAGAATGGTTGTCAGTGTGTGCATTCAACTTACAGAGTTAAACTGATTTGTATTTCAGCAGTTCAGAAACCCTTTCTTTGGAGAATGTAGAAACAGTCATTTCCAGCCCTATAGTGGCATATAGCAGTTAACAGTAAGAATGCCTTGAAAACACAGAAGACCCGCTTCTTACAAACTGATCTGCTGTGTGTTGGTTCCTTTTAGGAAGTTGCAACTATGTTTCGATTCAGCGAGTTAGAAACACGTTTCTTCTAAAAGCTTCCTTTGGACATTCCAGAGTGGATGGGAGTACAGGATGTAAAGAGAGATATCGGACTCTAAAACAAAAACGGAGCTATCCAGCAGAATGGTTGTCAATGTGTGCATTCAACTTACAGAGCTAAACTGATTTGTATTTCAGCAGTTCAGAAACCCTTTCTTTGGAGAATGTAGAAACAGTCATTTCCAGCCCGATCGTGGCATATCAGAGTTAACAGTAAGAATGCGTTTAAAACACAGAAGTCGCGCTTCTTACAAACTGATCTGCTGTGTGTTGGTTCCTTTTAGGAAATTGCAACTATGTTTAGATTCAGCGAGTTACAAACACATTTCTTCTAAAACCTTCGTTTGGACATTCCTGAGTGGATGGGAGTACAGGATGTAAACAGAGATATCTGACTCTAAAACAAAAACGGAGCTATCCAGCAGAATGGTTGTCAATAATATCAAAAATATAAGCCAGTTCCTAACTCATCCTAATTTAAAATAATATAAATTTCCGCGCTCATTATTGTTTCTTTGTGATGTATTAATCCATGAAATCTGTTTTGTAAAAAGTTCTTGAATATGATTTGGCAATTAATCTGCTAGCTATTTTATCTTCCCAGCAAGAGTCAGGACTAACATTTCCAATATGAGTAGATGTATTTCCAGAATACCTTCCTGCATGTAAAATACAAGAAATAATCTAGTTGAATTCTTATTGTTTTCAAATTAATAAATTTAGGCCTCTTCGACATTGTTGTTTTACCTACTAGGGCATAGTATATACTTGATACAGATTATAACTAGATGATAACAGAAAACGTTTGGCCTTTGTCCATTATGACAAGACTATTTTCTTCATGAAATTAAGGATGAAGCATTCAAAGAAAGGTAACTTATTAACTTTAGTTTTTCACATTCGAAAAATATTATAAACCAGTAGTTTTCAGAATTTAATTGTCTGCTACATTTCTTCTGAGTTTAAGAATATTCTAACACCATTGCCAGGCTTCATATTCATCTATTTCAATTAGTTCTGTAAATAATTGTTTTTGCTTTCGGGTTTTCTATTCAAAATTGATTTTTGTTGCAATATATTTAATAATTCTAACACAAAAATAACTTCATTTGATGTTTTTATTTATTTAAAAAACTAATTTTTTTTATAATTAATGGTTAGATTTAATTTAATTAGATTGAAATGAGAAATGGCCACAATGAAAACTTTTAGAAAAGTACAGTCATACGGTCGGGTGTGGTGGCTCACATCTGTAATCTCTTTGGGAGGCCAATCAGAGTGGGTAACCTGAGGTCAGGAGTTTGAGAACTGCCTGCCCAATATGTTGAAACCCCATCTCTATTAAAGATTCAAAAATTAGCCTGGCATGGCGGCAGGTACCTGTAGTACCAGCTACTTGGGAGGCTGAAAGAGATTGCTTGAACCAGAGGGGTGGAGGTTGCAGTGAATTGAGATTATGCCACTGCACACCAGTCTGGGAAACAGCAAGACTCCATCTCAAAAAAAAAAAAAGTACAATCATATTTAACAATGAAAAGATACACAAAATTAAAAATATGTGACATATTAAAGTATATCTACATCTATAAGATTCAGATACACAGTGGTTAAGCACGTTGTCTCCTCCTTAAATTTTCTTTTCACAATGAGGTGACTTTAGAAATTGTATTAGTTTGTTTTCACGCTGCTGATAAAGAAATACCTGATACACCCATCAGATCTCGTGAGATTTATTCACTATCACGAGAATAGCACGGGAGAGACTGATGCCCATGGTTCGATTACCTTCTTTTGGGTTTCTTTCACAACAGGTAAGAATTCTGGGAGATACGATAATATTTGGGTGTGGACGGAACCGAATCATATCATTCGGCCCTGGGCCTCTCCATATCTCGTGGCCTCACTTCTGAAAACCGATCATGCCTTCCCCAAAATTCCCCAAAGTCTTAACTCATTTCAGCATTAAACCAAAAGTGCACAGTTCAAAGTCTCATCTGAAACAAGTCAAGTTTCTTCTGCCTGTGAGCCTGTAACATCAAAAGCAAGCTAATATCTTTCTAGATACAATGGGGGTACAGGTACTGGGTAAGTAGGGCCATTCCAAATTGGAAAATTTGGCCTAAACAAAAGTTACAGGGCCCATTCAAGTCCAAAACCCAGTGAGACGATCAAATTTGAAAGCTCCGCAACAAACTAGTTTGACTCCGGGTGTCACACGTAGGTCACTATGATTCCAAAGGTGGGTTTCCATGGTCTTGGGAAGCTCTGACCCTGTGGCTTTTCAGAGTACGGCCTTTCTCCTGGCTGCTTTCCTGGGTTGGTGTTGAGTGTCTGTAGATTTTCCAGGTGCTTGTTGGTGAATCTAGCATTCCGGGGTCCAGAGGATGGTGGCTGTCTTCTCACGGCTCCATGAGGCTGTGCCACAGTCGGGACTCTGTGTGAGGGCTTCCACCCCACATTTCCTTCTGCACTGCCCTAGCAGAGGGCCTGCCCTGCGACCCATTTTGTCTGAGCACCCGGGCATATCCGTACATCTTCTGAAATCGAGGCGGAGGTTCCGAAACCCCGAGTCTTTATTTCTGTGCACTCGCAGCTTCAGTCTCAACACCCAGTGGTAGCCGCCAAGGCTTGGTCTTTCCACTCTCCGAAGTTACAACCTGAGGTCTACCTTGGCCTCTGTCAGCCATGGGTGGGGAAAATGGGACACAGGGCACCAAATCCCTAGGCTGCACACAGCATGGGGTGCTTGGGCCTGGCCAACAAAAGCACATTTTCCTCCTGGGCCTCCAGACCTGTGAAGGGAGGGGATGTCATGAAATGGGCTACAGTTGTTCATCCCATCATCTTGGGGATTAGCATTTGGGTCCTTGCTACTTATAAATATTTCTGCAGTTGGCTTGAATTTCCCCACAAAATAATGGGCTTTTCTTTTCATTTTTGTTTTTGTGTTTTGAGGAGTCTCGCTCTTGTTACCAGGCTCGAGCGCAATGGCGCAATCTTGGCTCACAACATTTTCCTCCCAGGTTCGAACAGTTCTTCTGCTCCAGCCTCCCAAGTAGCTGGGATTGCAGGAGTCCATCACCACACCCGGCTAATTTTGTATTTTCTGTACAGAGTTTCTCCATGCTTCCCAGGCTGATCCTGAACTCCCGACCTCAGGTGATCTGCCCGCCTTGGCCTCCCATAGTGCTGGGATGACAGGTGTGAGCGACCACACCTGTCTGGAATTTTCCTTTCTACTGCATTCTCAGGCTGCAAATTTTCTGAACTTTTATACTTTGTTTCCCTTTTAAAACAGAATGCTTCTAACAGCACCCTAGTCATGGTTTAAACGCTTTGTTGCTCAGAAATTATTTCCACCAGACACCGTAAATCACCTCTCTCAATTTCAAAGTTTCGCACATCTCTAGGGCAGGAGCAAAATGCCACCGGTTTCTCTGCTAAAACGTAACAAGAGTCAACTCTGTTCCAGTTCGCGACAAGTGTCTCTTCTCTGTCTGAGACCGCCTCCGCCTGAACCTTATTGTTGGTATCACCGTCAGCATTTTTGTCAAAGCCACTCAACAAGCCGCGAGGAGGTTCCAAACTTTCCCACAGTTTTGTGTGTTCTTCTGAGCCCTCCAAGTTGCTCCAGCCCCTGCCTGTGACCCAGTTCCAAAATTGCTTTCGTATTTTTGGGTATCTTTCCAGAATGCCCCACTCTATGAGTACAGATTTACGGCATTCGTTCATTGTCTGATAAATAAATACCTGAAACTGGAACCAAAAAGAAGTTTCGCTTGACTTACATTTCCACATAGCTGAAGAGGCTGCAGCATTGTGGCGGGAGGTGAAAGGCACTTCTTCCATAACGGTGGCAAGAGGAAAACGAGGAGAAGACAGAAGCAGAAACTGTTGATATCTAATATCTAACGAGACTTATTTACTGTCATGTGACTAGGAAAGACTGGCCCCCGTGATTAAACCACCTACCTCTGGGTCCCTCCCGCAACACATGGGAATTCTGGGAGATTCAATTCCAGTTTACATCTGAGTGGGGACACAGCCAAATTATATCAAAAATGTCATTTGATCTTTTTGTGTTTAAAATCTCCTCCCCTGTGAAAAGGGAACAATAAAGCACATGATGAATTTCTCATAAAAATACATGTAAAACACTGTCATAATACTCTAGGATAGTACTACAGTGAGAATATATGTTTTTCTTTTTAGAGCAAAGCTCTTATCGAAAGAAAAATGAAGTTTAATAAATATATCTGGGCTAGAAAGAATAGCAAGTACACAATGGGGTATTTTGGTTTCCCCCATGAAACAGACCTGATGTGTTCATGAACAACTTCCTCACTTGGAATGCAATTATCAATTACTTGAAAATAACAAATTATCTCCAGTATTACAGCAGTAAAAATGACCTTCTTATCCCAGATGAGAGTTAAATAGCCGAAATGTTCTTCTTAACATCACAGTTTTCTTTTTTTTTTTTTTTTTTTTTAAATTTTGAGACGGAGTTTTGCTCTTGTTACCCAGGCTGGAGTGCAATGGCGCGATCTCGGCTCACCGCAACCTCCGCCTCCTGGGTTCAGGCAATTCTCCTGCCTCAGCCTCCTGAGTAGCTGAGATTAGAGGCACGCGCCACCATGCCCAGCTAATTTTTTGTATTTTTAGTAGAGACGGGGTTTCACCATGTTGACCAGGATGGTCTCGATCTTTTGACCTCATCATCCACCCGCCTCGGCCTCCCAAAGTGCTGGGATTACAGGCTTGAGCCACTGCGCCCAGCCACAGTTTTCTTTATTTATGAGATGAACATTACGACGCATAGATTTGATTCTCAAGCACCTGACTATGCTCTACTCCTGGAACTCTCTAAGAAACTTCTTCAGAGAAGAGCTGCTTTGGCGTTGATCTATTCTTTCAGTAATATTAGATAGAAAGTTGTTTTTTATGTTCACCGAGTGGGCCAGAGCGTGAGCATTGGCACCATCTCCCATGTGAGTATCTCCCATGCCATCACCGTCAGCCCCCAAAACATCAGGTGGGCAGAGCTTAAACTACGTGCTTCCAAATAGGCTTGAGCCTTAATATCCTAATTCTGTGCTGAATTCGGAATATGCTTGTAAATATCATTTTTCCTGTGCATGTTCCTGGCAAGTGGAAGACCACAAGCAGCACAAAAATTATTTGAAACACTGTTCTGGAGTAGTTAATAACAGAATTCCACATTTATCGCATGCTGCAATTTTATCGTTTTTTCTTTTTTCTTTTTTTGTTGCATTTTAGGTTTGGGGGTACATGTGAAGAACGTGCAAGATTGTCGCGTAGGTACACACGTGGCGGTGTGATGTGCTGCCTTCCTCCCCGTCACCTGTATCTGGCATTTCTCCCCCTGCTGTCTCTCCCCAACTCCCCGCCCCCTGCTGTCCCTCCCCTATTTCCCCCAACAGACTCCAGCGTGTGGTGCTCCCCTCGCCGTGTCCGTGTGTTCTCGTTGTTCAACGCCCACCTATGAGTGAGAACATGCGGTGTTTGATTTTCCGCTCTAATGTCGGTTTGCTGAGAATGATGGTTTCCAGGTTCATCCATGTCCCTACAAAGGACACGAACTCATCATTTTTGATGGCTGCATAATATTCCATGGTGCATATGTGCCACATTTTCCCTATCCAGTCCATCATCGATGGGCATTTGGGTTGGTTCCGAGTCTTTGCTGTCGTAAACAGTGCTGCAGTGAACATTCGTGTGCACGTGTCCTTATAGTAGAACGATTTATACTCCTTTGGATATATACCCACTAATGGGATGGCTGGGTCAAATGAAATTTCTATTTCTAGGTCCTTGAGGAATCGCCACACTGTCTTCCACAATGATTGAACTAATTTACGCTCCCACCGACACTGTAAAAGTGTTCCTATTTCTCCACATCCTCTCCAGCATCTGTCGTCTCCAGATGTTTTAATGACCGCCATTCTAACTGGCGTGAAATGGTATCCTAATGTCGTTTTGATGTGCATTTCTCTAATGACCAGTGATGCTGAGCATTTTTTTATATGTTTGTTGGCCTCATGTAATTTTATCATTTTTTAATGTTTTACGTTTAGAACTTATAACCTGGGGAAGAAGCTCCATGACTTTTACTCTGGTCATCACAAGTGGTGGGTCCAACGCATTTGTGGGTCCAGCACCACTCCTAAATACTGACCTGCGTCCGGAGTCACTGAAAGCACCTTTGTCTCGAGGAGCACTGCTGTATCATATCATACTCCCTCCTCCATCTTTACGATATATATGGTTTTGGGCTTTGTGGCGGTGTTTTGGTTTTTTTTCTTTTGTTTGAGATGGAGTTTCGCTCTTGTTGCCGAGGCTGGAGTGCAATCCTGTGATCTTGACTCACCGCCGCCTCTGCCTCCCAGGTTAAAGTGTTTCTCCTGACTCAGCCTCCTGAGTAGCTGGGATTCCAGGCATGCACCACCATACCGGAATAATTTTGTATTTTCTGTAGAGACGAGGATTCTCCATGTTGGTCAGGCTGGTCTCGAACTCCCAACCACAGGTGATCCATCCGCCTCAACCTCCCAAAGTGCTGGGATTACAGGCATTAGCCACCATGTCCTGCCCATGTAGTTCTTTTTTTATAGTCCCAGTTGTTGGCTGATGAGCAACTCTGAACTGATTGCTGCTTGTTTTTTCTATAGTCAGACCCATTGTTCTTATAAGCCATGGCCCCAGGATATCCAGAATCACCTCTTCCCGCTGTGGAAGGAATACCAAGTTTCCTAAGATAATTAGATAGATCTATATTTTGTGTGAATTGTTAAGTGCAGATATTTATTTATTATTTTATGCAAAGATTTAATGACTACAAAGAGCAGTCGCATATCAAAGACCTATAAATCACAGACTGAGTCTGCGTCCTCATGGGATTTTTATGATAGCAATTGCAATTACAAACTAAATGTTGTGCAAGTTCTTTGATAATTTTTTATTTACTCAATATTATAATAAATAAATGTAGCAGACAAAAATTTATTATAAATGGGGCATCTAATAATTTAGAGGCAATGGAAAACTTAAATGGGTATGTAGCTTTAAATTAATTATTTCAAAATGTCATGGGAGGCTCATAGGTACAGCAAGATGGCAGAAGAGAAGGTTTCACCAACCACCCCCTCTGCAAAAACACCAATTTAACAACTGCCTACATTTTTTTTTTTTTTTTGAGACGGAGTTTGCTCCTGTTACCCAGGCTGGAGTGCAATGGCGCGATCTCGGCTCACCGCAACCTCCGCCTCCTGGGTTCAGGCAATTCTCCTGCCTCAGCCTCCTGAGTAGCTGGAATTACAGGCACACGCCACCATGCCCAGCTAATTTTTTTTGGTATTTTTAGTAGAGACGGGGTTTCACCATGTTGACTAGGATGGTCTCAATCTCTCGACCTCGTGATCCGCCCGCCTCGGCCTCCCAAAGTGCTGGGATTACAGGCTTGAGCCACCGCGCCCGGCCGACAACTGCCTACATTTAAAAAGCAACTTCATGAGAACCAAAAATTAGGTGAGCACTCATATACCTGGTTTTAACTTCAGAGTGCTGAAAGAGGCACTGAACAGATGGGAAAAACGGTCTTGAATATCTTACACGATTTCTCCCATATCCCCAGGCATTGAACTCAGTGTTGTTCTATTACAGCACATAGAAGAACCAGACCAAACTCAGTTTACACCTGCTGACAGAGGAATTATTATTATTATTATTTTTTTGAGACAGAGTTTCACTCTTGTTACCCAGGCTGGAGTGCAATGGCGCGATCTCGGCTCACCGCAACCTCCGCCTCCTGGGTTCAGGCGATTCTCCTGCCTCAGCCTCCTGAGTAGCTGGGATTACAGGCACGTGCCACCATGCCCAGCTAATTTTTTGTATTTTTAGTAGAGACGGGGTTTCACCATGTTCACCAGGATGGTCTCGATCTCTTGACCTCGTGATCCACCCGCCTCGGCCTCCCAAAGTGCTGGGATTACAGGCTTGAGCCACCGCGCGCGGCCTGACAGAGGAATTATTTAAACCATGTAGTTGCTGGTAACAGTAAGTACACAGAAAAACTAATTTTCGTATTTTGAGTAGAGGTAGAGTTTTTACCATGTTGGTCAGGATTGTCTCGATCTGTTGTCCTTGTGATCCGCCTGCCTCAGCTTCCCAATGTGTTGGGATTTACAGGTGTGAGCCACCACGTCCGGCAAGAAAACTCATTTCTCACAAAGGTGTCAAGAACATACACTGGAGAAAAGACAGTCTCCTCATACATGGTGCTGGGGAAACTAGATATCCATATGCAGAAGAATAAAACTGGCTTCTTCTAGCCCAAGCTGGAGTGTAGTGGTGTGATCTCAGCTCACTGCAGTCTCTGCCTGCTGGGTTCGATCAATTCTCCTGCCCTAGCCTCCAGAGTAGGTGAGATTATAGAAGCCCATAAACACACTGTAGAGAAAAAATATTTTTTTTTTTTTTTTTTGAGACGGAGTTTCGCTCTTGTTACCCAGGCTGGAGTGCAATGGCACGATCTCGGCTCACCGCAACCTCCGCCTCCTGGGTTCAGGCAATTCTCCTGCCTCAGCCTCCTGAGTAGCTGGGATTACAGGCACCTGCCACCATGCCCAGCTAATGTTTTGTATTTTTAGTAGAGACGGGGTTTCACCGTGTTGACCAGGATGGTCTCGATCTCTTGACCTCGTGATCCGCCCGCCTCGGCCTCCCAAAGTGCTGGGATTACAGGCGTGAGCCACCGTACCCGGCAGAAAAAAAAAATATTAAATTTGAACTTAATTGAACAGGGACACAAATAATGGTCATCACGTCCTAGAACAGGTTGTATGAGTCCCATTAGACTTTCATCCAGCTCTGCTTCAGAGAAATCTGTATTTCAATCAATTCTTATACGTTAGTTACTGAGATGCAACAGACAATTGCAAGAACACCTTGCTTTTTTTGTGTTCCTTGTGTCCAGTATTGAAGGGACCTCGGGACTGGGCCTCATGAAAAGCAACTTGTTACAAAAAGAGCTAGAGTCGGGCCGGGAGCAGTGGCTGAAGCCTGTAATCCCAGCACTTTGGCAGGCCGAGGCGGGTGAATCACGAGATCAAGACATCGAGACCATCCTGGTCAACATGGTGAAACCCCGTCTCTACTGAAATACAAAGAAAATTAGCTGGGCATGGTGGCACGTACGTCTAATCCCAGCTACTCAGGAGGCTGAGGCAGGAGAATCGCTTGAACCCGGGAGGCGGAGGTTGCGGTGAGCCGAGATCGCGCCATTGCACTCTAGCCTGGGTAACAAGAGCGAAACTCCGTCTCAAAAAAAAAAAAAAAATTAAGTCACTAAAAGAAAGACAAAAATTCAAGTATTCGCTAATGTCATTGCTCAGTGGAAAATAGAAATTCATAAATTCTATTGAAAATAACATTTAATAGACTTGTCTGGCATTTTATATATTTTGTTGCATGGGGTTTCAGAGGAGATGTCTTTTTCTTTTTTTATCGTTTGATTCTTATAGTAGATACATATTCAAATGTTGACTGTTGGCTGAGTATATTGATAATGACTATGAAACTCATAGCTCCTATTCCTGTTCTTAAATCTTCATGTAAAATGTAAATCTCCCACTGATCTATCTGCCTACTTCTTTCTCAGAGTTTCTGAGGGTGTCTCACGTATCTGATAACATTAACATGTCCGATACTTTATAGCACCTACCGGCACCTTCGTGTCCTACTTTTTCTCTTTGCATGTGGTATCACTTTGAGACACTTGGTTGAAGTTGCCCATTTCTGCTCTCCTGTAACTATCAATGACGGTACCAACAAAAGATACGATCACCTTGCTGGTGTCAAATACCTCAGTGCATTTTATTTTGTGTGAACTTACTCTAGTGGAAGAAAATGTTTCAGAAATTCTTGGTAAGACTGCTTCTAATCCTGCAAAATGCATAGGGCAATGTCTTAGTCCTGTGGTAGACCAAATGCAGGTTCAAGTTTGAACCACTTATCTAAGTGTGCAGCATTGATATCGGAGAGAACAAACCAACTGTGGCTGGCTGAAGTTTTGTTTTTTGTTTTTTGTTTTTTTTTTTTTTGAGACGGAGTTTCGCTCTTGTTACCCAGGCCGGAGTGCAATGGCGCGATCTCGGCTCGCCGCAACCTCCGCCTCCTGGGTTCAGGCAATTCTGCTAACTCCGCCTCCCTAGTAGCTGGGATTACAGGCACGCGCCACCACGCCCAGCTAATTTTTCTATTTTTAGTAGAGACGGCATTTCACCATGTTGACCAGGATGGTCTCGATTTCTCGACCTCGTGATCCACCCGCCTCGGCCTCCCAAAGTGCTGGGATTACAGGCTTGAGCCACCGCGCCCGGCTGAAGTTCTTATTATAATTCCTGACTTTGTGTTTATTTTTCCCCAAATTGTTTTCATGTTCTCCTTCATTCCACTTTTCTTTGAAATCCATATTCTCTCTTCTTCTTTCTCAATCCTTCTGAAGCCACAACACTAAATTATCTTCTTTCCTTCCATTTCCTTCCAAGCAAAAAATAAGCCTACAAGTCTCTAAGACGTAAGAAAGCAACACAGCCTGTTTCTCATTCAAAATTTATTTTTACATAGAAGATTTTTCAACTCAGAGTCTCTTGGATTTGGGTGAGTTATTAAAGGCTGATCAGTTTCAAAGGCGATAGAGTTATGTCTTTGTGCAGATATGTTCTTTCATTTTTACTGATTCGCTTTCTCTCATCCTCAGGATGCTCTTCTTTTAAACTTAAGGGATATAAACATGACTAATGTGGTTAGTTTCTGTGTCCCCACCCAAATTCCTGTCGAATTGTGATCCTCAGTGTTGGAGGAGACGCCTGGTGTGAGGCCGTTGGATCCTGGGGGCCGACTTCTCCCTCGTTGTTCTCCTGATAATGACTTATCAGGAGAACTGGTTGTTTAAAAGTGGTGGCCCTTGTCCCTTATATCTCTGTCTCCTGCCCTGCTATGTGAAGATGTGTCTGCTCCCCCTTGGCCTCCCACCATGACTGTCAGTTTTCTGAGGCCTACAGCCATGCTTCCTGGACAGCCTGTGGAACTGTTAATCAATTAAACCTGTTTTTTGTTTGTTTGTTTGTTTTGTTTTGTTTTTTACATAAATTGCCCGGTCTCAGGTAGTTTCTTATAGCATTGTGAGAACAGACTATTAAAATGACTCAGGTATGGATTATATATTTTGTAATAATTAGACACTCAGAGAGTATGATAAATCATGTGTATGTAGCACAGAGATCTGCAAACCACAACCCAAAGACTATCCTAGGGCTTAGCCATTTCTTTTGATAAATAACATTTTATTGGAACAAAGCTCCACCCATTTATATACTCGGAGGAGAAACCGGGATGAAACATGTCAAAGCCCAAGGCACAAAATTGCAGGAGGCATTCATTTGCAGCAGCCTGCATGGAAATGATTCTGAAAATAAGGGTGTCTTTAAGTTTTGTTCCTCAGGCACTCAAGTTGCTATCTAGGCCACACCCTTTGGTTGCATATTCTCTGTGGCTAGTTTGACTTTATAACCTTAGAGTTTAGTCATTGTCACAGAGATTGTATGGCCTGGAAATCCTAAGATATTTACTCCATGACCATTTGTGTCAATTTTTGACCACCTGATTGAGAGTTTAAAGGACTTATAAATTTGAGACCTCTGAACAAAACATAGACTATCATTAGTAAAACCTTCACTTGGAGTTTCTCAGAAAGTAGGGTGATATCCAATGGAAGAAAACTGGTGGCCAGGTGCGGTGGCTCAAGCCTGTAATCCCAGTACTTTGGGAGGCCGAGGTGGGTGGATCACGAGGACAAGAGATTGAGATGATCCTGGTCAACATGGTGAAAACCCGTCTCTACTAAAAATACAAAAATTAGCTGGGCATGATGGCACGTGCCTGTAATCCCAGCTACTCAGGAGGCCGAGGCAGGAGAATTGCCTGAACCCAGGAGGCGGAGGTTGCGGTGAGCCCAGATCATGCCATTGCACTCCAGCCTGGGTAACAAGAGCGAAACTCCGTCTCAAAAAAAAAAAAAAGAAAAAAGAAAAAGGGTCAGGAAGTGAAAACAATAGTGCCTGCCTCAAAGGATGTGGATTTGCAGTAAACAAGATATTTCATGGAAATAATTTAAAACAGTGTTTGGCACATGGTAAGATCGTAAGTTCTGTATAAGTATTAGCAATTAGTGTTATTATGTGAGGCTGTGAAAGTTAGGTGGCTAGCAGAAAAAAACTGAAGCAACAAGTTTTATTAAATTTTATAACACATCAGGGAAATATGTTGTTATGTTATGGCCACCTTTCCTATAATTTGTGATAAAAGGAAATAAGTCTCAAACGCCACATGTTCTCAACAACACCCATAAGTGGGTGTTGAACAATGAGAACACATGCACACAGAGAGGGGAACATCACACATTGGGGCCTGTCAGGGGTTGGGGACTAGAGGAGGGATAGAAGGGGGTGCGGAGATTGGGGAGGGATAGCATTAGGAGAAATATCTAATGTAGATCACAGGGGGATGGATGCAGCAATCCACCATGGTATGTGTGTACCTGTGTAACAAACTGACACATTCCGCACGTGTACTCCAGAACTGAGAGTTTAATTATATATATATATATATATATAACAAAAATAAAATAAAGATACTAAAGTTTCATAGGAAGTTTAGGGTGTTTTTTTTCCAATTCTGCGAAGAAAGTCAATGGTAGCTTGATGGGGATGGCACCGAATTGAGGCGCTGCCAATCAGCCGCTGTGGGCTCATGGTACCTGGGCCTGGAGGAGCCTTCCCACTGTCCTTACCCTGCAGAGCCTGGCCCAAGGTGCCCGCTGTGGTCCCAGAGGCACAGGGTACTGCCCTTGCTCCCGCGGGCCTTTCCCGTTCCCAGTGAGCACCGCACAGGCCAGCGTGGAGGACGCAGGACGAAGAGCAGCAGCAACGCCGGCGAACCCACAGGGACCGCTCGGGGAGAGCGTGAAGGGCGCCGCACGGCCCCTTGGCCAGAGAATCTGTGCAGATGCCCACTAAGCATGTCACATGTATAGAGCATCGAGAGTCTCCAGTGGAAAATTGAGTCGTCCTGCTGTCTCGTTACACAAACACGACGATGGCGCAGAAGGAGTCGAGCGTGAAGCTCTCTTGGCGGGACGTGGACAAGCTCATCTCTGTTACCCGCTGCCAGGACAACAGCCGCTCTGCAAACGCTTGCTCACTCTTTCCAAAGCTCACAGAGACTCTGCCCGAAGGTATCTCATTTTAGCCTTGTCAAGTGCCCAAGAGAAACAAAACCGTGTGTCCACATAATGTCCACAGAGGAAGGGACGTTGCAGGATTGTGCATAATGGATTAAGCCGGACACACCCCAAGTGATTGCCAGTAGGTGAATAGATGAAAATAGATCCATCCAGTGCAGCCCTGCACAACATAAACACACAACAACACGAGTGAATTTCAAAGCGGCCGTGTTGAGAGCTAGAAGGTCGGTATGACAGAGGATGTGTTACATGTTTTCTGAGAGTGGAGATTCTGCCTCCTGGAGACTCAATCCTGAGGACTATTGGGTCAGCACAGGCTGAGACCTGACTTCTGGAGGGACAGAGAAGTGGAAGACCGCTTTCTTACAACCTGATCTGCTGTGTGTTGGTTGCTTTTAAAAAGTTGCATCTATGTTTAGATTGAGCGAGTCAGAAACACGTTTCGTCTAACAGCTGCGTATGGACATTCCAGACTGGATGGGAGTACAGGCTGTAATGAGAAATACCTAGCTCTAAAACAAAAACGGAGCTATCTAGTAGAATGGTTGTCAATGTGTGCATTAAACTTCCAGAGTGAAACTGATTTGTATTTCAGCAGTTCAAAAACCCTTTCTTTGGAGAATGTAGAAACAGTCATTTCCAGCCCTATACTGGCATATAAGAGTTAGCAGTAAGAATGCCTTTAAAACACAGAAGACCGGCTTCTTACAAACTGATCTGCTGTGCCTTGGTTCCTTTTAGGAAGTTGCAACTATGTTTCGATTCAGCGAGTTAGAAACACGTTTCTTCTAAAAGCTGCCTTTGGGCATTCCGGAGTGGATGGGAGTATAGGATGTAAAGAGAAATATCTGACTCTAAAACAAAAAGGGAGCTAACCAGCAGAATGGTTGTCAATGTGTGCATTAAACTTCCAGAGTGAAACTGATTTGTATTTCAGCAGTTCAAAAACCCTTTCTTTGGAGAATGTAGAAACAGTCTTTTCCAGCCCTATACTGGCATATAAGAGTTAGCGGTAAGAATGCGTTTAAAATACAGAAGTCCTGCTTCCTATAAACTGATCTGCTGTGCGTTGGTTCCTTTTAGGAAATTGCAACTATGTTTAGATTCAGCGAGTTAGAAACACATTTCTTCTAAAAGCTGCCTTTGGACATTCCAGAGTGGATGGGAGTACAGGATGTAAAGAGAAATATCTGGCTCTAAAACAAAAACGGAGCTATCCAGCAGAATGGTGGTCAATGTGTGCATTAAACTTCCAGAGTGAAACTGATTTGTATTTCAGCAGTTCAAAAACCCTTTCTTTGTAGAATGTAGAAACAGTCATTTCCAGCCCTATACTGGCATATAAGAGTTAGCAGTAAGAATGCCTTTAAAACACAGAGGACCGGCTTGTTACAAACTGATCTGCTGTGTGTTGGTTCCTTTTAGGTAGTTGCAACTATGTTTCGATTCAGCGAGTTAAAAACACATTTCTTTAAAAGGTGCTTTTGGACATTCCAGAGTGGATGGGAGTACAGGATGTAAAGAGAAATATCTGACTCTAAAACAAAAACGGAGCTATCTAGCAGAATGGTTGTCAATGTGTGCATTTAACCTAGAGTTAAACTGATGATGCAGTGATTTTGGGCATCATCATGACCATTCTGATGATCATCATTTCAATCCTGATTTTGCAAGCCTATCAGTCGATCCAGAGGAATCACCCGGGCCACGGGCTCTGCTCGTGACCTGTTTGTCTCCCTGGTATCCAGATTCCATCGCTCGCCCTGTCCCCAGCCCATCCCGTATCAACCCTTGACCCTCACACACTTTTCTACAGTGGTTCAATAAAGTGCATGTGCTCCCGAAAAAAAAAATTAATAAATAAAATTTAAAAAAAACCTCAAAATAATAAAGAAAGAAGAGAAGCGTCACTGGTAAGATTTTATTTTAATTTATTTTATTTTTTAAATCCATGCAACCAGTCTTATTTATGCATAATTGAGAAAACACAGGCCTAGAGAGGTTATGAAACTTGTCTACAGTTACACAGCTTGTGAAGGGCACAGCCACGATTTGAAACCAGGCAGCTTTGCTCTCGGTGACATCAGTGGGCTGCCTTTTGGTAAATTCAGGACATGAGAAGCAGAGGAGCAGGGGCAGGGAAAGGGTACAAGGTGGGGAGGGTCTGAGGGAGGCCGATGGGAGAGGACAGAAAGATCAGCCGATTGGCACTGGCTTGAGGCTGGCTGGCAGGCCTAAGCCCAGGGGCCCTGGGTGCATATGGCACCAGGAAGCACGCTCCCCATTCCCTTCCTGCTCCTTCCTTCTTAAGGGCCTCTGCCCATGGTTCCCCTGGAGAGCCAAGCGGGGGTCTGCCAGGCAGCGTGCGTGAACATGGCACGGGTGAGGGTGACTGGGGCATCTGCCCCCCTGATGCACACAGACGTTGCACTTGTCACGGAAGCCCATCTCGTGGCCATCCTCGCCCTCAGGAGAGCGGCACACGTCACAGACGACATCCTCATCACACTCAATGCCCAGGCCCTCCTGCGTCTCGACGGCCCTGGCCCTATTCTGGTGGCACAGGGTCTCCAGCTCCTCCTGCACACGTTCCAGCGCCAGCTCATCCAGCTCTGGCCTCTCCATCTCCTGAAGATCTGAGTTGATGAGCTGCAGCCAGTAGGCGTCCATCTCGTCCGGGTCCTAGCGGCTGCCTCCTGGCCAATCCGGCCGGGAGCCCTCCCCGAGCGTGGGGCTGCTTGGGGATGCCCGGGCAGGGGGGCCTTCCAGAGGTGGGAGGGTCCTCACCAGGGGCTCTGGGATGGCCTCTGCCCCGGCAGGCACCTGCACCCCTTTCTCCCATTCCTGTCGCCATGGGTCTGCCAGGAGGCAGGAGTCATCCGGGCTGAGCTGGTGTGAGTCCGGGATCCTCATGGCTGTGATGACATCTGTCCGGAAAACCTCCGAGGGCTTCTTTTCGTGCTGTCGGGGCCAGCCCGACTTGGTGCTGCTGGGCAGGTTGGAGCATCTCGATGCGGATGTAGATGTCGCGTGACTGTCAGTGGTGGCAGAGTTGTCACTGCTGATGGGGTCTTTTCGCCTCTTCTCTTCCGTCTTGCTCCGCGGTTCCCCCCTGAGGGGCGCTGCCCGCGGCTACGCGCCGCTGCAGGGACCCGCGCGGGAAGGAGGCTCCCGAAGCCCGGAGCTCCCGGCGCGGCGCGGGAGGGCGGGGGGCGCTCATCCATCCGGGGTCGCGGCCAGGGAGGCGGCGGGGCCCGTGGCGTCCCCGCCGGGGACAGTCAACCCGCCAGACCTGAGCGGGTGCCACTAGGAGTGGGCGCAAAGTAACTCCATGGACGCTACTCACCCCCCCCAAAAAATAGCCTCCGACTGTGAGGGCCGTGGTGGGCACCATTCACCAACCCCCTGTATAGGTTTCTCTTATTATTTATTTATTTATTTATTTTTTTGAGATGGAGTCTCGCTCTGTTGCCCAGGCTGGAGGGCAGTGACGCCATCTCAGCCCACTGCAAACTCTGCCTCCTGGGATCAAGTGATTTTCTGCCTCAGCCTCCCAAGTAGCTGCGATTCAGGCACCTGCCACCCATCCTGCTATTGTTTTTGTATTTTAAGTAGACATGGGGTTTCACCATCTTGACCAGGCTGGTCTTGAACTCCTGACGCCGTGATACGCTCACCTCAGCCTCCCAAAGGGCTGGGGTTACAGACATTAGCCACCGCACCCAGCCGAGAAGAGATTTGCTAATTGAGTTCTGGATGACAGCTGTTTCATTGTAGGGGGTCTAAAGAGAGACTCAAATGCCTACAAGTTCAAGATCAGCTTGTGCAATATAGGGAGACCTCGTCTCTGCAAAAACAACCAAGCAACCAAAAATTAGCTGGGCACGGTGGCAGGGAACTCTGGTGCCAGTTACTCAGGAGGCTGAGGCCAGAGAATCGCTAGGGCCCGGGAGGTTGAGGCTGCCGTGAGTTGTGATCACTCCACTGTATTCAACCTGTGAGTCTGAGAGCCTGTTTTTAAAAAAACATACAAAAAAATAGAGGCCTGAACATGAATAATTATTCATGAGTGACCCTATGTTGAACAAACAAAGCTGCCCCCAGATCCTGAACCACAAAAAACCGTCAGATAATAAATGTTAATTGTTTCAACAATTCACGTAAACGGCCCACCAAGTGTAGGGGCAATTTGTGATACAGCAATCACTAACTAGTATCTCTACATTTCTTTTTCTTTTTTTTTCATTGAGACGGAATCTTGCTCTGTTGCCAGGCTGGAGAGCAGTGGCGTGATTGATCTTGGCTCACTGCAACCTCCACCCCCTGGTTTTAAGTGACCCTCCTGCCTCAGCCTCCTGAGTAGCTGGGACTATAGGCACACACCACCACACCCAGTAAATGTTTGTATTTTTGGTAGAGAAGAGGTTTCTCCATGTCGGCCAGGATGGTCTCGACCTCTTGACCTCCTGATCCACCCTCCTCAGCCTCCCAAACTGCTGAGATTACAGGTTTGAGCCGCCGCACTTGGCCTAGATTTCTTTTGAAGGAAAAGCCATGTCCAGGAGGAGATTCAAAACCCACTTTTGTGTGTGTGTGTGTGTGTGTGTGTGTGATGGAGTCTTGCTCTGTTGCTTAGGCTGGAGTGGTGAGATCCAGGCTCACTGCAACCTCCACCTCCTGATTAAGTGATTCTCCTGCTTCGGCTAATTTTTGTGACGTTAGTAAAGACAGGGTTTCACTATGCTGGTCAGTCTGGTCTTGAGCTCCTGGGTGCAGGGGATCCAACTACCTCAGCCTCCCAAAGTGCTGAGATTTCAGGAGTGAGCCACACCATGCCAAGCCTACCATTGCTATTGATCTTTGTAGCCAAGGATAATCATCTCAAAACAATGATGGCCTCCTCCTCGGTTCTTCTTTCAGAATCTCTGTCTTCCATTCCCTCCCTCAATATGCACACTTTATTTACTACAGCACTCCTTTCCCACCGCAAAGCCTACGTCCAAATAAAATTCTTCCGTTTTAGAGAGCTTCTCCCTGTTTATCATTTAGGTTGACAATTTCTTCTTTGAGCCTCGTTGTGGGGTAGAACTTCCTCCCCTCAAAGTATCTGTTGAAGTCCAAAAGCCCCCTCCCTCCGCCGTACCTGGGGATGTGACGTGATTTCGAAATAGGGTCACTACACATAGAATGAGTTAGGGCTCAGTACAGGGACTCACACCTGTAATTCCAGCACTTTGGGAGGCCAAGGTAGGTGGATCACTTGAGGCCAGGAGTTTGAGACTCCTCTGGGCAACACAGAGAAACTCCTCTCTACAAACAAACAAACAAAAAACTTAGCCAGCTGTGGTGGTTCACACCTGTAGTCCCAGCTGCTTGAGAGGCTGAGGTAAGAGGATCACTTGAGCCTGGGAGGCAGAGTTGGCAGTTAGCCAAGATGGTGCCACTGTACTACAGCCTGAGTGACAGAGCTAGACCCTGTCTCAAAAAAAAAAAAAAAAAAAAAAAAAAAAAAAAAAAAGATTATTTAAGATGAGGTTACATTAGACTAAGGCGGGTCACATTGGATTAAGGCAGCTCTTAATTTTTAATTTTTTTTAGAGATGGAGTTTCCCTCTTGTTGTCTAGGCTGGAGTGCAACTGCACAATCTTGGTTCACTGCAACCTCTGCCTCCCAGGGTCAAGTAATTCTAGGGCCCAGCCTCCTGAGTGGCTGTGATTACAGCGACTCACCACCACACCTGGCTAAATTTTTTTGTATTTTTAGTAGAGATAGTGTTTCTCCATGTTGGTCAGGCTGGTCTCGAACTCCCAACCTCAGTAGATCCGTCCACCTCAGCCTCCCAAAGTGCTGGGATTACATGCAGAAGCCACAATGCCCTAACTTTTTTTTTTTTTTTTTGGACGGAATTTCGCTCTTGTTACCCAGGCCGGAGTGCAATGGCGCGATCTCGGCTCACCGCAGCCTCCGCCTCCCGGGTTCAGGCAATTCTCCTGCCTCAGCCTCCTGAGTAGCTGGGATTACAGGCACGTGCCACCATGCTTAGCTAATTTTTTGTATTTTTTTTTTTTTTTTTAGGAGAGACGGGGTTTCACCATGTTGACCAGGATGGTCTCAATCTCTCGACCTCGTGATTCACCCGCCTCAGTCTCCCAAAGTGCTGGGATTATAGGCTTGAGCCACCGTGCCCGGCCTTTTTTTTTCTTTTTTTATTTTTGAGGCGGTCTAGCTCCCTCACCCAGGCTGGAGTGCAGTGACGCCATCTTGGCCCACAGCAATCTCCACTCCCCAGGTTCAAGCAATTCTCGAGGCCGCCCCTAAAGCTAATGATTCACATTCTCCTAAGGAGAGGAAAATTTGGACGCAGATACAGAGACAGAGACAGGGAAGAAAGCCATGCAGTGATGGAAGCAGAGGCTGGAGTGAAGCCAGGCCACACCAAAGTCTGCCGGCCGCCACCAGAAGCTGGAGGAGGCAGGCGGGATCCTCCCTGGAGCCTTCAGAGGGAGCGCGGTGGCCCTGCCCACACCCCGACTCTGGCCTCCTGCACTGTGCAAAAATACATTTCTGTTGTCTGACGCCGCCTGCTTTGTGGTCATCCATTACAGCACTACAGAAAACAAGTATCAGCTTCTTTCTTTTGTGGCAGGACGCAAACCTTGTCAATTCCAGCTCATTCTGGAAACGCGCTCTTCCTGCGTATGGAGCCTGAGGGTGGGGTGAAGCTGTCCTCACAGTGTTAACAAGAACTCTGGACAGACATGGTTATGATTAAGCATTAGGCCGGCCGCAGTGGCTCATGCCCGTAATCTTAGCTCTTTGGGAGTCCAAGGTGGGCAGATCACCAGAGGTCAGGTGTTGGAGACCACCTTGGCCAACATGGTGAAACATCCATTTCTTCTAAAAACACAAAAAATCGGCTGGGCATGATGGCGCCTGCTTGTAATCCCAGCTACTGAGGTTGCTGAGGCAGGGGAGTCACTTGAACCTGGGAGGTGGAGGTTGCAGTGAGTCGAGATCACACCACTGCACTCCAACCTGGGCGACGAGAGTGAAACTCTATCTCAAAAAAATAAACTTTAATCCTCGACAGGGCACAGTAGCTCACGCCTGTAATCCTAGAACTTCGGGAGGCCGAGTCAGGTGGATCACTTGAGGTCAGGAGTTCAAGACCAGCCTGACCAACATGCTGAAACCCCGTCACTACTAAAAATACAAAAACTTGGCTGAGCATGGTGGCGAGCACCTGTAATTCCAGCCACTCTGGAGGCTGAGGCAGGAAAATGGCTTAAACCTGCGAGGGAGAGGTTGTAGTGAGCCAAGATCGTGCCACTGCATTCCAGCCTGGTAACAGAGCAAGACTCCGTCTCAAAAAAGTAATAATGAGCTGGGCGCGGTGGCTTACGCCTGTTATCCCAGCATTTTGGGAGGCCGAGGCGGCTGGATCACGAGGTCAAGAGATCGAGACCATCCTGGTGAACATGGTGAAACCCCATCTCTACTAAAAAAAAAAAAAAAAGAAATCAGCTGGGCATGGTGGCGCACGCCTGTAGTCCCAGCTACTCGGGAGGCTGAAGCAGGAGAATTGCCTGCACCCAGGAGGAGGAGGTTGGGGTGAGCCGAGATCACGCCATTGCACTCCAACCTGGGTAACAAGAGCGAAACTCGGTCTCAAAAAAAAAAAATTGGCCGGGTGCTGTGACTCATGTCTGTATTCCCAGCGCTTTGGGAGGGCTAGGCCGGCAGATCATTTGAGGTTAGGAGTTCGAGACCATCCCGGGCAACATGGTTAAACCCCTTCTCTACCAAAAACACAAAAATTAGCCAAGCATGGTGGCATATGCCTGTGATCCCAGCTACTTTGAAGGCTGAGGCAGGAGAATCGCTTGAACCCAGGAGGCAGAAGTTGCAGTGAGCAGACATCATGCCATTGCACTTCAGCCTGGTGACAAAGTGAGACTCCATCTCAAATGATAATAATAAATAAGAAGAATTTTAAAATACGGCCAGGTGCAGTGGCTCACCCCTGTAATCCCAGCATTTTGGGACGCCGAGGCGGGTGGATCACGAGGTCAAGAGATCGAGATCATCCCGGTCAACATGGTGAAACCTCGTCTATAGTAAAAATACAAAAAATTAGCTGGGCATGGTGCCGCGTGCCTGTAATCCCAGCTACTCAGAAGGCTGAGGCAGGAGAATTGCCTGAACCCAGGAGGCGGAGGTTGCGGTGAGCCGAGATCGCGCCATTGCACTCCAGCCTGGGTAACAAGAGCGAAACTCCGTCTCAAAAAAAAAAAAAAAAAAAAAAAAGAATTTAGTTGTTTGCTGCATTTCTTCTGAGTTTAAGAATATTCTAACACCATTGCCAGGCTTCATATTCATCTATTTCAATTAGTTCTGTAAATAATTGTTTTTGCTTTCGGGTTTTCTATTCAAAATTGATTTTTGTTGCAATATATTTAATAATTCTAACACAAAAATAACTTCATTTGATGTTTTTATTTATTTAAAAAACTAATTTTTCTTATAATTAATGGTTAGATTTAATTTAATTAGATTTAAATGAGAAATGGCCACCATGAAAACTTTTTGAAAAGTACAGTCATACGGTCGGGTGTGGTGGCTCACATCTGTAATCTCTTTGGGAGGCCAATCAGAGTGGGTAACCTGAGGTCAGGAGTTTGAGAACTGCCTGCCCAATATGGTGAAACCCCATCTCTATTAAAGATTCAAAAATTAGCCTGGCGTGGTGGCAGGCACCTGTAGTCCCAGCTACTTGGGAGGCTGAAAGAGATTGCTTGAACCAGAGGGGCGGAGGTTGCAGGGAATTGAGATTATGCCACTGCACACCAGCCTGGGAAACAGCAAGACGCCATCTCAGAAAAAAAAAAAAAAAGGACAATCGTATTTAACAATGAAAAGATACACAAAATTTAAAATATGTGACATGTTAAAGTATATCTACATCTATAAGATTCAGATACACAGTGGTTAAGCACGTTGTCTCCTCCTTAAATTTTCTTTTCACAACGAGGTGACTTTAGAAATTGTATTAGTTTGTTTTCACGCTGCTGATAAAGAAATACCTGATACACCCATCAGATCTCGTGAGATTTATTCACTATCACGAGAATAGCACAGGAGAGACTGATGCCCATGGTTCGATTACCTTCTTTTGGGTTTCCTTCACAACAGGTGAGAATTCTGGGAGATACGATAATATTTGGGTGTGGACGGAACCGAATCATATCATCCGGCCCTGGGCCCCTCCATATCTCATGGCCTCACGTCTGAAAACCGATCATGCCTTCCCCAAAATTCCCCAAAGTCTTAACTCATTTCAGCATCAAACCAAAAGTCCACAGTTCAAAGTCTCATCTGAAACAAGTCAAGTTTCTTCTGCCTGCGAGCCTGTAACATCAAAAGCAAGCTAATGACTTTCTAGATACAATGGGGGTACAAGTACTGGGTAAGTAGGGCCATTCCAAATTGGAAAATTTGGCCTAAACAAAAGTTACAGGGCCCATTCAAGTCCAAAACCCAGTGAGACGATCAAATTTGAAAGCTCCATGATAAACTAGTTTGACTCCGGGTGTCACACGTAGGTCACTATGATTCAAAAGGTGGGTTTCCATGGTCTTGGGAAGCTCTGACCCTGTGGCTTTTCAGAGTACGGCCTTTCTCCTGGCTGCTTTCCTGGGTTGGTGTTGAGTGTCTGTAGATTTTCCAGGTGCTTGTTGGTGAATCTAGCATTCCGGGGTCCAGAGGATGGTGGCTGTCTTCTCACGGCTCCATGAGGCAGCGCCGCAGTCGGGACTCTGTGTGAGGGCTTCGACCCCACATTTCCTTCTGCACTGCCCTGGCAGAGGGCCTGCCCTGCGACCAATTTTGTCTGAGCACCCGGGCGTATCCGTACATCTTCTGAAATCGAGGCGGAGGTTCCGAAACCCCGAGTCTTTATTTCTGTGCACTCGCAGCTTCAGTCTCAACACCCAGTGGTAGCCGCCAAGGCTTGGTCTTTCCACTCTCCGAAGTTACAACCTGAGGTCTACCTTCGCCTCTGTCAGCCATGGGTGGAGCAATTGGGACACAGGGCACCAAATCCCTAGGCTGCACACAGCATGGGGTGCTTGGGCCTGGCCAACAAAAGCACATTTTCCTCCTGGGCCTCCAGACCTGTGAAGGGAGGGGATGTCATGAAATGGGCTGGAGTTGTTCATCCCATCATCTTGGGGATTAGCATTTGGGTCCTTGCTACTTATGAAAATTTCTGCAGCTGGCTTGAATTTCCCCACACTAAAAAATGGGCTTTTATTTCATTTTTGTTTTTGTGTTTTGAGGAGTCTCGCTCTCGTCATAGGGCTCGAGTGCAATGACGTAATCTTGGCTCACAACATTTTCCTCCCAGGTTCGAGCAGTTCTTCTGCTCCAGCCTCCCAAGTAGCTGGGATTGCAGGAGTCCATCACCCCACCCGGCTAATTTTGTATTTTCTCTACATACGGAGTTTCTCCATGCTTCCCAGGCTGATCCTGAACTCCCGACCTCAGGTGATCTGCCGATCTTGGCCTCCCATAGTGCTGGGATGACAGGTGTGAGCGACCACACCTGTCTGGAATTTTCCTTTCTACTGCATTCTCAGGCTGCCAATTTTCTGAACTTTTATACTTTGTTTCCCTTTTAAAACAGAATGCTTCTAACAGCACCCTAGTCATGGTTTAAACGCTTTGTTGCTCAGAAATTATTTCCACCAGACACCGTAAATCACCTCTCTCAATTTCAAAGTTTCGCAAATCTCTAGGGCAGGAGCAAAATGCCACCGGTTTCTCTGCTAAAACGTAACAAGTGTCAACTCTGTTCCAGTTCCCGACAAGTGTCTCTTCTCTGTCTGAGACCGCCTCCGCCTGAACCTTATTGTTCGTATCACCGTCACCATTTTTGTCAAAGCCACTCAACAAGCCGCGAGGAGGTTCCAAACTTTCCCACAGTTTTGTGTGTTCTTCTGAGCCCTCCAAGTTGCTCCAGCCTCTGCCTGTGACCCAGTTCCAAAATTGCTTTCTTATTTTTGGGTATCTTTCCAGAATGCCCCACTCTGCGAGTACAGATTGACGGTATTCGTTCATTTTCATGTTGCTGATAAATAAATACCTGAAACCGGAACCAAAAAGAAGTTTCGCTTGACTTGCAGTTCCACATGGCTAAAGAGGCTGCAGCATTGTGGCGGGAGGTGAAAGGCACTTCTTCCGTAACGGTGGCAAGAGGAAAAAGGGGAGAAGACAGAAGCAGAAACTGTTGATATCTAATATCTAATGAGACTTATTTACTGTCATGTGACTAGGAAAGACTGGCCCCCGTGATTAAACCACCTCCCTCTGGGTCCCTCCCACAACACATGGGAAGTCTGGGAGATTCAATTCAAGTTTAGATTTGAGTGGGGACACGGCCAAATTAGATCCAAAATGTCATTCGATCTTTTTAGGTTAAAAATCTCCTCTTCTGTGAAAAGGGAACAATAAAGCACATGATGAATTTCTCATAAAATACATGTAAAACACTGTCATAATACTCTAGCATAGTACTACAGTGAGAATATATGTTTTGCTTTTTAGAGCAAAGCTCTTATCGAAAGAAAAATGAAGTTTAATAAATATATCTGGGCTAGAAAGGATAGCAAGTACACAATAGGGTATTTTGGTTTCCCCCATGAAACAGACCTGATGTGTTCATGAACAATCTCCTCACTTGGAATGCAATGATCAATTACTTGAAAATAACAAATTATCTCCATTATTATAGCAGTAAAAATGATCTTCTTATCCCAGATGATAGTTAAATAGCCGAAATGTTCTTCTTGACATCACAGTTTTCTTTATTTACGAGACAAACGTTATGACGCGTAGATTTGATTCTCGAGCAGCTGACTATGCTCTACTCCTGGAACTCTCTAAGAAACTTCTTCTGAGAAGGACTGCTTTGGCGTTGATCTATTTTTTCAGTAATATTAGATAGACAGTTGTTTTTTATGTTCACAACAGAGTGGGCCAGTGCGTGAGCGTTGGCACCATTTCACATGTGAGTATCTCCCATGCCATCACCGTCAGCCCCCAAAACATCAGGTGGGCAGAGCTTAAACTACATGCTTCCACATAGGCTTGAGCCTTAATATCCTAATTCTGTACTGAATTCTGAATACGCTTGTAAATATCATTATTCCCGTGCGTGTTACTGGGAAGTGGAACACCACAAGCAGCACAAAAATTATTTCAAACACTGTTCTGGAGTAGTTAATAACAGAATTCCACATTCATCGCATGCTGCCATTTTATCATTGTTTTCTTTTTTCATTTTTTTTCTTTTTTTGTTGCATTTTAGGTTTGGGGGTACATGTGAAGAACATGCAAGATTGTCGCGTAGGTACACACGTGGCGGTGTGGTGTGCTGCCTTCCTCCCCTTCACCTATATCTGGCATTTCTCCCCCTGCTGTCTCTCCCCAACTCCCCACCCCCCGCTGTCCCTCCCCTATTTCCCCCAACAGACTCCAGCGTGTGGTGCTCCCCTCCCCGTGTCCGTGTGTTCTCGTTGTTCAACGCCCACCTATGAGTGAGAACATGCGGTGTTTGATTTTCCGCTCTAATGTCGGTTTGCTGAGAATGATGGTTTCCAGGTTCATCCATGTCCCTACAAAGGACACGAACTCATCTTTTTTGATGGCTGCATAATATTCCATGGTGCATATGTGCCACATTTTCCCTGTCCGGTCCATCATCGATGGGCATTTGGGTTGGTTCCGAGTCTTTGCTGTCGTCAACAGTGCTGCAGTGAACATTCGTGTGCGTGTGTCCTTATAGTAGAACGATTTATACTCCTTTGGATAGATACCCAGTAATGGGATGGCTGGGTCGAATGAAATTTCTATTTCTAGGTCCTTGAGGAATGGCCACACTGTCTTCCACAACGGTTGAACAAATTTACGCTCCCACCGACAGTGTAAAAGTGTTCCTGTCTCTCCACATCCTCTCCAGCATCTGTTGTCTCCAGATTTTTTAATGACCGCCATTCTAACTGGCGTGAGATGGTATCCTAATGTCGTTTTGATGTGCATTTCTCTAATGACCAGTGATGATGAGCTTTTTTTTATATGTTTGTTGGCCTCATGACTTTTACTCTGGTCATCACAAGTGGTGGGTCCAACGCATTTGTGGGTCCAGCACCACTCCTAAATATTGACCTGCGTCCGGAGTCACTGAAAGCACCTTTGTCTCGAGGAGCACTGCTGTATCATATCATACTCCCTCCTCCATCTTTACGATATATATGGTTTTGGGCTTTGTGGCGGTGTTTTGGTTTTTTTCTTTTGTTTGAGATGGATATTCGCTCTCGTTGCCCAGGTTGGAGTGCAATCGTGTGATCTCGACTCACCGCCGCCTCCACCTCCCGGGTTAAATTGGTTCTCCTGACTCAGCCTCCCGAGTAGCTGGGATTCCAGGCATGTACCACCATACCGGAATAATTTTGTATTTTTTGTAGCGACGAGGATTCTCCATGTTGGTCAGGCTGGTCTCGAACTCCCAACCACAGGTGATCCGTCCGCCTCAGCCTCCCAAAATGCTGGGATTACAGGCATTAGCCACCACGCCCTGCCCATGTAGTTCTTTTTTTATAGTCCCAGTCGTTGGCTGATGAGCAACTCTGAACTGATTGCTGCTTGTATTTGCTATCCTGGGACCCATTGTTCTTATAAGCCATGGCCCTAGGATATCCAGAATCACCTCTTCCTGCTGTGGAAGGAATACCAAGTTGCCTAAGATAATTAGAGAGATCTATATTTTGTGTGAATTGTTAATTCAGTGCAGACATTTATTTACTATTTTATGCAAAGATTTAATGACTACAAAGAGCAGTCGCATATCAAAGACCTATAAATCACAGACTGAGTCTGCGTCCTCATGGGATTTTTATGGTAGCAATTGCAATTACAAACTAAATGTTGTGCAAGTTCTTTGATACTTTTTTATTTACTAAATGTTATAATAAATAAATGTAGCAGACAAAAATTTATTATAAATGGGGCATCTAATAATTTAGAGGCAATGGAAAACGTAGATGGGTATGTAGCTTTAAATTAATTATTTCAAAATGTCATGGGAGGCTCATAGGTACAGCAAGATGGCAGAAGAGAAGGTTTCACCAACCACCCCCTCTGCAAAAACACCCATTTAACAACTGCATACATTTATTTTTATTTATTATTATTTTTTTTGAGACGGAGTTCTGCTCTCGTTACCCAGGCTGGAGTGCAATGGCGCGATCTCGGCTCACCGCAACCTCCGCCTCCTGGGTTCAGGCAATTCTCCTGCCTCAGCCTCCTGAGTAGCTGGGATGACAGGCACACACCACCATGCCCACCTAAATTTTTGTATTTTTAGTGGAGACGGGGTTTCACCATGTTGACCAGGATGGTCTAGATCTCTCGACCTCGTGATCCACCCGCCTCGGCCTGCCAAAGTGCTGGGATTACAAGCTTGAGCCACCGCACCCGGCCGACAACTGCCTACATTTAAAAAGCACCTTCATGAGAACCAAAAATTAGATGAGCACTCATATACCTGGTTTTAACTTCAGAGTGCTGAAAGAGGCACTGAGCAGATGGGAAAAACGGTCTTGAATATATTACACGATTTCTCCCATATCCCCAGGCATTGAACTCAGTGTCGTTCTATTACAGCACATAGAAAAACCAGACCAAACTCAGTTTAAACCTGCCGACAGAGGAATTATTATTTTTATTTTTATTTTTATTTTTATTTTTTTTGAGACGGAGTTTCGCTCTTGTTACCCAGGCTGGAGTGTAATGGCGCGATCTCGGCTCACCGCAACCTATGCCTCCTGGGCTCAGGCAATTCTCCTGCCTCAGCCTCCTGAGTAACTGGGATTACAGGCACGTGCCACCATGCCCAGCTAATTTTTTGTATCTTTAGTAGAGACGGGGTTTCACCATGTTGACCAGGATGGTCTCGATCTCTCGACCTCGTGATCCACCCGCCTCAGCCTCCCAAAGTGCTGGGATTACAGGCTTGAGCCACCGCGCCCGGCTATTATTATTATTATTATTATTTTTTTTTTTTTGAAACAGCGTTTCACTCTTGTTACCCAGGCTGGAGTGCAATGGCGCGATCTCGGCTCACCGCAACCTCCGCTTCCTGGGTTCAGGCAATTCTCCTGCCTCAGCCTCCTGAGTAGCTGGGATTACAGGCACATGCCACCATGCCCAGCTAATTTTTTGTATTTTTAGTAGAGACGGGGTTTCACCATATTGACCAGGATGGTCTCGATCTCTTGACCTCGTGATCCACCCGCCTCGGCCTCCCAAAGTGCTGGGATTACAGGCTTGAGCCACCGCGCGCGGCCTGACAGAGGAATTATTTAAACCGTGTACTGGCTGGTAACAGTAAGTACACAGAAAAACTAATTTTCGTATTTTGAGTAGAGGTAGGGTTTTTACCATGTTGGTCAAGATTGTCTCGATCTGTTGTCCTTGTGATCCGCCTGCCTCAGCTTCCCAAAGTGTTGGGATTTACAGGTGTGAGCCACCACGTCCGGCAAGAAAACTCATTTCTCACAAAGGTGTCAAGAACATACGCTGGAGAAAAGACAGTCTCCTCATACATGGTGCTGGGAAAACTAGATATCCATATGCAGAAGAATAAAACTGGCTTCTTCTAGCCCAAGCTGGAGTGTAGTGCTGTGATCTCAGCTCACTGCAGTCTCTGCCTGCCTTGTTCAGTCAATTCTCCTGCCCTAGCCTCCAGAGTAGCTGAGATTATAGAAGCCCATAAACACACTGTAGAGAAAAAATAAATTTTTTTTTTTTTGAGACGGATTTTGGCTCTCGTTACCCAGGCTGGAGTGCAATGGCGCGATCTCGGCTCACCGCAACCTCCGCCCCCTGGGTTCAGGCAATTCTCCTGTCTTAGCCTCCTGAGTAGCTGGGATTACAGGCACCTGCCACCATGCCCAGCTAATGTTTTGTATTTTTAGTAGAGACGGGGTTTCACCGTGTTGACCAGGAAGGTCTCGATCTCTTGACCTCGTGCTCCACCCGCCTCGGCCTCCCAAAGTGCTGGGATTACAGGCTTGAGCCACCGCGCCCGGCTGAAGTTCTTATAATTCCTGACTTTGTGTTTATTTTTCCCCAAATTGTTTTCATGTTCTCCTTCATTCCACTTTTCTTTGAAATCCATATTCTCTTTTCTTCTTTCTCAATCCTTCTGAAGCCACAACACTAAATTATCTTCTTTCCTTCCATATATTTCCAAGCAAAAAATAAGCCCACAAGTCTCTAAGACGTAAGAAAGCAACACAGCCTGATTCTCATTCAAAATTTATTTTTACATAGAAGATTTTTCAACTCAGAGTCGCTTGGATTTGGGTGAGTTATTAAAGGCTGATCAGTTTCAAAGGCGATAGAGTTATGTCTTTGTGCAGATATGTTCTTTCATTTTTACTGATTCACTTTCTCTCATCCTCAGGATGCTCTTCTTTTAAACTTAAGGGATATAAACATGACTAATATGGTTAGTATCTGTGTCGCCACCCAAATTGATGTCGAATTGTGATCCTCAGTGTTGGAGGAGACGCCTGGTGTGAGGCCGTTGGATCCTGGGGGCCGACTTCTCCCTCATTGTTCTCCTGATAATGACTTATCAGGAGAACTGGTTGTTTAAAACTGTGTGGCGCTTGTCCCTTATATCTCTGTCTCCTGCCCTGCTATGTGAAGATGTGTCTGCTTCCCCTTGGCCTCCCACCATGATTGTCAGTTTTCTGAGGCCTCCACAGCCATGCTTCCTGGACAGCCTGTGGAATTGTGAATCAATTAAACCTGTTTTTATGTTTGTTTCTTTGTTTGTTTGTTTGTTTTCATAAATTGCCCTGTCTCAGGTAGTTTCTTATAGCATTGTGAGAACATACTATTAAAATGACTCAGGTATGGATTATATATTTTGTAATAATTAGACACTCAGAGAGTATGATAAATCATGTGTATGTAGCACAGAGATCTGCAAACCACAACCCAAGGACTATCCTAGGGCTTAGCCATTTCTTTTGATAAATAACATTTTATTGGAACAAAGCTCCACCCATTTATATACTCCGAGGAGAAACCGGGATGAAACATGTCAAAGCCCAAGGCACAAAATTGCAGGAGGCATTCATTTGCAGCAGCCTGCATGGAAATGATTCTGAAAATGAGGGTGTCTTTAAGTTTTGTTCCTAAGGCACTCAAGTTGCTATCTAGGCCACACCCTTTGGTTGCATATTCTCTGTGGCTAGTTTGACTTTATAACCTTAGAGTTTAGTCATTGTCACAGAGATTGTATGGCCTGGAAATCCTAAGATATTTACTCCATGACCATTTGTGTCAATTTTTGACCACCTGATTGAGAGTTTAAAGGACTTATAAATTTGAGACCTCTGAACAACATAGACTATCATTAGTAAAACCTTCACTTGGAGTTTCTCAGAATGTAGGGTGATATGCAATGGAAGAAAACTGGTGGCCAGGTGCGGTGGCTCAAGCCTGTCATCCCAGTACTTTGGGAGGCCGAGGTGGGTGGATCACGAGGACAAGAGATCGAGACCATCCTGGTCAACATGGTGAAAACCCGTCTCTACTAAAAATACAAAAATTAGCTGGGCATGATGGCACGTGCCTGTAATCCCAGCTACTCAGGAGGCCGAGGCAGGAGAATTGCCGGAACCCGGGAGGCGGAGGTTGCGGTGAGCCCAGATCATGCCATTGCACTCCAGCCTGGGTAACAAGAGCGAAACTCCGTCTCAGAAAAAAAAAAGGGGTCAGGAAGTGAAAACAATAGTGCCTGCCTCAAAAGATGTGGATTTGCAGTGAACAAGATATTTCATGGAAATAATTTAAAACAGTGTTTGGCACATGGTAAGATCGTAAGTTCTGTATAAGTATTAGCAGTTAGTGTTATTATGTGAGGCTGTGAAAGTTAGGTGGCTAGCAGAAAAAAACTGAAGCAACAAGTTTTATTAAATTTTATAACACATCAGGGAAATATGTTGTTATGTTATGGCCACCTTTCCTATAATATGTGATAAAAGGAAATAAGTCTCAAACGCCACATGTTCTCAACAACACCCATAAGTGGGTGTTGAACAATGAGAACACATGCACACAGAGAGGGGAACATCACACATTGGGGCCTGTCAGGGGTTGGGGACTAGGGGAGGGATAGAAGGGGGTGCGGAGATTGGGGAGGGATAGCATTAGGAGAAATATCTAATGTAGATCACAGGGGGATGGATGCAGCAATCCACCATGGTATGTGTGTACCTGTGTAACAAACTGACACATTCTGCACGTGTACTCCAGAACTGAGAGTTTAATTATATATATATATATAACAAAAATAAAATAAAGATACTAAAGTTTCATAGGAAGTTTAAGGTGTTTTTTTTCCAATTCTGTGAAGAAAGTCATTGGTAGCTTGATGGGGATAGCACCGAATTGAGGCGCTGCCGATCAGCCGCTGTGGGCTCATGGTACCTGGGCCTGGAGGAGCCTTCCCACTGTCCTTACTCTGCAGAGCCTGACCCAAGGTGCCCACTGCGGTCCCAGAGGCACAGGGTGCTGCCCTTGCTCCCGCAGGCCTTTCCCGTTCCCAGTGAGCACCGCACAGGCCAGCGTGGAGGACGCAGGACGAAGAGCAGCAGCAACGCCGGCAAACCCACAGGGACCGCTCGGGGAGAGCGTGAAGGGCGCCGCACGGCCCCTTGGCCAGAGAATCTGTGCAGATGCCCACTAAGCAGGTCACATGTATAGAGCATCGAGAGTCTCCAGTGGAATATTGAGTCGTCCTGCTGTCTCGTTACACAAACACGACGATGGCGCAGAAGGAGTCGAGCGTGAAGGTCTCTTGGCGGGACGTGAACAAGCTCATCTCTGTTACCCGCTGCCAGGACAACAGCCGCTCTGCAAACGCTTGCTCACTCTTTCCAAAGCTCACAGAGACTCTGCCCGAAGGTATCTCATTTTAGCCTTGTCAAGTGCCCAAGAGAAACAAAACCGTGTGTCCACATAATGTCCAGAGAGGAAGGGACGTTGCAGGATTGTGCATAATGGATTAAGCCGGACACACCCCAAGTGATTGCCCGTAGGTGAATAGATGAAAATAGATCCATGCAGTGCAGCCCTGCACAACATAAACACACAACAACACGAGTGAATATCAAAGCTGCCGTGTTGAGAGCTAGAAGGTCGGTATGACAGAGGATGTGTTACGTGTTTTCTGAGAGTGGAGATTCTGCCTCCTGGAGACTCAATCCTGAGGACTATTGGGTCAGCACAGGCTGAGACCTGACTTCTGGAGGGACAGAGAAGTGGAAGACCGCTTTCTTACAACCTGATCTGCTGTGTGTTGGTTGCTTTTAAAAAGTGGCATCTATGTTTAGATTGAGAGAGTCAGAAACACGTTTCTTCTAACAGGTGCGTATGGACATTCCAGACTGGATGGGAGTACAGGCTGTAATGAGAAATGTCTGGCTCTAAAACAAAAACGGAGCTATCTAGCAGAATGGTTCTTAATGTTTGCATTCAAGTTACAGAGTTAAACTGATGTGTGTTTGCAACAGTTCAGAAACCCTTTCTTTGGAGAATGCAGAAACAGTCATTTCCAGCCCTATACTGGCATATAAGAGTTAGCAGTAAGAATGCCTTTAAAACACAGAAAACCGGCTTCTTACAAACTGATTTGCTGCGCGTTGGTTCCTTTTAGGAAGTTGCAACTATGTTTCCATTCAGCGAGTTAGAAACACATTTCTTCTAAAAGCTGCCTTTGGCATTCCAGAGTGGAGGGGAGTATAGGATGTAAAGAGAAATATCTCACTCTAAAACAAAAACGGAGCTATCCAGCAGAATGGTTGTCAATGTGTGCATTAAACTTCCAGAGTGAAACTGATTTGTATTTCAGCAGTTCAAAAACCCTTTCTCTGGAGAATGTAGAAAGAGTCATTTCCAGCCCTATACTGGCATATAAGAGTTAACAGTAAGAATGCCTATAAAACACAGAAGACGGGCTTCTTACAAACTGATCTGCTGCCTGTTGGTTCCTTTTAGGAAGTTGCAACTATGTTTGGATTCAGCGAGTTAGAAACACATTTCTTCTAAAAGCTGCCTTTGGATATTCCGGAGTGGATGGGAGTATAGGATGTAAAGAGAAATATCTGACTCTAAAACAAAAAGGGAGCTAACCAGCAGAATGGTTGTCAATGTGTGCATTAAACTTCCAGAGTGAAACTGATTTGTATTTCAGCAGTTCAAAAACCCTTTCTTTGGAGAATGTACAAACAGTCATTTCCAGCCCTATACTGGCATATAAGAGTTAGCAATAAGAATGCGTTTAAAATACAGAAGTCCTGGGCCGGGCGCGGTGGCTCAAGCCTGTAATCCCAGCCCTTTGGGAGGCCGAGGCGGGTGGATCACGAGGTCAAGAGATCGAGACCATCCTGGTCAACATGGTGAAACCCCATCTCTACTAAAAATACAAAAACAATAGCTGGGCATGGTGGCGCTTGCCTGTAATCCCAGCTACTCAGGAGGCTGAGGCAGCCGAATTGCTTGAACCCAGGAGGCGGAGGTTGCCGTGAGCCGAGATCGCGCCATTGCACTCCAGCCTGGGTAACAAGAGCGAAACTCCGTCTCAAAAAAAAAAAAAAAATAGTTAGCAGTAAGAATGCGTTTAAAATACAGAAGTCCTGCTTCCTATAAAATGATCTCCGGAGCATTGGTTCCTTTTAGGAAATTGCAACTATGTTTAGATTCAGCAAGTTAGAAACACATTTCTTCTAAAAGCTGCCTTTGGGCATTCCAAAGTGGATGGGAGTACAGGATGTAAAGAGAAATCTCTGACTCTAAAACAAAAAGGGAGTTGACCAGCAGAATGCTTGTCAATGTGTGCATTAAACTTCCAGAGTGAAACTGATTTGTATTTCAGCAGTTCAAAAACCCTTTCTTTGGAAAATGTAGAAACAGTGATTTCCAGCCCTATACTGGCATATAAGAGTTAGCAGTAAGAATGCGTTTAAAACACAGAAGACGGCTTCTTACAAACTGATCTGCTGCTTGTTGGTTCCTTTTAGGAAGTTGCAACTATGTTTCGATTCAGTGAGTTAGAAACACATTTCTTCTAAAAGCTGCCTTTGGGCATTCCGGAGTGGACGGGAGTATAGGATGTAAAGAGAAATATCTGACTCTAAAACAAAAAGGGAGCTGACCAGCAGAATGGTTGTCAATGTGTGCATTAAACTTCCAGAGGGAAACTGATTTGTATTTCAGCAGTTCAAAAACCCTTTCTTTGCAGAATGTAGAAAGAGTCATTTCCAGCCCTATACTGGCATATAAGAGTTAGCAGTAAGAATGCGTTTAAAATACAGAAGTCCTGCTTCCTATAAACTGATCTGCTGTGCGTTGGTTCCTTTTAGGAAATTGCAACTATGTTTAGATTCAGCAAGTTAGAAACACATTTCTTCTAAAAGATGCCTTTGGACATTCCAGAGTGGATGGGAGTACAGGATGTAAAGCGAAATATCTCACTCTAAAACAAAAACGGAGATGTCCAGCAGAATGGTTGTCAATGTGTGCATTAAACTTCCAGAGTGAAACTGATTTGTATTTCAGCAGTTCAGAAACCCTTTCTCTGGAGAATGTAGAAAGAGTCATTTCCAGCCCTATGCTGGCATATAAGAGTTAGCAGTAAGAATGCCTTTAAAACACAGAAGACCGGCTTCTTACAAACTGATCTGCTGCGTGTTGGTTCCTTTTAGTAAGTTGCAACTATGTTTGGATTCAGCGAGTTAGAAACACATTTCTTCTAAAAGCTGCCTTTGGGCATTCCGGAGAGGATGGGAGTATAGGATGTAAAGAGAAATATCTCACTCTAAAACAAAAACGGAGATGTGCAGCAGAATGGTTGTCAATGTGTGCATTAAACTTCCAGAGTGAAACTGATTTGTATTTCAGCAGTTCAGAAACCCTTTCTTTGGAGAATGTAGAAAGAGTCATTTCCAGTCCTATACTGGCATATAAGAGTTAGCAGTAAGAATGCCTTTAAAACACAGAAGACCGGCTTCTTACAAACTGATCTGCTGCGCGTTGGTTCCTTTTAGGAAGTTGCAACTATGTTTCCATTCAGCAAGTTAGAAACACATTTCTTCTAAAAGCTGCCTTTGGCATTCCAGAGTGGAGGGGAGTATAGGATGTAAAGAGAAATATCTGACTCTAAAACAAAAAGGGAGCTATCCAGCAGAATGGTTGTCCATGTGTGCATTAAACTTCCAGAGTGAAACTGATTTGTATTTCAGCAGTTCAAAAACCCTTTCTCTGGAGAATGTAGAAAGAGTCATTTCCAGCCCTATACTGGCATATAAGAGTTAACAGTAAGAATGCCTTTAAAACACAGAAGACCGGCTTCTTACAAACTGATCTGCTGCGTGTTGGTTCCTTTTAGGAAGTTGCAACTATGTTTGGATTCAGCGAGTTAGAAACACATTTCTTCTAAAAGCTGCCTTTGGGCATTCCGGAGTGGATGGGAGTATAGGATGTAAAGAGAAATATCTCACTCTAAAACAAAAACGGAGATGTGCAGCAGAATGGTTGTCAATGTGTGCATTAAACTTCCAGAGTGAAACTGATTTGTATTTCAGCAGTTCAGAAACCCTTTCTTTGGAGAATGTAGAAAGAGTCATTTCCAGTCCTATACTGGCATATAAGAGTTAGCAGTAAGAATGCCTTTAAAACACAGAAGACCGGCTTCTTACAAACTGATCTGCTGCGCGTTGGTTCCTTTTAGGAAGTTGCAACTATGTTTCCATTCAGCAAGTTAGAAACACATTTCTTCTAAAAGCTGCCTTTGGCATTCCAGAGTGGAGGGGAGTATAGGATGTAAAGAGAAATATCTGACTCTAAAACAAAAAGGGAGCTATCCAGCAGAATGGTTGTCCATGTGTGCATTAAACTTCCAGAGTGAAACTGATTTGTATTTCAGCAGTTCAAAAACCCTTTCTCTGGAGAATGTAGAAAGAGTCATTTCCAGCCCTATACTGGCATATAAGAGTTAACAGTAAGAATGCCTTTAAAACACAGAAGACCGGCTTCTTACAAACTGATCTGCTGCGTGTTGGTTCCTTTTAGGAAGTTGCAACTATGTTTGGATTCAGCGAGTTAGAAACACATTTCTTCTAAAAGCTGCCTTTGGACATTCCGGAGTGGATGGGAGTATAGGATGTAAAGAGAAATATCTGACTCTAAAACAAAAAGGGAGCTAACCAGCAGAATGGTTGTCAATGTGGCCATTAAACTTCCAGAGTGAAACTGATTTGTATTTCAGCAGTTCAAAAACCCTTTCTTTGCAGAATAGAGAAAGAGTCATTTCCAGCCCTATACTGGCATATAAGAGTTAGCAGTAAGAATGCGTTTAAAATACAGAAGTCCTGCTTCCTATAACTGATCTGCTGTGCGTTGGTTCCTTTTAGGAAATTGCAGCTATGTTTAGATTAAGCGAGTTAGAAACACATTTCTTCTAAAAGCTGCCTTTGGACATTCCGGAGTGGATGGGAGTACAGGATGTAAAGCGAAATATCTGACTCTAAAACAAAAACGGAGATGTCCAGCAGAATGGTTGTCAATGTGTGCATTGAACTTCCAGAGTGAAACTGATTTGTATTTCAGCAGTTCAGAAACCCTTTCTTTGGAGAATGTAGAAACAGTCATTTCCAGCCCTATACTGGCATATAAGAGTTAGCAGTAAGAATGCCTTTAAAACACAGAAGACCGGCTTCTTAGAAACTGATCTGCTGCGCGTTGGTTCCTTTTAGGAAGTTGCAACTATGTTTCCATTCAGCGAGTTAGAAACACATTTCTTCTAAAAGCTGCCTTTGGGCATTCCACAGTGGACGGGAGTACAGGATGTAAAGAGAAATATCTGACTCTAAAACAAAAACGGAGCTATCCAGCAGAATGGTTGTCAATGTGTGCATTAAACTTCCAGAGTGAAACTGATTTGTATTTCAGCAGTTCAAAAACCGTTTCTTTGGAGAATGTAGAAACAGTCATTTCCAGCCCTATACTGGCATATAAGAGTTAGCAGTAGGAATGCCTTTAAAACACAGAAGACCGGCTTCTTACACACTGATCTGCTGCGTGTTGGTCTCTTTTAGGAAGTTGCAACTATGTTTCGATTCAGCGAGTTAGAAGCACATTTCTTCTATAAGCTGCCTTTGGGCATTCCGGAGTGGATGGGAGTATAGGATGTAAAGAGAAATATCTGACTCTAAAACAAAAAGGGAGCTAACCAGCAGAATGGTTGTCAATGTGTGCATTAAACTTCCAGAGTGAAACTGATTTGTATTTCAGCAGTTCAAAAACCCTTTCTTTGGAGAATGTACAGTCATTTCCAGCCCTATACTGGCATATAAGAGTTAGCAATAAGAATGCGTTTAAAATACAGAAGTCCTGGGCCGGGCGCGGTGGCTCAAGCCTTTAATCCCAGCCCTTTGGGAGGCCGAGGCGGGTGGATCACGAGGTCAAGAGATCGAGACCATCCTGGTCAACATGGTGAAACCCCATCTCTACTAAAAATACAAAAACAATAGCTGGGCATGGTGGCGCTTGCCTGTAATCCCAGCTACTCAGGAGGCTGAGGCAGCCGAATTGCTTGAACCCAGGAGGCGGAGGTTGCCGTGAGCCGAGATCGCGCCATTGCACTCCAGCCTGGGTAACAAGAGCGAAACTCCGTCTCAAAAAAAAAAAAAAATAGTTAGCAGTAAGAATGCGTTTAAAATACAGAAGTCCTGCTTCCTATAAAATGATCTCCGGTGCATTGGTTCCTTTTAGGAAATTGCAACTATGTTTAGATTCAGCAAGTTAGAAACACATTTCTTCTAAAAGCTGCCTTTGGGCATTCCAAAGTGGATGGGAGTACAGGATGTAAAGAGAAATCTCTGACTCTAAAACAAAAAGGGAGTTGACCAGCAGAATGGTTGTCAATGTGTGCATTAAACTTCCAGAGTGAAACTGATTTGTATTTCAGCAGTTCAAAAACCCTTTCTTTGGAAAATGTAGAAACAGTGATTTCCAGCCCTATACTGGCATATAAGAGTTAGCAGTAAGAATGCGTTTAAAACACAGAAGACGGCTTCTTACAAACTGATCTGCTGCTTGTTGGTTCCTTTTAGGAAGTTGCAACTATGTTTCGATTCAGTGAGTTAGAAACACATTTCTTCTAAAAGCTGCCTTTGGGCATTCCGAAGTGGACCGGAGTATAGGATGTAAAGAGAAATATCTGACTCTAAAACAAAAAGGGAGCTGACCAGCAGAATGGTTGTCAATGTGTGCATTAAACTTCCAGAGGGAAACTGATTTGTATTTCAGCAGTTCAAAAACCCTTTCTTTGCAGAATAGAGAAAGAGTCATTTCCAGCCCTATACTGGCATATAAGAGTTAGCAGTAAGAATGCGTTTAAAATACAGAAGTCCTGCTTCCTATAAACTGATCTGCTGTGCGTTGGTTCCTTTTAGGAAATTGCAACTATGTTTAGATTCAGCAAGTTAGAAACACATTTCTTCTAAAAGATGCCTTTGGACATTCCAGAGTGGATGGGAGTACAGGATGTAAAGCGAAATATCTCACTCTAAAACAAAAACGGAGATGTCCAGCAGAATGGTTGTCAATGTGTGCATTAAACTTCCAGAGTGAAACTGATTTGTATTTCAGCAGTTCAGAAACCCTTTCTCTGGAGAATGTAGAAAGAGTCATTTCCAGCCCTATGCTGGCATATAAGAGTTAGCAGTAAGAATGGGTTTAAAACACAGAAGAGGGCTTCTTACAAACTGATCTGCTGCCTGTTGGTTCCTTTTAGGAAGTTGCAACTATGTTTCGATTCAGTGAGTTAGAAACACATTTCTTCTAAAAGCTGCCTTTGGGCATTCCGGAGTGGACGGGAGTATAGGATGTAAAGAGAAATATCTGACTCTAAAACAAAAAGGGAGCTGACCAGCAGAATGGTTGTCAATGTGTGCATTAAACTTCCAGAGTGAAACTGATTTGTATTTCAGCAGTTCAAAAACCCCTTCTTTGGAGAATGTAGAAACAGTCATTTCCAGCCCTATACTGGCATATAAGAGTTAGCAGTAAGAATGCCTTTGAAACACAGAAGACCGGCATCTTACAAACTGATCTGCTGTGCCTTGGTTCCTTTTAGGAAGTTGCAACTATGTTTCGATTCAGCGAGTTAGAAACACATTTCTTCTAAAAGCTGCCTTTGGCATTCCAGAGTGGACGGGAGTATAGAATGTAAAGAGAAATATCTGACTCTAAAACAAAAAGGGAGCTATCCAGCAGAATGGTTGTCAATGTGTGCATTAAACTTCCAGAGTGAAACTGATTTGTATTTCAGCAGTTCAAAAACCCTTTCTTTGGAGAATGTAGAAACAGTCTTTTCCAGCCCTATACTGGCATATAAGAGTTAGCAATAAGAATGTGTTTAAAATACAGAAGTCCTGGGCCGGGCGCGGTGGCTCAAGCCTGTAATCCCAGCACTTTGGGAGGCCGAGGCGGGTGGATCACGAGGTCAAGAGATCGAGACCATCCTGGTCAACATGGTGAAACCCCGTCTCTACTAAAAATGCAAAAACAATAGCTGGGCATGGTGGCGCTTGCCTGTAATCCCAGCTACTCAGGAGGCTGAGGCAGGCGAATTGCTTGAACCCAGGAGGCGGAGGTTGCGGTGAGCCGAGATCGCACCATTGCACTCCAGCCTGGGTAACAAGAGCGAAACTCCGTCTCAAAAAAAAAAAAAAAAAAAAAAAATACAGAAGTCTTGTTTCCTATAAACTGATCTGCTGTGCGTTGCTTCCTTTTCGGAAGTTGCAACTATGTTTCGATTCAGCGAGTTAGAAAAACATTTCTTCTAAAAGCTGCCTTTGGGCATTCCAGAGTGGATGGGAGTATAGGATGTAAAGAGAAATATCTCACTCTAAAACAAAAACGGAGCTAACCAGCAGAATGGTTGTCAATGTGTGCATTCAACTTCCAGAGTGAAACTGATTTGTATTTCAGCAGTTCAAAAACCGTTTCTTTGGAGAATGTAGAAAGAGTCATTTCCAGCCCTATACTGGCATATAAGAGTTAGCAGTAAGAATGCATTTAAAATACAGAAGTCCTGCTTCCTATAAACTGATCTGCTGTGCGTTGGTTCCTTTTAGGAAGTTGCAACTATGTTTCGATTCAGCGAGCTAGAAACACATTTCTTGAAAAGGTGCTTTTGCACATTCCAGAGTGGATGGGAGTACAGGATGTAAAGAGAAATATCTGGCTCTAAAACAAAAACGGAGCTATCTAGCAGAATGGTTGTCAATGTGTGCATTTAACTTAGAGTTAAACTGATGGTGCCCTGATTTTGGGCATCATCATGACCATTCTGATGATCATCATTTCATTCCTGATTCTGCAAGCCTATCAGTAGATTCAGAGGAATCACCCGGGCCACTGTCTCTGCTCGTGACCTGTTTGTCTCCCTGGTATCCAGATTCCATCGCTCGCCCTGTCCCCAGCCCATCCCGTATCAACTCTTGACCCTCACACACTTTTCTACAGTGGTTCAATAAAGTGCATGTGCTCCTGCAAAAATAAATAAATAAATAAATAAATAACCTCAAAATAATAAATAAAGAAGAGAAGCGTCACTGGGAAGTTTTTATTTTATTTTATTTTATTTTATTTTATTTTTTAAATCCATGCAACCAGTCTTATTTATGCATAATTGAGAAAACGCACGCCTAGACAGGTTATGAAACTTTTCTAAAGTTACACAGCTTGTGAAGGGCACAGCCACGATTTGAAACCACGCAGCTTTGCTCTCGGTGACATCAGTGGGCTGCCTTTTGGTAAATTCAGGACATGAGGAGCAGAGGAGCAGGGGCAGGGAAAGGGTGCAAGGTGGGGAGGGTCTGAGGGAGGCCGGTGGGAGAGGACAGAAAGATCAGCCGATTGGCACTGGCTTGAGTCTGGCTGGCAGGCCTAAGCCCAGGGGCCCTGGGTGCATATGGCACCAGGAAGCACGCTCCCCATTGCCTTCCTGCTCCTTCCTTCTTAAGGTCCTCTGCCCATGGTTCCCCTGGAGAGCCAAGCGGGGGTCTGCCAGGCAGCGTGCGTGAACATGGCACGGGTGAGGGTGATTGGGGCATCTGCCCACCTGATGCACACAGACGTTGCACTTGACACGGAAGCCCATCTCGTGGCCATCCTCGCCCTCAGGAGAGCGGCACAGGTCACAGACCACATCCTCATCACACTCGATGCCCAGCCCCTCCTGCGTCTCGATGGCCCTGGCCCTATTCTCGTGGCACAGGGTCTCCAGCTCCTCCTGCAGACGTTCCAGCGTCAGCTCATCCAGCTCTGGCCTCTCCATCTCCTGAAGTTCTGAGTCGATGAGCTGCAGCCAGTAGGCGTCCATCTCGTCCGGGTCCTAGCGGCTGCCTCCTGGCCAATCCGGCCGGGAGCCCTCCCCGAGCGTGGGGCTGCTTGGGGATGCCCGGGCAGGGGGGCCTTCCAGAGGTGGGAGGGTCCTCACCAGGGGCTCTGGGATGGCCTCTGCCCCGGCAGGCACCTGCACGCCTTCCTCCCATTCCTGTCGCCATGGGTCTGCCAGGAGGCAGGAGTCATCCGGGCTGAGCTGGTGTGAGTCCGGGATCCTCATGGCTGTGATGACATCTGTCCGGAAAACCTCCGAGGGCTTCTTTTCGTGCTGTCGGGGCCAGCCCGACTTGGTGCTGCTGGGCAGGTTGGAGCATCTCGATGCGGATGTAGATGTCGCGTGACTGTCAGTGGTGGCAGAGTTGTCACTGCCGATGGGGTCTTTTCGCCTCTTCTCTTCCGTCTTGCTCCGCGGTCCCCCCCTGAGGGGCGCTGCCCGCGGCTACGCGTCGCTGCAGGGACCGGCGCGGGAAGGAGGCTTCCGAAGCCCGGAGCTCCCGGGGCCGGCGCGGGAGGGCGGGGGGCGCTCATCCATCCGGGGTAGCGGTCAGGGAGGCGGCGGGGCCCGTGGCGTCCCCGCCGGGGACAGTCAACCCGCCAGACCTGAGCGGGTGCCACTAGGAGTGGGCGCAAAGTAACTCCATGGACGCTGCTCACCCCCCACAAAAAATAGCCTCCGACTGCGATGGCCCCGATCGGCACCATTCACCAACCCCCTGTGTATGTTTCTCTTATTATTTATTTATTTATTTATTTTGAGATGGAGTCTCGCTCTGTTGGCCAGGCTGGAGGGCAGTGACGCCATCTCAGCCCACTGCAATCTCTGCTTCCTGGGATCAAGTGATTTTCTGCCTCAGCCTCCCAAGTAGCTGCGATTCAGGCACCTGCCACCCATCCTGCTATTGTTTTTGTATTTTAAGTAGAGATGGGGTTTCACCATCTTGACCAGGCTGGTCTTGAACTCCTGACGTCGTGATACGCTCACCTCAGCCTCCCAAAGGGCTGGGGTTACAGACATGAGCCACCGCACCCAGCCGAGAAGAGATTTGCTAATTGAGTTCTGGATGACAGGTGTTTCATTGTAGGGGGTCTAAAGAGAGACTCAAATGCCTACAAGTTCAAGATCAGCTTGTGCAATATAGGGAGACCTCGTCTCTACAAAAACAACCAAGCAACCAAAAATTAGCTGGGCACGGTGGCAGGGGACTCTGGTGCCAGTTACTCAGGAGGCTGAGGCCAGAGAATCGCTAGGGCCCGGGAGGTTGAGGCTGCCGTGAGTTGTGATCACTCCACTGTATTCAACCTGTGAGTCTGAGAGCCTGTTTTAAAAAAAAAACACACAAAAAAATAGAGGCCTAAACATGAATAATTATTCACGAGTGACCCTATGTTGAACAAACAAAGCTGCCCCCAGATCCTTAACCACCAAAAACCGTCAGATAATAAATGTTAATTGTTTCAACAATTCACGTAAATGGCCCACCAACTGTAGGGGCAATTTGTGATATAGCAATCACTAACTAGTATCTCTACATTTCTTTCTCTTTTTTTTTCATTGAGATGGAATCTTGCTCTGTTGCCAGGCTGGAGTGCAGTGGCGTGATTGATCTTGGCTCACTGCAACCTCCGCCGCCTGGGTTCAAGTGATCCTCCTGCCTCAGCCTCCTGAGTAGCTGGGACTACAGGCACACACCAGCACACCCAGTAAATGTTTGTATTTTTGGTAGAGAAGAGGTTTCTCCATGTTGGCCAGGATGGTCTCGACCTCTTGACCTCATGATCCACCCTCCTCAGCCTCCCAAACTGCTGAGATTACAGGTTTGAGCCACCGCACCTGGCCTAGATTTCTTTTGAAGGAAAAGCCATGTCCAGGAGGAGATTCAAAACCCACTTTTGTGTGTGTGTGTGTGTGTGTGTGTGTGTGTGTGTGTGTATGATGGAGTCTTGCTCTGTTGCTTAGGCTGGAGTGGTGAGATCCAGGCTCACTGCAACCTCTACCTCCTGATTAAGTGATTCTCCTGCTTCGGCTAATTTTTGTGACGTTAGTAAAGACAGGGTTTCACTGTGCTGGTCAGTCTGGTCTTGAGCTCCTGGGTGCAGGTGATCCAAACACCTCAGCCTCCCAAAGTGCTGAGATTTCAGGAGTGAGCCACACCATGCCAAGCCTACCATTGCTGTTGATCTTTGTAGCCAAGGATAATCATCTCAAAACAATGATGGCCTCCTCCTCGGTTCTTCTTTCAGAATCTCTGTCTTCCATTCCCTCCCTCAATATGCACACTTCATTTACTACAGCACTCCTTTCCCACCGCAAAGCCTACGTCCAAATACATCTTCTTCCGTTTTAGAGAGCTTCTCGCCGTTTATCATTTAGGTTGACAATTTCTTCTTTGAGCCTCGTTGTGGGGTAGAACTTCCTCCCCTCAAAGTATCTGTTGAAGTCCAAAAGCCCCCTCCCTCCGCCGTGCCTGGGGATGTGACGTGATTTTGAAATAGGGTCACTACACATAGAATGAGTTAGGGCTCAGTACAGGGACTCACACCTGTAATTCCAGCACTTTGGGAGGCCAAGGTAGGTGGATCACTTGAGGACAGGAGTTTGAGACTCCTCTGGACAGAGGAACTCCTCTCTACAAACAAACAAACAAAGAGAAACTCCTCTCTACAAACAAACAAACAAAAAAATTAGCCAGCTGTGGTGGCTCACACCTGTAGTCCCAGCTGCTTCAGAGGCTGAGGTAAGAGGATCGCTTGAGCCTGGGAGGCAGAGGTGGCAGTGAGCCAAGATGGTACCACTGTACTACAGCCTGAGTGACAGAGCTGGACCCTGTCAAAAAAAAAAAAAAAAAAATTAGTTAAGATGAGGTTCCATTGGACTAAGGCGGGTAACACTGGATTAAGGCAGCTCTTAATTTTTTTTTTTTTTTTTTTTTTGAGATGGAGTTTCCCTCTTGTTGTCTAGGCTGGAGTGCAACCGCACAATCTTGGTTCACTGCAGCCTCTGCCTCCCAGGGTCAAGTAATTCTAGGGCCCAGCCTCCTGAGTGGCTGTGATTACAGCGACTCACCACCACACCTGGCTAAATTTTTTTGTGTTTTTAGTAGAGATAGTGTTTCTCCATGTTGGTCAGGCTGGTCTCGAACTCCCAACCTCAGGAGATCCGTCCACCTCAGCCTCCCAAAGTGCTGGGATTACATGCAGAAGCCACAATGCCCTGCCTTTTTTTTTTTTTTTTTTTTTGAGGCGGTCTAGCTCCCTCACCCAGGCTGGAGTGCAGTGACGCCATCTTGGCTCACGGCAATCTCCACTCCCCAGGTTCAAGCAATTCTCGAGGCCGCCCCTAAAGCTAATGATTCACATTCTCCTAAGGAGAGGAAAATTTGGACGCAGATACAGAGACAGAGACAGGGAAGAAAGCCATGCAGTGATGGAAGCAGAGGCTGGAGTGAAGCCAGGCCACACCAAAGTCTGCCGGCCGCCACCAGAAGCTGGAGGAGGCAGGCGGGATCCTCCCTGGAGCCTTCAGAGGGAGCGCGGTGGCCCTGCCCACACCCCGACTCTGGCCTCCTGCACTGTGCAAAAATACATTTCTGTTGTCTGAAGCCGCCTGGTTTGTGGTCATCCATTACTGCACTACAGAAAACAAGTATCAGCATCTTTCTTTTGGGGCAGGACGCAAACCTTGTCAATTCCAGCTCATTCTGGAAACGCGCTCTTCCTGCGTGTGGAGCCTGAGGGTGGGGTGAAGCTGTCCTCACAGTGTTCACAAGAACTCTGGACAGACATGGTTATGATTAAGCATTAGGCCGGGCGCAGTGGCTCATGCCCGTAATCTTAGCTCTTTGGGAGTCCAAGGTGGGCAGATCACCAGAGGTCAGGTGTTGGAGACCACGCTGGCCAACATCGTGAAACATCCATTTCTACTAAAAACACAAAAAATCGGCAGGGCCTGATGGCGCCTGCTTGTAATCCCAGCTACTCAGGAGGCTGAGGCAGGAGAGTCACTTGAACCTGGGAGGTGGAGGTTGCAGTGAGTCGAGATCACACCACTGCACTCCAACCTGGGCGACGAGAGTGAAACTCTATCTCAAAAAAATAAAAATTAATCCTTGACAGGGCACAGTAGCTCACGCCTGTAATCCTAGCACTTTGGGATGCCGAGTCAGGTGGATCAGTTGAGGTCAGGAGTTCAAGACCAGCCTGACCAACATGCTGAAACCGCGTCTCTACTAAAAATACAAAAACTTGGCTGAGCATGGTGGCGAGCACCTGTAATTCCAGCCACTCTGGAGGCTGAGGCAGGAAAATGGCTTAAACCTGCGAGGGAGAGGTTGTAGTGAGCCAAGATTGGGCCACTGCATTCCAGCCTGGTAACAGAGCAAGACTCCGTCTCAAAAAAGTAATAATGAGCCGGGCGCGGTGGCTTACGCCTGTTATCCCAGCATTTTGGGAGGCCGAGGCGGCTGGATCACGAGGTCAAGAGATCGAGACCATCCTGGTGAACATGGTGAAAACCCGTCTCTACTGAAAGAAAAAAAAAAAAAATCAACTGGGCATGGTGTCGCACACCTGTAGTCCCAGCTACTCGGGAGGCTGAGGCAGGAGAATTGCCTGCACCCAGGAGGAGGAGGTTGGGGTGAGCCGAGATCACGCCATTGCACTCCAACCTGGGTAACAAGAGCGAAACTCGGTCTCAAAAAAAAAAAAAAAAAAATTGGCCGGGTGCCGTGACTCATGTCTGTATTCCCAGCGCTTTGGGAGGGCTAGGCAGGCAGATCATTTGAGGTTAGGAGTTCAAGACCATCCCGGGCAACATGGTTAAACCCCTTCTCTACCCAGAACACAAAAATTAGCCAAGCATGGTGGCATATGCCTGTGATCCCAGCTACTTTGAAGGCTGAGGCAGGAGAATCGCTTGAACCCAGGAGGCAGAAGTTGCAGTGAGCAGAGATCATGCCATTGCACTTCAGCCTGGTGACAAAGTGAGACTCCATCTCAAATGATAATAATAAATAAGAAGAATTTTAAAATACGGCCAGGTGCGGTGGCTCACCCCTGTAATCCCAGCATTTTGGGACGCCGAGGCGATTGGATCACGAGGTCAAGAGATCGAGATCATCCCGGTCAACATGGTGAAACCTCGTCTATAGTAAAAATACAAAAAATTAGCTGGGCATGGTGGCGTGTGCCTGTAATCCCAGCTACTCAGGAGGCTGAGGCAGGAGAATTGCCTGAACCCAGGAGGTGGAGGTTGCAGTGAGCCGAGATCGCGCCATTGCACTCCAGCCTGGGGAAGAGAGCGAAACTCCGTCTCAAAAAACAAAAAAAAAAAAAAAAAAAAGAGAGAGAGAGAGAGAAATATCTGGCTCTAAAACAAAACACGGAGCTATCCAGCAGAATGGTTGTCAATGTGTGCATTCAACTTACAGAGCTAAACTGATTTGTATTTCAGCAGTTCAGAAACCCTTTCTTTGGAGAATGTAGAAACAGTCATTTCCAGCCCTATAGTGGCATATCAGAGTTAACAGTAAGAATGCGTTTAAAACACAGAAGTCGCACTTCTTACAAACTGATCTGCTGTGTGTTGGTTCCTTTTAGGAAATTGCAACTATGTTTAGATTCAGCGAGTTACAAACACATTTCTTCTAAAAGCTTCGTTTGGACATTCCAGAGTGGATGGGAGTACAGGATGTAAACAGAGATATCTGACTCAATAACAAAAACGGAGCTATCCAGCAGAATGGTTGTCAATAATATCAAAAATATAAGCCAGTTCCTAACTCATCCTAATTTAAAATAATATAAATTTCCGCGCTCATTATTGTTGCTTTGTGATGTATTAATCCATAAAATCTGTTTTGTAAAAAGTTCTTGAATATGATTTGGCAATTAATCTGCTAGCTATTTTATCTTCCCAGCAAGAGTCAGGAGTAACATTTTTAATATTAGCAGATGTATTTCCAGAATACCTTCCTGCATGTAAAATACAAGAAATAATCTAGTTGAATTCTCTTATTGTTTTCAAATTAATAAATTTAGGCCTATTCGACATTGTTGTTTTACCTCCTAGAGCATAGTATATACTTGAAACAGATTATAACTAGATGATAACAGAAAACGTTTGGCCTTTGTCCATTATGACAAGACTATTTTCTTCATGAAATTAAGGATGAAGCATTCAAAGAAAGGTAACTTATTAACTTTAGTTTTTCACATTCGAAAAATATTATAAACCAGTAGTTTTCAGAATTTAATTGTCTGCTACATTTCTTCTGAGTTTAAGAATATTCTAACACCATTGCCAGGCTTCATATTCATCTATTTCAATTAGTTCTGTAAATAATTGTTTTTGCTTTCGGGTTTTCTATTCAAAATTGATTTTTGTTGCAATATTTTTAATAATTCTAACACAAAAATAACTTCATTTGATGTTTTTATTTATTTAAAAAACTAATTTTTCTTATAATTAATGGTTAGATTTAATTTAATTAGATTGAAATGAGAAATGGCCACAATGAAAACTTTTAGAAAAGTACAGTCATACGGTCGGGTGTGGTGGCTCACATCTGTAATCTCTTTGGGAGGCCAATCAGAGTGGGTAACCTGAGGTCAGGAGTTTGAGAACTGCCTGCCCAATATGTTGAAACCCCATCTCTATTAAAGATTCAAAAATTAGCCTGGCATGGCGGCAGGTACCTGTAGTACCAGCTACTTGGGAGGCTGAAAGAGATTGCTTGAACCAGAGGGGCGGAGGTTGCAGTGAATTGAGATTATGCCACTGCACACCAGCCTGGGAAACAGCAAGACTCCATCTCAAAAAAAAAAAAAAAAGTACAATCATATTTAACAATGAAAAGATACACAAAATTAAAAATATGTGACATATTAAAGTATATCTACATCTATAAGATTCAGATACACAGTAGTTAAGCACGTTGTCTCCTCCTTAAATTTTCTTTTCACAATGAGGTGACTTTAGAAATTGTATTAGTTTGTTTTCACGCTGCTGATAAAGAAATACCTGATACACCCGTCAGATCTCGTGAGATTTATTCACTATCACGAGAATAGCACGGGAGAGACTGATGCCCATGGTTCAGTTACCTTCTTTTGGGTTTCTTTCACAACAGGTGAGAATTCTGGGAGATAAGATAATATTTGGGTGTGGACGGAACCGAATCATATCATTCGGCCCTGGGCCCCTCCATATCTCGTGGCCTCACATCTGAAAACCGATCATGCCTTCCCCAAAATTCCCCAAAGTCTTAACTCATTTCAGCATTAAACCAAAAGTCCACAGTTCAAAGTCTCATCTGAAACAAGTCAAGTTTCTTCTGCCGGTGAGCCTGTAACATCAAAAGCAAGCTAATGTCTTTCTAGATACAATGGGGGTACAGGTACTCGGTAAGTAGGGCCATTCCAAATTGGAAAATTTGGCCTAAACAAAAGATACAGGGCCCATTCAAGTCCAAAACCCAGTGAGACGATCAAATTTGAAAGCTCCGCAACAAACTAGTTTGACTCCGGGTGTCACACTTAGGTCACTATGATTCCAAAGGTGGGTTTCCATGGTCTTGCGAAGCTCTGACCCTGTGGCTTTTCAGAGTACGGCCTTTCTCCTGGCTGCTTTCCTGGGTTGGTGTTGAGTGTCTGTAGATTTTCCAGGTGCTTGTTGGTGAATCTAGCATTCCGGGGTCCAGAGGATGGTGGCTGTCTTCTCACGGCTCCATGAGGCAGCGCCGCAGTCGGGACTCTGTGTGAGGGCTTCCACCCCACATTTTCTTCTGCACTGCCCTAGCAGAGGGCCTGCCCTGCGACCCATTTTGTCTGAGCACCCGGGCATATCCGTACATCTTCTGAAATCGAGGCAGAGGGTCCCAAACCCCGAGTCTTTATATCTGTGCACTCGCAGCTTCAGTCTCAACACCCAGTGGTAACCGCCAAGGCTTGGTCTTTCCACTCTCCGAAGTTACAACCTGAGGTCTACCTTGGCCTCTGTCAGCCATGGGTGGGGCAAATGGGACACAGGGCACCAAATCCCTAGGCTGCACACAGCATGGGGTGCTTGGGCCTGGCCAATAAAACCACATTTTCCTCCTGGGCCTCCAGACCTGTGAAGGGAGGGGATGTCATGAAATGGGCTACAGTTGTTCATCCCATCATCTTGGGGATTAGCATTTGGGTCCTTGCTACTTATAAATATTTCTGCAGCTGGCTTGAATTTCCCCACAAAATAATGGGCTTTTCTTTTCATTTTTGTTTTTGTGTTTTGAGGAGTCTCGCTCTTGTTACCAGGCTCGAGTGCAATGGCGCAATCTTGGCTCACAACATTTTCCTCCCAGGTTTGAGCAGTTCTTCTGCTCCAGCCTCCCAAGTAGCTGGGATTGCAGGAGTCCATCACCACACCGGGCTAATTTTGTATTTTCTGTACAGACAGAGTTTCTCCATGCTTCCCAGGCTGATCCTGAACTCCCGACCTCAGGTGATCTGCCCGCCTTGGCCTCCCATAGTGCTGGGATGACAGCTGTGAGCGACCACACCTGTCTGGAATTTTCCTTTCTACTGCATTCTCAGGCTGCAAATTTTCTGAACTTTTATACTTTGTTTCCCTTTTAAAACAGAATGCTTCTAACAGCACCCTAGTCATGGTTTAAACGCTTTGTTGCTCAGAAATTATTTCCACCAGACACCGTAAATCACCTCTCTCAATTTCAAAGTTTCGCACATCTCTAGGGCAGGAGCAAAATGCCACCGGTTTCTCTGCTAAAACGTAACAAGAGTCAACTCTGTTCCAGTTCGCGACAAGTGTCTCTTCTCTGTCTGAGACCGCCTCCGCCTGAACCTTATTGTTGGTATCACCGTCAGCATTTTTGTCAAAGCCACTCAACAAGCCGCGAGGAGGTTCCAAACTTTCCCACAGTTTTGTGTGTTCTTCTGAGCCCTCCAAGTTGCTCCAGCCCCTGCCTGTGACCCAGTTCCAAAATTGCTTTCGTATTTTTGGGTATCTTTCCAGAATGCCCCACTCTATGAGTACAGATTTACGGCATTCGTTCATTGTCATGGTGCTGATAAATAAATACCTGAAACTGGAAACAAAAAGAAGTTTCGTTTGACTTACAGTTCCACATGGCTGAAGAGGCTGCAGCATTGTGGCGGGAGGTGAAAGGCACTTCTTCCATAACGGTGGCAAGAGGAAAAGGAGGAGAAGACAGAAGCAGAAACTGTTGATATCTAATATCTAACGAGACTTATTTACTGTCATGTGAACAGGAAAGACTGGCCCCCGTGATTAAACCACCTCCCTCTGGGTCCCTCCCGCAACACATGGGAATTCTGGGAGATTCAATTCCAGTTTACATCTGAGTGGGGACACAGCCAAATTATATGAAAAATGTCATTTGATCTTTTTGTGTTTAAAATCTCCTCCCCTGTGAAAAGGGAACAATAAAGCACATGATGAATTTCTCATAAAAATACATGTAAAACACTGTCATAATACTCTAGCATAGTACTACAGTGAGAATATATGTTTTTCTTTTTAGAGCAAAGCTCTTATCGAAAGAAAAATGAAGTTTAATAAATATATCTGGGCTAGAAAGAATAGCAAGTACACAATAGGGTATTTTGGTTTCCCCCATGAAACAGACCTGATGTGTTCATGAACAATCTCCTCACTTGGAATGCAATTATCAATTACTTGAAAATAACAAATTATCTCCAGTATTACAGCAGTAAAAATGACCTTCTTATCCCAGATGAGAGTTAAATAGCCGAAATGTTCTTCTTAACATCACAGTTTTCTATTAAGGTTTCACGAACCACCCCTTCGGCAAAAACACCAATTTAACAACTGCCTACATTTTATTTTTTTTTGAGACGGAGTTTGCTCTTGTTACCCAGGCTGGAGTGCAATGGCGCGATCTCGGCTCACCGCAACCTCTGCCTCCTGGGTTCAGGCAATTCTCCTGCCTCAGCCTCCTGAGTAGCTGCGATTACAGGCACACGCCACCATGCCCAGCTAATTTTTTTTGGTATTTTTAGTAGAGACGGGGTTTCACCATGTTGACCAGGATGGTCTCGATCTCTCGACCTCGTGATCCGCCCGCCTCGGCCTCCCAAAGTGCTGGGATTACAAGCTTGAGCCACCGCGCCCGGCCGACAACCGCCTACATTTAAAAAGCACCTTCATGAGAACCAAAAATTAGGTGAGCACTCATATACCTGGTTTTAACTTTAGAGTACTGAAAGAGGCACTGAACAGATGGGAAATACGATCTTGAATATCTTACACGATTTCTCCCATATCCCCAGGCATTGAACTCAGTGTTGTTCTATTACAGCACATAGAAGAACCAGACCAAACTCAGTTTACACCTGCTGACAGAGGAATTATTATTATTATTTTTTTTTTTTTTTTGAGACAGAGTTTCACTCTTGTTACCCAGGCTGGAGTGCAATGGCGCGATCTCGGCTCACCGCAACCTCCGTCTCCTGGGTTCAGGTGATTCTCCTGCCTCAGCCTCCTGAGTAGCTGGGATTACAGGCACGCGCCACCATGCCCAGCTAATTTTTTGTATTTTTAGTAGAGACGGGGTTTCACCATATTGACCAGGATGGTCTCGATCTCTTGACCTCGTGATCCACCCGCCTCGGCCTCCCAAAGTGCTGGGATTACAGGCTTGAGCCACCGCGCGCGGCCTGACAGAGGAATTATTTAAACCGTGTAGTTGCTGGTAACAGTAAGTACACAGAAAAACTAATATTCGTATTTTGAGTAGAGGTAGGGTTTTTACCATGTTGGTCAGGATTGTCTCGATCTGTTGTCCTTGTGATCCGCCTGCCTCAGCTTCCCAATGTGTTGGGATTTACAGGTGTGAGCCACCACGTCCGGCAAGAAAACTCATTTCTCACAAAGGTGTCAAGAACACACACTGGAGAAAAGACAGTCTCCTCATACATGGTGCTGGGAAAACTAGATATCCATATGCAGAAGAATAAAACTGGCTTCTTCTAGCCCAAGCTGGAGTGTAGTGGTGTGATATCAGCTCACTGCAGTCTCTGCCTGCTGGGTTCGATCAATTCTCCTGCCCTAGCCTCTAGAGTAGCTGAGATTATATAAGCCAATAAACACACTGTAGAGAAAAAATAATTTTTTTTTTTTTTTTTTTTGAGACGGAGTTTCGCTCTTGTTACCAAGGCTGGAGTGCAATGGCACAATCTCGGCTCACCGCAACCTCCGCATCCTGGGTTCAGGCAATTCTTCTGTCTCAGCCTCCTGAGTAGCTGGGATTACAGGCACCTGCCACCATGCCCAGCTAATGTTTTGTATTTTTAGTAGAGACGGGGTTTCACCGTGTTGACCAGGATGGTCTCGATCTCTTGACCTCGTGATCCGCCCGCCTCGGCCTCCCAAAGTGCTGGGATTACAAGCGTGAGCCACCGCGCCCGGCAGAAAAAAAAATATTAAATTTGAACTTAATTGAACGGGGACACAAATAATGGTCATCACGTCCTAGAACAGGTTGTATGAGTCCCATTAGACTTTCATCCAGCTCTGCTTCAGAGAAATCTGTATTTCAATCAATTCTTATACGTTAGTTACTGAGATGCAACAGACAATTGCAAGAAAAACTTGCTTTTTTTGTGTTCCTTGTGTCCAGTATTGAAGGGCCCTCGGGACTGGGCCTCATGAAAAGCAACTTGTTACAAAAAGAGCTAGAGTCGGGCCGGGCGCGGTGGCTCAAGCCTGTAATCCCAGCACTTTGGGAGGGCGAGGCGGGCGGATCACGAGATCAAGACATCGAGACCATCCTGGTCAACATGGTGAAACCCCGTCTCTACTGAAATACAAAGAAAATTAGCTGGGCATGGTGGCACGTACGTCTAATCCCAGCTACTCAGGAGGCTGAGGCAGGAGAATCTCCTGAACCCGGGAGGCGGAGGTTGCGGTGAGCCGAGATCGCGCCATTGCACTCCAGCCTGGGTAACAAGAGCGAAACTCCGTCTCAAGAAAAAAAAAAAAAAAATTAAGTCACTAAAAGAAAGACAAAAATTCAAGTATTCGCTAATGTCATTTCTCAGTGGAAAATAGAAATTAATAAATTATATTGAAAATACCATTTAATAGACTTGTCTGGCATTTTATATATTTTGTTGCATGGGGTTTCAGAGGAGATGTCTTTTTCTTTGTTTATCGTTTGATTCTTACAGTAGATACATATTCAAATGTTGACTGTTGGATGAGTATATTGATAATGACTATGAAACTCATAGCTCCTATACCTGTTCTTAAATCTTCATGTAAAATGAAAATCTCCCACTGATCTATCTGCCTACTTATTTCTCAGAGTTTCTGAGGGTGTCTCACGTATCTGATAACATTAACATGTCCGATACTTTATAGCACCTACCAGCACCTTCATGTCCTACTTTTTCTCTTTGCATGTGATATCACTTTGAGAAACTTGGTTGAAGTTGCCCATTTCTGCTCTGCTATAACTATCAATGACGGTACCAACAAAAGATACGATCACCTTGCTGGTGTCGAATACCTCAGTGCATTTTATTTTGTGTGAACTTACTCTAGTGGAAGAAAATGTTTCAGAAATTCTTGGTAAGACTGCTTCTAATCCTGCAAAATGCATAGGGCAATGTCTTAGTCCTGTGGTAGACCAAATGCAGGTTCAAGTTCGAACCACTTATCTAAGTGTGCAGCATTGATATCGGAGAGAACAAACCAACTGTGGCTGGCTGAAGTTTTTTTTTTTTTTTTTTTTGAGTCGAGTTTCGCTCTTGTTACCCAGGCCGGAGTGCAATGGCGTGATCTCGGCTCGCTGCAACCTCCGCCTCCTGGATTCAGGCAATTCTCCTAACTCCACCTCCCTAGTAGCTGGGACTACAGGCACGTGCCACCATGCCCAGCTAATTTTTCTATTTTTAGTAGAGACAGGGTTTCACCATGTTGACCAGGATGGTCTCGATCTCTCGACCTCGTGATCCACCCGCCTCGGCCTCCCAAAGTGCTGGGATTACAGGCTTGAGCCACCGTGCCCAGCCTTACAATAGTTATTTTTAAAAATTAAGACTTAGGTTTCAATTTAACCAAAGAAATAAAAAAATCTGTATATTGAAAATTATACTAATAAAAGAAATATTAGCACCAGTAAGTGGAAAGCTTTCTCCAATTCATGGATTGGAAGAAATATCAATTATTAAAATGTCTGTACTACTCAAAGTGATCCTGAGATTCAATGCCATCTTTATCAAAATTCCAATGACATTTTTCACACAAATGAAAAATAGCCTAAAATTTATATGAAATCACAATAGGCAACACAATCCTGAGCTAAGGAACAATGCCGAAGTCAGACATCACATTACGTGCTTTCAAAATATTCTAAAAAGCTACAGTCACCAAAACCACGTGATACCACACCAAAAAAATACACTCTTACCAGTGCAACAAGACACAAAACTAGAAATAAACCAACCAGTTGACTGTAAATTGATTTTTGATAATAGCGCTAAGAACACTCAATGGGGAAAGAACAATTTATTTAAAATAGGAGATACAGAAAATTAGATATGCACACGCTGGTTAACAGTATTGGAACCTTACCTTACAATATATAGGAAAATTGACTTGAAATGATTGAAAAACTTGAATGTCAGATGTGAAACTGCAAAACTGTAAGAAGAAAACAGAAAGGGGAAACTCCACAACACCGCTCTATTCACTGATTTTTTTTTTTTATTTGACCGCAAAAGCAAAAATAAACCGATGGAGCTACCTCAAATACAAAGCTTATTTATGCACAAGGATGCAACTGACAGAGTGAGAATCAGCTTTCAGAACTGGAAAAAATATCTGCAAAGTCTACATCTGCTAAGAATTTAGTGTTCAAAACCTGTAAGGAACTCACATAATTCAATATATTTTAGAATTGCTGAAAGAGTAAATCTCAACTGTTCTCACCACACACATAAAACACGTTGAAGTAATACAGGTTAATGAGCTTGATTTAATTATCCAATCATGTGTACAAACATACAAATATGTTGCACACCAGAAATATAGAAAACTCTTATTTCTCAATTAAAGTTAAAGATGAGAAATCAGAAGTAGCCAGGAGAGGGCTTCCAGGCTCTAGGAAGGTAAGAGACAAAGAGTTGCGTTCTTTGGAGTTTCTGATTAGCCTCTTGAAAGGAGGCAATCAGACATGCATGTATCTCTGTGAGCAGAAGGGTGATTTTGAACAGAATGGGAGGCTCCTTTGTCTTTCCCAGATTGCCTTGTTATTTTACCTTAGTAATTTTGGGGCCTCAAGATTTATCTTTCTTTTACATTTACCCACTTTTCTTTTTTAAAATCTTTTGGGAGAAGCATTTTAGAAGAAAACAAGTCTCTGGTCTCAGGTTTCATCTAATCTCTCATGGCTAGAATAATTTCTCCCTGGATGCCTAGGTCCCGAGTTACTAGGCAAGTTTATTTTTAGCAGATTGTGAAGTCTCGTGTGAAGAGGAAACAGGAGGAAGAATGGAGAAAAACAACAACGAACCAAAGAACAATCTTGAAAAATCAGTAGAGGCAATAGGTTGCTGCGATTTTCTTTTGAAGTTTAAGTTGTCCAGCTTTAGTTCAAAGGGATTTCTAAAAACACAGCTTAGTTTTTGTAGACTCCAAATTAGAAAAAAAAAAAAAATGAGAAAAAAAGAAAAAAACGGAAAACATTATTTTACAGACTTGTAGCGAAGAAAAATTAGAATTCAGCCCAAACTGTAGAAAATAGCAAAAATTGAACAATATTAGGAAAGACTGGAATTTAAACACAGATGTACTATAGGTTTTTTTTTTTTTTTTTTTTTTTTTTTTTTTTTTTTTTTTTTTTGAGACGGAGTTTCGCTCTTATTATTACCCAGCCTGGAGTGCAATGGCGCGATCTCGGCTCACCGCAACCTCCGCCTCCTGGATTCCGGCAGTTCCCCTGCCTCAGCCTCCCGAGTAGCTGGGATTACAGGCACGTGCCACTATGCCCAGCTAATTTTTTGTATTTTTAGTAGAGACGGGGTTTCACCGTGTTGACCAGCATGGTCTCGATCTCTTGACCTCGTGATCCACCCTCCTCGGCCTCCAAAAGTGCTGGGATTACAGGCTTGAGCCACCGCGCCTGGCCCTTATAGTTTTTAAAACATAATTTTTTTCCCTTCAGTTTCTTATTTTTTACTAAAGACAAATCATGGTAGGACTGCTTTGATGTATTACACTTAACCTGGTTATTTGTATGCAGTGCAGCAAGAATATATATATTTTGACAGGATTTTAAATAGTCTTGGTGAAACTTTGTTCTACAGAAGGGTAAGTCTCAGACAAGACTTTTTTTTTTTTTCTTAACGAACTTCTGGTTTATTATTTACAGTTAGAAGTATATATAAATACATAGTTGCAATCAAGATTCATTCCTATATAGCTCCTAATTGAATCTTTTTTGAAAGCTCATCCCAGCCCTGAATTTGTAATATTAAATGCCTGTGAGTTAGGTGAATTCTTCTTCTCTTGAGGTTCCCAGATAAATGCTTCTGTTAGACTTTCAAATTCTTGATAACCTGTTTGACACCCCTAGGCAGTCATCTGCTGAATAGCCTTCAATTTGCATATTAAGGAAAACAACTCAGGTGAAAATCAAATAACAAAATTTACATCATAAGAAGCAGAGAGAAAACGTCTGCTGGTGTTAGACGGAGATTAAAGACGAATGCCAAATCGAACACAAAATCATAGAAATATTACGTGGGATCGTGTAGATCAATTCTATTTAAATGGGGCCTACCTATCTTTTAGCCGGATCTCCCACACTGAATCTTTCATCTCCAAAAAAAGAACAATGAGACTAGATCACGTGATGTTTTACAGTTCATTTAAAAAAACCTTTTAATCAAAGGCACTTCTAAATGACTAAACTACACTCTTTCTTAAAAACCCAAGAGTACTTAACCTCTTGGGCAATAGCTATTTTAGTTAAAAATTGGTGTGAAACAATACAAAAGCAACTCTTTTCAGAGCAGAGATGCCGGGCGCGGTGGCTCAAGCCTGTAATCCCAGCACTTTGGGAGGGCGAGGCGGGCGGATCAAAAGGTCAAGAGATTGAGACCATCCTGGTCAACATGGTGAAACCCCGTCTCTACTAAAATACAAAAAAAAATTAGCTGGGCATGGTGGTGCGTGCCTGTAATCCCAGCTACTCAGGAGCCTGAGGCAGGAGAATTGCCTGAACCCAGGATGCGGAGGTTGCGGTGAGCCGAGATCGCACCCTGGCACTCCAGCCTGGGTAACAAGAGCGAAACTCCGTCTCAAAAAAAAAAAAAAAAAAAAAAAAAAAAATTGAGATGAAACAATACAAAAGCAACTCTTTTAAGAACTGAGATGAACTTAGTTGTTTATCACAAGAAAAAAAACAGAGGTTTCCCCTAAAAGGAAGCCTGCAACTTTCTCCATTTTCTTTTAGAAACTCCAGGCTATTATAAACTATTTCAGGGCACTCATGTCGCAGAATGCAAGAGAAAGGAGAAACAGCAGAAGCAAATGAAGAAAATGGAATTCAGTCCACTGAGAAGAAAAAAAACTCTGCTCAGAAAAAGACAATCTTAAAGATAAAAAATAAATAAAAATTAACACAACAAAAAAATACAAGGTGCTAGAAAGAAAAAAAAAGGTTTTTTAAAATATAGACATGCAGGTGCGGCACCTCCCACCACACACACACACACACAAACACACACACACACCTTGAATGTTAGCTTATTTTTTAATCTTTTTTTTTTTTTTTTTGAGATGGAGTTTCGCTCTTGTTGCGCAGGCTGGAGTGGAATGGCGCGATCTCGGCTCACCGCAACCTCCACCTCCCGGGTTCAAGCAATTCTCCTGCCTCAGCCTCCTGAGTAGCTGGGATTACAGGCACGCGCCACCATGCCCAGCTAATTTTTTGTATTTTTAGTAGAGGCGGGGTTTCACCATGTTGACCAGGATGGTCTCGATCTCTTGACCTTTTGATCCACCCGCCTCGGCCTCCCAAAGTGCTGGGATTACAGGCTTGAGCCACCGCGCCCGGCCCTTTTTTTTTTTTTTTGGCGGAGTTTCGCTCTTGTTACCCAGGCTGGAGTGCAATGGCGCGATCTCGGCTCACCGCAACCTCCGCCTCCTGGGTTCAGGCGATTCTCCTGCCTCAGCGTCCCGAGTAGCTGGGATTACAGTCGCGTACCACCATGCTCAGCTAATTTTTGTATTTTTAGTAGATATGGGGTTTCACCATGTTGACCAGGATGGTCTGGATCTGTTCACCTTGTGATCCACCCGCCTTGGCCTCCCAAAGAGCTGGGATTACAGGCGTGAGCCTCGGCTCCTGGCTCAGCTTTTAAATTCTATCCTTACATGAGATAGCACGGCGAGAGAGGGCTAGAGTTCGGAAATTTTCATTCCCTCAACGTGGCTAAGGCTTTGCTGAAGTCATTTAGCTTGCAGTTAAGGCCTGTGTTGAGGAGACGCTCTTTGCTTATTTCAAAATGGCTGCTTTCTTTTTCTGGGAGTATTTCACAACAGTTACTTTTTCTATCCCCTTGACAAAACAGGAAGGGGATTTCCTCAGTTTGTAACCACGAGATCCTGGTGGGCCTTCTAGAGGTAAAATTCATAGAGGTCGCCGGGCGCGGTGGCTCAAGCCTGTAATCCCAGCAGTTTGGGAGGTCAAGGCGGGTGGATCACGAGGTCGACAGATCCAGACCATCCTGGTCAATATGGTGAAACCCCGTCTCTACTAAAAATACAAAAAAAATTAGCTGGGCATGGTTGCACGTGCCTGTAATCCCAGCTACTCAGGAGGCTGAGGCAGGAGAATTGCCTGAACCCAGGAGGCAGAGGTTGCGGTGAGCCGAGATCGCGCCATTGCACTGCAGCCTGGGTAACAAGAGCGAAATTCTGTCTCAAAAAAAAAAAAAAAAAAAAAAAAATCATAGAGGTCTAGGACCCCCATAGATTGTGCCCATAGGAGCTTTTAACTCTGAAGCTAGTCCACAGTAAGCTTAATAAAGCTTTCTTGAGGGGGGAACATATGAACATCATTTTACCTATAACAAGCTGCAAGTGAAGAATAAGAAATAAGACATTTCATAAAGAGACCAGATGTGGTGGCTCATGCCTCTAATCCCAGCACTTTGGGAAGCCAAGGGGAGGGGGAGTGGATCACCTGAGGTCAAGAGTTTAAGAACAGCCTTACCAACATAGTAAAATCCCATCCCCCGATGTGCTAAAACAGTACTTTATATCATCTTTCGTGAAGTCAATCAGTATAATCCTGTAATAGAAATGATTGCACAGTAGAATATTTTTCAAGCATAAACAACATGTATGGTGTGATACTGTAGTGATACACTTGCAGTGTCTGTTATTATTCTAACCTTATTACATGATTAACCTTAATTATTTGTGTAAAAATATATTCATGTAGAATGGAGGCACGGAGCATCATTCTACATTGTTAAGTATTAAATAACAAGCATTAATTTAAATAAATGCTCAGTGCTGTGCTTGGTATATGTCCCTACTCACCGATTTTGTTTTTCAGAAGTTATGTCATTTCAGCGCAAGTGGATCCTTTGTGATTACCTGTTCAGTGATGTGGATCCTCTTCATTGCTGAATGAGCTTATTCAATCTCCAGTGAGGCCATGAGTGCCAGCTGTTGCCATAGCTCTAAAGAAATTTCTGCCGAATCTTTTACAAACGCTGGTTTATGGGCCAGGTACGGTGGTTTAAGCCTGTAATCCCAGCACTTTGGGAGGCCGAGGCGGGTGGATCACAAGGTCAAGAGAACGAGACCACTCTGGTCAACATGATGAAACCCCGTCTCTCCTAAAAATACAAAACATTAGCTGGGCATGGTGGCGCGTGCCTGTAATCCCAGCTACTCGGGAGGCTGAGGCAGGAGAATTGCCTGAAGCCAGGAGGCGGAGGTTGCGGTGAGCCGAGATCGCACCATTACACTCCAGCCTGGGTAACAAGAGCGAAACTCCGTCTCAAAAAAAAAGTCTTCTACTTCAAATACCTGATCTCTACACTAAAGGACATTCTTTGCTTGGAGTATGCTTGGTGAGAAGGCATCCGTGACAGGGAGGTAACATCCCTGGGAACAGTCCCCAGTGGCTGCTGGAAAAGAGTAAGCAGATAAATACAAAGCTGCTTTGCCCTCAGGTGTGACAACTTGGAGACAGTGCTACACAATTTCCCAGAGGTTTACTGTGAGTCCCAGTTGCCCATATAGGAAATTTTCCATTTGATCCCTTCATTATCTTACATTTCTCCCTACTCTTTTACATGAAATCACATCCTATAGAAACTACCTGCATTTGAACCCTTGTCCCAGGGTCTGGTTTAGGGATAACCGAGACTCATCTATTTGCTCTTCATTAGGACTGCCTAAAATAATTTCCTTTCTTTTTTTCTTCTTAAGACAGTGTCTTACTCTGTCACCCAGGCTGGAGTGCCATGGTGTGATCTCAGCTCACTTCAACCTCCATCCCCAAGTTCAAGAAATTCTCCTGCCTCCGCCTCCTGAGTAGCTGGGATTACAGGCGCGCACCACCATGCCCAGCTAATTTTTTGCATTTTTAGTAGAGACGGGGTTTCACCATGTTGACCCGGATGGTCTTGATCTCTTGACCTCGTGATCCACCCGCCTCAGCCTCCCAAAGTACTGGGGTTACAGGCTTGAGCCACCGCGCCCGGCGTTGCATTTATTACAGTTGGCCTCATTCTTTCCAGGGAAACTTTCTGAGAATTTGGAAGGATGGAAAAGTCTCAGTTTCTAGAGATTTGTCATCTTGGTCCCTGAATTTAAGAAACAATGGAACATTGTGCATTGGAACGATGAAACATCAGAGAAAGTTGCTGCCTTATTCTTCAAAAACAGATACCGAATCATTCCCTCTGCATTTGTCTCTTATCAGTTCACATCTGCTTGAAGTAGTCTGTGAAAGATTTGTCTAGATGAGGCTATGAAGTGTTCGGCTTCCGTTCATTAATTTGAGAGTAGTATGTCATCTTTCTGTGCATAATTTTTCTGGGAGTTCAGAATGATAAAGCCCACAAAAGCTGGAACCAACCTTCTGCTACCAGTTTGAATGGAAGCTTTACTGAGATGTTCCTTTCTTTCTTTCTTTTTTTTTTTTTTGATACGGTGTTTCGGTCTTGTTACCCAGGCTGGAGTGCAATGGCGCGATCTTGGCTCACCGCATCCTCCGCTTACTGGGTTCAGGCAATTCTCCTGCCTCAGCCTCCTGAGTAGCTGGGATTACAGGCACGCACCACCATGCCCAGCTAATTTTTTGTATTTTTAGTAGAGACGGACTTTCACCATGTTGACCAGGATGGTCTCGATCTCCTGACCTCGTGATCCACCCGCCTCAGCCTCCCATAAAGTGCTGGGGTTACAGGCGTGAGCCACCACGCCTGGCGAGATGTTCCTTTCATAGACAACTTTGAGTTACTGTCCGGTACTCTTTAATTTCCCCAAGAGAACATGAACATTTTTTTTGCAGGGAGGGCCTAGTGTTAACAAACTCTGTTAGTTGTTATCTATCTGAGAATGTCTCAATTTATCTCTATTTTAAAGAATAACTTATTATACTTATGGAATTCTTGGTTAACTACTCATTTGTTTGTTTGTTTAATATTTTGACTCTATGGGCCCACTGACATCTCCTCTGCAAAGCTTCTGGTAAGAAATCTTCTAGGCCGGGTGCAGTGGCTCAAGCCTGTAATAGGCCGGGCACGGTGGCTCAAGCCTGTAATCCCAGCACTTTGGGAGGCCGAGGCGGGTGGATCACGAGGTCAAGAGATAGAGACCATCCTGACCAACATGGTGAAACCCCGTCTCTACTAAAAATACAAAAAATTAGCTGGGCATGGTGGCGCGTTCCTGTAATCCCAGCTACTCAGGAGGCTGAGGCAGAAGAATTGCCTGAACCCAGGAGGCGGAGGTTGCGGTGAGCCGAGATCACGCCATTGCACTCCAGCCTGGGTAACAAGAGCGAAACTCCGTTTCAAAAAAAAAAAAAAAAAAAAATCAAGTCACTAAAAAAAAAAAAAAAAAAAAAAATTCAAGTATTCACTGATGTCATTTCCCAGTGGAAAATAGAAATTAATAAATTGGCCGGGTGCAGTGGCTCAAGCCTGTAATCCCAACACTTTGGGAGGCCGAGGCGGGTGGATCACGAGGTCGAGAGATCGAGACCATCCTGGTCAACATGGTGAAACCCCGTCTCTACTAAAAATACAAAAAAAAAAAAATTAGCTGGGCATGGTGGCACGTGCCTGTAGTCCCAGCTACTCAGGAGGCTGAGGCAGGAGAATTGCTTGAACCCAGGAGGTGGAGGTTGCGGTGAGCCAAGATCGTGCCATTGCACTCCAGCCTGGGTAACAAGAGTGACACTCTGTTTCAAAAAAAATAAAAGAAAGAAAAAAGAAAAAAAAAGAAATTAATAAATTATATTGAAAATAACATTTAATAGACTTGTCTGGCATTTTATATATTTTGTTGCATGGGGTTTCAGAGGAGATGTCTTTTTCTTTATCATTTGATTCTTAAGTAGATACATATTCAAATTTTGCCTGTTGGCTGAATGTATTGATAATGACTATGAAACTCATAGCTCCTATTCCTGTTCTTAAATCTTCATGTAAAATGTAAATCTCCCACTGATCTATCTGCCTACTTATTTCTCAGAGTTTCTGAGGGTGTCTCACGTATCTGATAACATTAACATGTCCGATACTTTATAGCACCTACCAGCACCTTCATGTCCTACTTTTTCTCTTTGCATGTGATATCACTTTGAGAAACTTGGTTGAAGTTGCCCATTTCTGCTCTCCTGTAACTATCAATGATGGTACCAACAAAAGATATGATCACCTTGTTGGTGTCACATACCTCAGTGCATTTTATTTTCTATGAACTTACTCTAGTGGAAGAAAATGTTTCAGAGATTCTTGGTAAGACTGCTTCTAATCCTGCAAAATGCATAGGGCAATGTCTTAGTCCTGTGGTAGACCAAATGCAGGTTCAAGTTTGAACCATTTATCTAAGTGTGCAGCATTGATATCGGAGAGAACAAACCAACTGTGGCTGGCGGAAGTTTTTTTTTTTTTTTTTTTGAGACGGAGTTTCGCTCTTGTTACCCAGGCCGGAGTGCAATGGCGTGATCTCGGCTCACCGCAACCTCCGCCTCCTGGGTTCAGGCAATTCTCCTAACTCTGCCTCCCTAGTAGCTGAGACTACAGGCAGGCACCCCCATGCCCAGCTAATTTTTGTATTTTTAGTAGAGACGGGGTTTCACCATGTTGACCAGGATGGTCTCGATCTCTCAACCTCGTGATCCACCCACCTCGGCCTCCCAAAGCGCTGGGATTACAGGCGTGAGCCACCGCACCTGGCTGAAGTTCTTATTATAATTCCTGACTTTGTGTTTATTTTTCCCCAAATTGTTTTCATGTTCTCCTTCATTCCACTTTTCTTTGAAATCCATATTCTCTCTTCTTCTTTCTCAATCCTTCTGAAGCCACAACACTAAATTTTCTTCTTTCCTTCCATATATTTCCAAGCAAAAAATAAGCCCACAAGTCTCTAAGACGTAAGAAAGCAACACAGCCTGTTTCTCATTCAAAATTTATTTTTACATCGAAGATTTTTCAACTCAGAGTCGCTTGGATTTGGGTGAGTTATTAAAGGCTGATCAGTTTCAAAGGCGATAGAGTTATGTCTTTGTGCAGATATGTTCTTTCATTTTTACTGATTCGCTTTCTCTCATCCTCAGGATGCTCTTCTTTTAAACTTAAGGGATATAAACATGACTAATGTGGTTAGTATCTGTGTCCCCACCCAAATTCCTGTCGAATTGTGATCCGCAGTGTTGGAGGAGAGGCCTGGTGTGAGGCCGTTGGATCCTGGGGGCCGACTTCTCCCTCGTTGTTCTCCTGATAATGACTGATCAGGAGAACTGGTTGTTTAAAAGTGGTGGCCCTTGTCCCTTATATCTCTGTCTCCTGCCCTGCTATGTGAAGATGTGTCTGCTTCCCCTTGGCCTCCCACCATGATTGTCAGTTTTCTGAGGCCTCCACAGCCATGCTTCCTGGACAGCCTGTGGAATTGTGAATCAATTAAACCTCTTTTTTTTTTCTTTTTATTAAATAAATTGCCCAGTTTCAGGTAGTTTCTTATAGCATTGCGAAAACAGACTATTAAAATGACTCAGGTATGGATTATATATTTTGTAATAATTAGACACTCAGAGAGTATGATAAATCATGTGTATGTAGCACAGAGATCTGCAAACCACAACCCAAAGACTATCCTAGGGCTTAGCCATTTCTTTTTGTAAACAACATTTTATTGGAACAAAGCTCCACCCATTTATATACTCGGAGGAGAAACCAGGATGAAACATGTCAAGGCCCAAGGCACAAAATTGCAGGAGGCATTCACTTGCAGCAGCTTGCATTGAAATGATTCTGAAAATGAGGGTCTCTTTAAGTTTTGTTCCTCAGGCACTCAAGTTGCTATCTAGGCCACACCCTTTGGTTGCATATTCTCTGTGGCTAGTTTGACTTTATAACCTTAGAGTTTAGTCAGTGTCACAGAGATTGTATGGCCTGGAAATCCTAAGATATTTACTCCATGACCATTTGTGTCAATCTTTGACCACCTGATTGAGAGTTTAAAAGAGTTATAAATTTGAGATCTCTGAACAAAACATAGACTATCATTAGTAAAACCTTCACTTGGAGTTTCTCAGAAAGTAGGGTGATATCCAATGGAAGAAAACTGGTGGCCAGGTGCGGTGGCTCAAGCCTGTAATCCCAGCACTTTGGGAGGCCGAGGTGGGTGGATCACGAGGTCAAGAGATCGAGACCATCCTGGTCAACATGGTGAAAACCCATCTCTACTAAAAATACAAAAAATTAGCTGGGCATGGTGGCACGTGCCTGTAATCCCAGCTACTCAGGAAGCTGAGGCAGGAGAATTGCCTGAACCTGGGAGGCGGAGGTTACGGTGGGCCCAGATCGCGCCATTGCACTCCAGCCTGGGCAACAAGAGCGAAACTCTCTCTCAAAAAAAAAAAAAAAAAAAGGTCAGGATGTGAAAACAATAGTGCCTACCTCAAAGGATGTGGATTTGCAGTAAACAAGATATTTCATGGAAATAATTTAAAACAGTGTTTGGCACATGGTAAGATCGTAAGTTCTGTATAAGTATTAGCAGTTAGTGTTATTATGTGAGGCTGTGAAAGTTAGGTGGCTAGCAGAAAAAAACTGAAGCAACAAGTTTTATTAAATTTTATAACACATCAGGGAAATATGTTGTTATGTTATGGCCACCTTTCCTATAATATGTGATAAAAGGAAATAAGTCTCAAACGCCACATGTTCTCACTCCTAAGTGGGTGTTGGACAATGAGAACACATGCACACAGAGAGGGGAACATCACACACTGGGGCCTGTCAGGGGTTGGGGATTGGGGAGGGATAGAAGGGGGTGCGGAGATTGGGGAGGGATAGCATTAGGAGAAATATCTCATGTAGATCACAGGGGGATGGATGCAGCAATCCACCATGGTATGTGTGTACTTGTGTAACAAACTGACACATTCTGCACGTGTACTCCAGAACTGGAGTTTAATTTTATATATATATATAACAAAAATAAAATAAAGATACTAAAGTTTCATAGGAAGTTAAAGGTGTTTTTTTTCCAATTCTGTCAAGAAAGTCATTGGTAGCTTGATGGGGATAGCACCGAATTGAGGCGCTGCGGATCAGCCGCTGTGGGCTCATGGGACCTGGGCCTGGAGGAGCCTTCCCACTGTCCTTACCCTGCAGAGTCTGGCCCAAGGTGCCCGCTGCGGTCCCAGAGGCACAGGGTGCTGCCCTTGGTCCCGCGGGCCGTTCCCGTTCCCAGTGAGCACCGCACAGGCCAGCGTGGAGGACGCAGGACGAAGAGCAGCAGCAACGCCGGCGAACCCACAGGGACCGCTCGGGGAGAGCGTGAAGGGCGCCGCACGGCCCCTTGGCCAGAGAATCTGTGCAGATGCCCACTAAGCATGTCACATGTATAGAGCATCGAGAGTCTCCAGTGGAAAATTGAGTCGTCCTGCTGTCTCGTTACACAAACACGACGATGGCGCAGAAGGAGTCGAGCGTGAAGCTCTCTTGGCGGGACGTGGACAAGCTCATCTCTGTTACCCGCTGCCAGGACAACAGCCGCTCTGCAAACACTTGCTCACTCTTCCCAAATCTCACAGAGACTCTGCCCGAAGGTATCTCATTCTAGCCTTGTCAAGTGCCCAAGAGAAACAAAACCGTGTGTCCACATAATGTCCACAGAGGAAGGGACGTTGCAGGATTGTGCATAATGGATTAAGCCGGACACACCCCAAGTGATTGCCGGTAGGTGAATAAATGAAAATAGATCCATCAGTGCAGCCCTGCACAACATAAACACACAACAACACGAGTGAATTTCAAAGCGGCCGTGTTGAGAGCTAGAAGGTCTGTATGACAGAGGATGTGTTATGTGTTTTCTGAGAGTGGAGATTCTGCCTCCTGGAGACTCAATCCTGAGGACTGCTGGGTCAGCACAGGCTGAGACCTGACTTCTGGAGGGACAGAGAAGTGGAAGACCGCTTTCTTACAACCTGATCTGCTGTGTGTTGGTTGCTTTTTAAAAGTTGCATCTATGTTTAGATTGAGCGAGTCAGAAACACGTTTCTTCTAACAGCTGCGTATGGACATTCCAGACTGGATGGGAGTACAGGCTGTAATGAGAAATATCTGGCTCTAAAACAAAAACGGAGCTATCTAGCAGAATGGTTGTCAATGTTTGCATTGAAGTTACAGAGTTAAACTGATGTGTGTTTGCAGCAGTTCAGAAACCCTTTCTTTGGAGAATGTAGAAACAGTCATTTCCAGCCCTATACTGGCATATAAGAGTTAGCAGTAAGAATGCGTTTAAAATACAGAAGCATTGCTTCCTATAAACTGATCTCCGGTGCATTGGTTCCTTTTAGGAAATTGCAACTATGTTTAGATTCAGCAAGTTAGAAACACATTTCTTCTAAAAGCTGCCTTTGGGCATTCCAGAGTGGATGGGAGTACAGGATGTAAAGAGAAATATCTGACTCTAAAACAAAAAGGGAGATGTCCAGCAGAATGGTTGTCAATGTGTGCATTAAACTTCAGGAGTGAAACTGATTTGTATTTCAGCAGTTCAAAAACCCTTTCTTTGGAGAATGTAGAAACAGTCATTTCCAGCCCTATACTGGCATATAAGAGTTAGCAGTAAGAATGCGTTTAAAACACAGAAGACCGGCTTCTTACAAACTGATCTGCTGTGCGTTGGTTCCTTTTAGGAAGTTTCAACTATGTTTCGATTCAGCGAGTTAGAAACACATTTCTTCTAAAAGCTGCCTTTGGGCATTCCAGAGTGGATGGGAGTACAGGATGTAAAGAGAAATATCTGACTCTAAAACAAAAACGGAGCTATCCAGCAGAATGGTTGTCAATGTGTGCATTCAACTTCCAGAGTGAAACTGATTTGTATTTCAGCAGTTCAGAAACCCTTTCTTTTGAGAATGTAGAAACAGTCATTTCCAGCCCTATATATAAGAGTTAGCAGTAAGAATGCCTTTAAAACACAGAAGACCGGCTTCTTACAAACTGATCTGCTGTGCGTTGGTTCCTTTTAGGAAGTTTCAACTATGTTTCGATTCAGCGAGTTAGAAACACATTTCTTCTAAAAGCTGCCTTTGGGCATTCCAGAGTGGATGGGAGTACAGGATGTAAAGAGAAATATCTGACTCTAAAACAAAAACGGAGCTATCCAGCAGAATGGTTGTCAATGTGTGCATTCAACTTCCAGAGTGAAATTGATTTGTATTTCAGCAGTTCAGAAACCCTTTCTTTGGAGAATGTAGAAACAGTCATTTCCAGCCCTATATATAAGAGTTAGCAGTAAGAATGCCTTTAAAACACAGAAGACCGGCTTCTTACAAACTGATCTGCTGTGCGTTGGTTCCTTCTAGGAAGTTTCAACTATGTTTCGATTCAGCGAGTTAGAAACACATTTCTTCTAAAAGCTGCCTTTGGGCATTCCACAGTGGATGGAAGTACAGGATGTAAAGAGAAATATCTGGCTCTAAAACAAAAACGGAGCTATCTAGCAGAATGGTTGTCAATGCGTGCGTTTAACTTAGAGTTAAACTGATGATGCCCTGATTTTGGGCATCATCATGACCATTCTGATGATCATCATTTCAGTCCTGATTCTGCAAGCCTATCAGTAGATCCAGAGGAATCACCCGGGCCACGGGCTCTGCTCATGACCTGTTTGTCTCCCTGGTATCCAGATTCCATCGCTCGCCCTGTCCCCAGCCCATCCCGTATCAACCCTTGACCCTCACACACTTTTCTACAGTGGTTCAATAAAGTGCATGTGCTCCTGCAAAAAAAAAATAAATAAATAAAAATTAAAAAAAAAACTCAAAATAATAAATAAATAAAGAAGAGAAGCGTCACTGGGAAGTTTTTATTTTATTTTATTTTATTTTATTTTTTAAATCCATGCAACCAGTCTTATTTATGCATAATTGAGAAAACACAGGCCTAGAGAGGTTATGAAACTTGTCTAAAGTTACACAGCTTGTGAAGGGCACAGCCACGATTTGAAACCAGGCAGCTTTGCTCTCGGCGACCTCAATGGGCTGCCTTTTGGTAAATTCAGGACATGAGGAGCAGAGGAGCAGGGGCAGGGCAAGGGTGCAAGGTGGGGAGGGTCTGAGGGAGGCCGATGGGAGAGGACAGAAAGATCAGCCGATTGACACTGGCTTGAGTCTGGCTGGCAGGCCTAAGCCCAGGGGCCCTGGGTGCATATGGCCCCGGGAAGCACGCTCCCCATTCCCTTCCTGCTCCTTCCTTCTTAAGGGCCTCTGCCCATGGCTCCCCTGGAGAGCCAAGCGGGGGTCTGCCAGGCAGCGTGCGTGAACATGGCACGGGTGAGGGTGACTGGGGCATCTGCCCACCTGATGCACAAAGACGTTGCACTTGTCACGGAAGCCCATCTCGTGGCCATCCTCGCCCTCAAGAGAGCGGCACACGTCACAGACGACATCCTCATCACACTCGATGCCCAGCCCCTCCTGCGTCTCGATGGCCCTGGCCCTATTCTGGTGGCACAGGGTCTCCAGCTCCTCCTGCAGACGTTCCAGCGCCAGCTCATCCAGCTCTGGCCTCTCCATCTCCTGCAGTTCTGAGTCGATGAGCTGCAGCCAGTAGGCGTCCATCTCGTCCGGGTCCTAGCGGCTGCCTCCTGGCCAATCCGGCCGGGAGCCCTCCCCGAGCTTGGGGCTGCTTGGGGATGCCCGGGCAGGGGGGCCTTCCAGAGGTGGGAGGGTCCTCACCAGGGGCTCTGGGATGGCCTCTGCCCCGGCAGGCACCTGCACCCCTTTCTCCCATTCCTGTCGCCATGGGTCTGCCAGGATGCAGGAGTCATCCGGGCTGAGCTGGTGTGATTCCGGGATCCTCATGGCTGTGATGACATCTGTCCGGAAAACCTCCGAGGGCTTCTTTTCGTGCTGTCGGGGCCAGCCCGACTTGGTGCTGCTGGGCAGGTTGGAGCATCATTGATGCGGATGTAGATGTCGCGCGACTGTCAGTGGTGGCAGAGTTGTCACTGCCGATGGGGTCCTTTCGCCTCTTCTCTTCCGTCTTGCTCCGCGGTCCCCCCCTGAGGGTCGCCGCTGCAGGGACCGGCGCGGGAAGGAGGCTCCCGAAGCCCGGAGCTCCCGGGGCCGGCGCGGGAGGGCGGGGGGCGCTCATCCATCCGGGGTCGCGGCCAGGGAGGCGGCGGGGTCCGTGGCGTCCCCGCCGGGGACAGTCAGCCCGCCAGACCTAAGCGGGTGCCACTAGGAGTGGGCGCAAAGTAACTCCATGGACGCTACTCACCCCCCCCAAAAAAATAGCCTCCGGCTGCTATGGCCCCGGTCGGCACCATTCACCAACCCCCTGTGTATGTTTCTCTTATTTATTTATTTATTTATTTATTTTGAAATGGAGTCTCGCTCTGTCGGCCAAGCTGGAGGGCAGTGACACCATCTCAGCCCACTGCAACCTCTGCCTCCTGGGATCAAGTGATTTTCTGCCTCAGCCTCCCAAGTAGCTGCGATTCAGGCACCTGCCACCCATCCTGCTATTGTTTTTGTATTTTAAGTAGAGATGGGGTTTCACCATCTTGACCAGGCTGGTCTTGAACTCCTGACGTCGTGATACGCTCACCTCAGCATCCCAAAGGGCTGGGGTTACAGACATGAGCCACCGCACCCAGCCCAGAAGAGATTTGCTAATTGAGTTCTGGATGACAGGTGTTTCATTGTAGGGGGTCTAAAGAGAGACTCAAATGCCTAGAAGTTCAAGATCAGCTTGTGCAATATAGGGAGACCTCGTCTCTACAAAAACAACCAAGCAACCAAAAATTACCTGGGCACGGTGGCAGGGGACTCTGGTGCCAGTTACTCAGGAGGCTGAGGCCAGAGAATCGCTAGGGCCCGGGAGGTTGAGGCTGCCGTGAGTTGTGATCACTCCACTGTATTCAACCTGTGAGTCTGAGAGCCTGTTTTAAAAAAAAAACACAAAAAAAAATAGAGGCCTGAATATGAATAATTATTCATGAGTGACCCTATGTTGAACAAACAAAGCTGCCCCCAGATCCTGAACCACCAAAAACCGTCAGATAATAAATGTTAATTGTTTCAACAATTCATGTAAATGGCCCACCAAGTGTAGGGGCAATTTGTGATACAGCAATCACTAACTAGTATCTCTACATTTCTTTTTCTTTTTTTTTCATTGAGATGGAATCTTGCTCTGTTGCCAGGCTGGAGTGCAGTGGCGTGATTGATCTTGGCTCACTGCAACCTCCGCCCCCTGGGTTCAAGTGATCCTCCTGCCTCAGCCTCCTGAGTAGCTGGGACTACAGGCACACACCACCACACCCAGTAAATGTTTGTATTTTTGGTAGAGAAGAGGTTTCTCCATGTCGGCCAGGATGGTCTCGACCTCTTGACCTCATGATCCACCCTCCTCAACCTCCCAAACTGCTGAGATTACAGGTTTGAGCCACCGCACCTGGCCTAGATTTCTTTTGAAGGAAAAGCCATGTCCAGGAGGAGATTCAAAACCCACTTTTGTGTGTGTGTGTGTGTGTGTGTGTGTGATGGAGTCTTGCTCTGTTGCTTAGGCTGGAGTGGTGAGATCCAGGCTCACTGCAACCTCCACCTCCTGATTAAGTGATTCTCCTGCTTCGGCTAATTTTTGTGACGTTAGTAAAGACAGGGTTTCACTATGCTGGTCAGTCTGGTCTTGAGCTCCTGGGTGCAGGGGATCCAACTACCTCAGCCTCCCAAAGTGCTGAGATTTCAGGAGTGAGCCACACCATGCCAAGCCTACCATTGCTATTGATCTTTGTCGCCAAGGATAATCATCTCAAAACAATGATGGCCTCCTCCTCGGTTCTTCTTTCAGAATCTCTGTCTTCCATTCCCTCCCTCAATATGCACACTTCATTTACTACAGCACTCCTTTCCCACCGCAAAGCCTACGTCCAAATACATCTTCTTCCGTTTTAGAGTGCTTCTCCCCGTTTATCATTTAGGTTGACAATTTCTTCTTTGAGCCTCGTTGTGGGGTAGAACTTCCTCCCCTCAAAGTATCTGTTGAAGTCCAAAAGCCCCCTCCATCCGCCGTACCTGGGGATGTGACGTGATTTCGAAATAGGGTCACCACACATAGAATGAGTTAGGGCTCAGTACAGGGACTCACACCTGTAATTCCAGGACTTTGGGAGGCCAAGGTAGGTGGATCACTTGAGGACAGGAGTTTGAGACTCCTCTGGACAACACAGAGAAACTCCTCTCTACAAACAAACAAACAAAAAATTAGCCAGCTGTGGTGGTTCACACCTGTAGTCCCAGCTGCTTCTGAGGCTGAGGTAAGAGGATCGCTTGAGCCTGGGAGGCAGAGGTGGCAGTGAGCCAAGATGGTACCACTGTACTACAGCCTGAGTGACAGAGCTAGACCCTGTCAAAAAAAAAAAAAAAAGATTAGTTAAGATGAAGTTCCATTGGACTAAGGCAGGTCACACTGGATTAAGGCAGCTCTTAATTTTTTTTTTTTTTTTTTTGAGATGGAGTTTCCCTCTTGTTGTCTAGGCTGGAGTGCAACCGCACAATCTTGGTTCACTGCAGCCTCTGCCTCCCAGGGTCAAGTAATTCTAGGGCCCAGCCTCCTGAGTGGCTGTGATTACAGCGACTCACCACCACAGCTGGCTAAATTTTTTTGTGTTTTTAGTAGAGATAGTGTTTCTCCATGTTGGTCAGGCTGGTCTCGAACTCCCAACCTCAGGAGATCCGTCCACCTCAGCCTCCCAAAGTGCTGGGATTACATGCAGAAGCCACAATGCCCTGCCTTTTTTTTTTTTTTTTTTTGAGGCGGTCTAGCTCCCTCACCCAGGCTGGAGTACAGTGACGCCATCCTGGCCCACGGCAATCTCCACTCCCCAGGTTCAAGCAATTCTCGAGGCCGCCCCTAAAGCTAATGATTCACATTCTCCTAAGGAGAGGAAAATTTGGACGCAGATACAGAGACAGAGACAGGGAAGAAAGCCATGCAGTGATGGAAGCAGAGGCTGGAGTGAAGCCAGGCCACACCAAAGTCTGCCGGCCGCCACCAGAAGCTGGAGGAGGCAGGCGGGATCCTCCCTGGAGCCTTCAGAGGGAGCGCGGTGGCCCTGCCCACACCCCGACTCTGGCCTCCTGCACTGTGCAAAAATACATTTCTGTTGTCTGATGCCGCCTGCTTTGTGGTCATCCATTACAGCACTACAGAAAACAAGTATCAGCTTCTTTCTTTTGTGGCAGGACGCAAACCTTGTCAATTCCAGCTCATTCTGGAAACGCGCTCTTCCTGCGTGTGGAGCCTGAGGGTGGGGTGAAGCTGTCCTCACAGTGTTCACAAGAACTCTGGACAGACATGGTTATAATTAAGCATTAGGCCGGCCGCAGTGGCTCATGCCCGTAATCTTAGCTCTTTGGGAGTCCAAGGTGGGCAGATCACCAGAGGTCAGGTGTTGGAGACCACGCTGGCCAACATGGTGAAACATCCATTTCTACTAAAAACACAAAAAATCGGCTGGGCATGATGGCGCCTGCTTGTAATCCCAGCTACTCAGGAGGCTGAGGCAGGAGAGTCACTTGAACCTGGGAGGTGGAGGTTGCAGTGAGTCGAGATCACACCACTGCACTCCAACCTGGGCAACGAGAGTGAAACTGTATCTCAAAAAAATAAAAATTAAAAAATCAAAATTAATCCTCGACAGGGCACAGTAGCTCATGCCTGTAATCCTAGCACTTTGGGAGGCCGAGTCAGGTGGATCAGTTGAGGTCAGGAGTTCAAGACCAGCCTGACCAACATGCTGAAACCGCGTCTCTACTAAAAATACAAAAACTTGGCTGAGCATGGTGGCGAGCACCTGTAATTCCAGCCACTCTGGAGGCTGAGGCAGGAAGATGGCTTAAACCTGCGAGGGAGAGGTTGCAGTGAGCCAAGATCGTGCCACTGCATTCCAGCCTGGTAACAGAGCAAGACTCTGTCTCAAAAAACTAATCACGAGCCAGGCGCGGTGGCTCACGCCTGTAATCCCAGCACTTTGGGAGGCCGAGGCGGGTGGATCACGAGGTCAAGAGATCGAGACCATCCTGGTCAACATGGTGAAACCCTGTATCTACTAAAAATACAAAAAAAAAAAAAAAAAAAAAAAATTCAGCTGGGCATGGTGGCGCACGCCTGTAGTCCCAGCTACTCGGGAGGCCGAGGCAGGAGAATTGCCTGAACGCAGGAGGAGGAGGTTGCGGTGAGCCGAGATCACGCCATTGCACTCCAACCTGGGTAACAAGAGCGAAACTCCAACTAAAAATAATAACAATGAAAATAATATTGAGTGGCCGGGTGCTGTGACTCATGTCTGTATTCCCAGCACTTGGGGAGGGCTAGGTAGGCACATCACTTGAGGTTACGAGTTCGAGACCATCCTGGGCAACATGGGTAAACCCCTTCTCTACCAAAAACACAAAAATTAGCCAAGCACTGTGGCATATGCCTGTGATCCCAGCTACTTTGAAGGCTGAGGCAGAATCGCTTGAACCCAGGAGGCAGTAGTTGCAGTGAGCAGAGATCATGCCATTGCACTTCAGCCTGGTGACAAAGGGAGACTCCAGCTCAAATGGTGATAATAAATAATAAGAATTTTAAAATACGGCCAGGTGCAGAGGCTTACGCCTATAATCCCAGCACTTTGGGAGGCCTAGGCGGGTGAATCACGAGGTTAAGAGATGGAGACCATCCCGGTCAACATGGTGAAACCCCGTCTCTACTAAAAATACAAAAAATTAGCTGGGCATGGTGGCGCATGCCTGTAATCCCAGCTACTCAGGAGGCTGAGGCAGGAGAATTGCCTGAACCCAGGAGGTGGAAGTTGCGGTGAGCCGAGATCGCGCCATTGCACTCCAGCCTGGGTAACAAGAGCGAAACTCGATCTGAAAATATATATATATATTTTTGACAGTTCTTTATGATTTATAGAGCAAAGTATAAATATTTAAAACAAAATCATCAAAACAATGAGAATAATAAAAGTACAGAGGGTTTATTGAGTTGCTCACTTTCTTTCTTTTTTTTTTTGAGACGGAGCTTCGATCTTGTTACCCAGGCTGGAGTGCAATGGCGCGATCTCGGCTCACTGCAACCTTCACCTCCTGGGTTCAGGCGATTCTCCTGCCTCAGCCTCCTGAGTAGCTGGGATTACAGGCACGCGCCACCATGCCCAGCTAATTTTTTGTATTTTTAGCGGAGACGGGGTTTCACCATGTTGACCGGGATGGTCTCGATCTCTCGACCTCGTGATCCACCCGCCTCGGCCTCCCAAAGTGCTGGGATTACAGGCTTGAGCCACCGTGCCCGGCCTTACAATACTTATTTTTAAAAATTAAGAGTTAGGTTTCAATTTAACCAAAGAAATAAAAAATCTGTATATTGAAAATTATACTAATAAAAGCAATATTAGCACCAGTAAGTGGAAAGATTTCTCTTATTCATGGATTGGAAGAAATATCAATTATTAAAATGTCTATACTACTCAAAGTGATCCTGAGATTCAATGCCATGTTTATCTAAATTCCAATGACATTTTTCACACAAATGAAAAATAGCCTAATATTTATATGAAATCACAATAGGCAACACAATCCTGAGCTAAGGAACAATGCCGAAGTCAGACATCACACTACCTGCTATCAAAATATTCTAAAAAGCTACAGTCACCAAAACCACATGATACCACACACAAAAAATACACTCTTACCAATGCAACAAGACACAAAACTAGAAATAAACCAACCAGTTGACTGTAAATTGATTTTTGATAATAGCGCTAAGAACACTCAATGGGGAAAGAACAATTTGTTTAAAATAGGAGATAGAGAAAATTAGATATGCACACGCTGGTTAACAGTATTGGAACCTTACCTTACAATATATAGGAAAATTGACTTGAAACGATTTAAAAACTTAAATGTCAGATGTGAAACTGCAAAACTATAAGAAGAAAACAGAAAGGGGAAACTCCACAACACCGCTCTATTCACTGATTTTTTTTTTTTAATTTGACCGCAAAAGCAAACATAAACCGATGGAGCTACCTCAAATACAAAGCTTATTTATGCACAAGGATGCAACTGACAGAGTGAGAGTCAGCTTTCAGAACTGGAAAAAATATCTGCAAAGTCTACATCTGCTAAGAAGTTAGTGTTCAAAACCTGTAAGGAACTCACATAATTCAATATATTTTAGAATTGCTGAAAGAGTAAATCTCAACTGTTCTCACCACACACATAAAACACGTTGAAGTAATACAGGTTAATGAGCTTGATTTAATTATCCAATCATGTGTACATACATACAAATATGTTGCACACCAGAAATATAGAACACTCTTATTTCTCAATTAAAGTTAAAGAAGAGAAATCAGAAGTAGCCAGGAGAGGGCTTCCAGGCTCTAGGAAGGTAAGAGACAAAGAGTTGCGTTCTTTGGAGTTTCTGATTAGCCTCTTGAAAGGAGGGAATCAGACATGCATGTATCTCTGTGAGCAGAAGGGTGATTTTGAACAGAATGGGAGGCTCCTTTGTCTTTCCCAGATTGCCTTGTTATTTTACCTTAGTAATTTTGGGGCCTCAAGATTTATCTTTCTTTTACATTTACCCACTTTTCTTTTTTAAAATCTTTTGGGAGAAGCATTTTAGAAGAAAACAAGTCTCTGGTCTCAGGTTTCATCTAATCTCTCATGGCTAGAATAATTTCTTCCTGGATGGCTAGGTCCCCAGTTACTAGGCAAGTTTATTTTTAGCAGATTGTGAAGTCTCGTGTCTTATGAAGAGGAAACAGGAGGAAGAATGGAGAAAAACAACAATGAACCAAAGAACAATCTTGAAAAATCAGTAGAGGCAATAGGTTGCTGCGATTTTCTTTTGAAGTTTAAGTTGTCCAGCTTTAGTTCAAAGGGATTTCTAAAAACACAGCTTAGTTTTTGTAGACTCCAAATTAGAAAAAAAAAAATGGGAAAAAAGAAAAAAACGGAAAACATTATTTTACAGACTTGTAGCCAAGAAATATTAGAATTCAGCCCAAACTGTAGAAAATAGCAAAAATTGAAAAATATTAGGAAAGACTAGAATTTAAACACAGATGTACTATAGTTTTTTGGTTTTTTTTTTTTTTTTTTGACGGAGTTTCGCTCTTATTATTACCCAGGCTGGAGTGCAATGGCGCGATCTCGGCTCACCGCAACCTCCGCCTCCTGGGTTCTGGCAGTTCTCCTGCCTCAGCCTCCCGAGTAGCTGGGATTACAGGCACGTGCCACCATGCCCAACTAATTTTTTGTATGTTTAGTAGAGACGGGGTTTCACCGTGTTGACCAGCATGGTCTCGATCTCTTGACCTCGTGATCCACCCTCCTCGGCCTCCCAAAGTGTTGGGATTACAGGCTTGAGCCACTGCGCCCGGCCCTTATAGTTTTTAAAACATAATTTTTTTCCCTTTAGTTTCTTATTTTTTACTAAAGACAAATTATCGTAGGACTGGTTTGATGTATTACACTTAACCTGGTTATTTGTATGCAGTGCAGCAAGAATATATATATTTTCACAGGATTTTAAATAGGCTTTGATGAAACTTTGTTCTACAGAAGGGTAAGTCTCAGACAAGACTTTTTTTTTTTTCTTAACAAACTTCTGGTTTATTATTTACAGTTAGGAGTATATATAAATACATAGTTGCAATCAAGATTCATTCCTATATAGCTCCTAGTTGAATCTTTTTTGAAAGCTCATCCCAGCCCTGAATTTGTAACATTAAATGCCTGTGAGTTAGGTGAATTCTTCTTCTCTTAAGGTTCCCAGATAAATGCTTCTGTTAGACTCTCAAATTCTTGATAACCTGTTTGACACCCCTAGGCAGTCATCTGCTAAATAGCCTTAAATTTGCATGTTAAGAAAAACAACTCAGGTGAAAATCAAATAACAAAATTTACATGATAAGAAGCAGAGAGAAAACGTCTGCTGGTCCTAGATGGAGATTAAAGATGAATGCCAAATCGAACACAAAATCATAGAAATATTACATGGGATCCTGTAGATCAATTCTATTTAAATGGGGCCTACCTATCTTTTAGCTGGATCTCCCACACTGAATCTTTTATCTCGAAAAAAAGAACAATGAGACTATATCACGTGATGTTTTACAGTTCATTTAAAAAAACATTTTAATCAAAGGCACTTCTAAATGAATAAACTACACTCCTTCTTAAAAACCCAAGAGTACTTAACCTCTTGGGCAATAGCTATTTTAGTTAAAAATGGGGGTGAAACAATACAAAAGCAACTCTTTTCAGAGCAGAGATGCCGGGCGCGGTGGCTCAAGTCTGTAATCCCAGCACTTTTGGAGGGCGAGGCGGGCGGATCAAAAGGTCAACAGATCGAGACCATCCTGGTCAACATGGTGAAACCCCGTCTCTACTAAAATACAAAAAAAAAAAAAAATAGCTGGGCATGGTGGCACGTGCCTGTAATCCCAGCTACTCAGGAGCCTGAGGCAGGAGAATTGCCTGAACCCAGGGGCCGGAGGTTGCGGTGAGCCGAGATCGCGCCATTGCACTCCAGCCTGGGTAACAAGAGTGAAACTCCGTCTCAAAAAAAAAACAAAAACCAAAAAAAAAAAAACCAAGAGTACTTAACCTCTTGGGCAATAGCTATTTTAGTTAAAAATTGAGATGAGACCGGGCGCGGTGGCTCAAGCCTGTAATCCCAGCACTTTGGGAGGCCGAGGCAGGGGCATCACAAGGTCGAGAGATCGAGACCATCCTGGTCAACATGGTGAAACCCCATCTCTACTAAAAATACAAAACATTAGCTGGGCATGGTGGCACGTGCCTGTAATCCCAGCTACTCAGGAGGCTGAGGCAGGAGAATTGCCTGGACCCAGGAGGCGGAGGTTGAGGTGAGCCGAGATCGCACCATTGCACTCCAGCCTCGGTAACAAGAGCGAAACTCCGTCTCAAAAAGAGAGAGAAAAAAAAAAAATGGAGATGAAACAATACAAAAGCAACTCTTTTAAGAGCTGAGATGAACTTACTTGTTTATCACAAGAAAAAAACAGAGGTTTCTCCTAAAAGGAAGCCTGCAACTTTCTCCATTTTCTTTAAGAAACTCCAGGCTATTATAAACTATTTCAGGGCACTCATGTCGCAGAATGCAAGAGAAAGGAGAAACAGCAGAAGCAAATGAAGAAAATGGAATTCAGTCCACTGAGAAGAAAAAAAACTCTGCTCAGAAAAAGACAATCTTAAAGATAAAAAATAAATAAAAATTAACACAACCAAAAAAATACAAGGTGCTGGAATGAAAAAAAGAAGGTTTTTTAAATATAGACATGCAGGTGCGGCACCTCCCACCCCACTCACACACACACAAACACACACACACACACACACACACACACATACACACACCTTGAATGTTAGCTTATTTTTTATTTTTTTATTTTTATTTTTTTTTTTGAGACGGAGTTTCGCTCTTGTTCAGGCTGGAGTGCAATGGCGTGATCTCGGTTCACTGCAACCTCCGCCTCCTGGGTTCAGGCAATTCTCCTACCTCAGCCTCCCGAGTAGCTGGGATTACAGGCACCTGCCAACATGCCCAGCTAATTTTTTGTATTTTTAGTAGAGACGGGGTTTCACCATGTTGACCAGGATGGTCTCGATCTCTCGACCTCGTGATCCACCCGCCTCTGCCACCGAAAGTGCTGGGATTACAGGCTTGAGCCACCGCGCCCGGCGGAACTTTCTTTATCAAGTCAGATAGAGTTGGTTTAACTCAATGAGAGAAAGATTGGAAAAACAACAAAAATAGAAACATTTAACTACAAAAACCAGTTAAGCAAAACAAGCAATCACAGAACTGAGAGCTATAATTATAAAAAGAAATTACGATTAGCTGGTTGGGGCGGGGCACGGTGGCTCACGCCTGTAATCCCAGCACTTTGGGAGGCCGAGGCGGGTGGATCACGAGCTCGAGAGATCGAGACCATCCTGGTCAACATGGTGAAACCCCGTCTTTACTAAAAATACAAAAAATTAGCTGGGCATGGTGGCGCGTGCCTGTAATCCCAGCTACTCAGGAGGCTGAGGCAGGAGAATTGCCTGAACCCAGGAGGCGGAGGTTGCGGTGAGCCGAGATTGCGCCATTGCACTCCAGCCTGGGTAACAAGAGCGAAACTCCTCCGTCTCAAACAAACAAACAAAAAGGAATGATTGACTGTGTATGTGCGTGTGTGCTTTCATTTCTGGGATCTCTAGTCTGTTCCATTTTTCAGTTTCCGAGTCCTCCAACTTTCTTCTTCTCCAATATTGTTGACTATTCTGGGTTTTCTGGTCTTTCTGTATAAAGGTTAGAATGTTTGTCAATTTCCAAAATATAATTGCCCATTTTGACTAGAAATGCATTGAATCGATAAATCAAGCTGGAGAAAATTGACGTCTTAACAACACTGAGTCTTCTTATCTGTGAACATGGATCATCTTTTTATTTAGTTAGATCTTTTTTGATTCCTTTCAACAGTGCTTGTAGTTTTCCTCATATAGACCTTGTCCGTATTTTGACAGATTATGTCTAAATATTTTATTTTCTTGATGTTCATCCAAACGACATTGTGTTTTCAATTTTAATTTTAATTGTTTATTCCTGGTATATAAGAAAGCAACTGACTTTGTATATTAACTTCATGTCACGCAACCTTGCTATAATCCAGGAAGTTTTTTGGTTGATTATTTGGTGTTTTCTGCACAGAAAATCAAGTTATCTATAAGCAAAGAGCATTTTAATTAGTTCTATCCAATCTGTGTAACTTTTACTTACTTTTCTTGACTTATTGTATTAGCTGGGATTTCAATATGATGTTGAATGGAACAGTAAGAGGGGGCATCCTTGCCTTGCTCCTGATCTTAAGGGTAAAATAACCAATTTTTTACATCATACATGATAGTGTCTGCTTCATTTGCTCTTTCTTTCCTCTTTTTTCTTTCTTTCTGTCTTTCTTTCCACGTTCTTTACTCAGTTGAGGAATTTCCCTTCTATTCCAAGTTTGCTGAGAGTTTGTCATCACGAATGGGCATTGAATTCTATAAAATGCATTTCCTAACTCTATTAATATAATCTGACTTTTTTTCTTAAGCCTGTTTCTGTGATGGATTACCTTAACTATTATTCTGAATGTTCAAACAGTCTTGCATACCAGGAAAAAATTTCGCTTGATGTCGATGTCGAACTCATACTATGTATTGCTGGATTCAGTTTTCTAATATTTTGTTGAGGATTTTGGCATCTATGTTCATGAGAGATATTGATCTGAATATTTTAATTCTCTTAATGCCTTCACCTGGTTTGGGTATTAGGACCCCATAGTACCCAGGAAATGTGTCTTACCTTCTATTTTCTGAAAGAAACTGGCCAGGCGCACTGCCTCATGCCTATAATCTCAGCACTTTGGGAGGCCGAGATGGGTGGATCACGAGGTCAAGAGATCGAGACCATCCTGGTCAACAGGGTGAAACGCCGTCTCTACTATAAATACAAAAAGTTAGCTGGGCATGGTGGCGCACGCCTGTAGTCCCAGCTACTTGGGAGGCTGAGGCAGGAGAATTGCTTGAACCCGGGAGGCGGAGGTTGCGGTGAGCCGAGATCGCGCCATTGCACTCCAGCCTGGGTAAGAAGAGCGAAACTCCGTCTCAAAAAAACAAAACAAAACAAAACAAAAAAACAGAAAAAGAGAAAGAAAAGAAACTATAAATAATTGATATCATTTCTTTCTTAAATATTCTATAGAATTCACCAGTGTAATGATCTGGTCCTGCTGCTGTCTTAGAAAGTTGTCAATTATTTATACATTTCTACAGTAGATAAAAATCAATTCAAATTATCTATTTCTCTTTTTGTAAATGCTATAGACTAAATGCTTGTGTCTCCCCAGATTTATGTGTTAAAGCTTAATCCCCAATGTGACAGTATTTGGAGGGACTTTTGGGAGGTGCTTAGATCATGAGGATGAAGCTCTCATAAATGGGATTAGTGTGGTCCCTCACCCCTTCTGATATGTGAAAACACAGTGAGATGATGCCTCCTATGAACTGGAAAATGGGTCTTCATCAGACACCAAATCTACTGGTGTCTAAAATTGATCTTTAACTTCTCACACTCCAGAATTGTGAGAAATCAATTGCTGAGTATATGAGCCACCCAGGTTACGGCATTTGGTATAGCATCCCAAAATCTAAGACAGAGTCTTACTCCGACACCCAGTGGCCCAATCTCACTTCACTGCACCCTCCACCCACTGGGTTCAAGTGATTCTCCTGCCTCAGCCTCCTCAGTAGCTGACATTAGGTATAAAAAAGGCATAAAAGGTGGCATATGCCACCACACCTGGCTAATTCCTTTATTTTTAGTAGGGATCGGGTTTCACCATGTTGGTCAGGCTGGTCTCGAACTCCTGACCTCAGGTGATTCATTCACCTTGGCCTCCTAATATGTTGGGATAATAGGTGTGAGGCACTGAACCAGCCTAAGACAGTGAGTTTTGGTAGTTTGTGTCTATTAGGTTTAAGTATTTAGGCTGGGTTAGGAGTTTGAGGCCAGCCTGGTCAACACGGTGAAACCCCATGTCTACTAAAAAATTACAAAAATTAGCTGGGTGTGGTGGTGAGCCTGTAGTAGCACTTACTCAGGAGGCAGAGGTAGGAGAATTGCTTGAACCTGGGAGGTGAAAGTTGCAGTGAGCAGAGATTGCACCACCGCACTCCAACCTGGGTGACAGAGCAAGTCTCGATCTCAAAAAAAAAAAAAAAAAAAAAAAAGTACAATACAATCTAGCTCATTCCTTTTACCTTATATATTATGTCTAGATTTCAAAGAAAAATAACAAGGGATGATAGAAGACAAGTAAAAAGACAATCTCCGAGGTGGGTGGATCATGAGGTCAAGAGATCGAGACCGTCCTGGTCAACATGGTGAAACCCCGTCTCTACTAAAAATACAAAACATTAGCTAGGCATGGTGGTGTGTGCCTGTAGTCCCAGCTACTCAGGAGGCTGAGGCAGGAGAATTGCCTGAACTCGGGAGGCGGAGGTTGCGGTGAGCCTAGATCGCGCCATTGCACTCCAGCCTGGGTAACAAGAGCGAAACTCCGTCTCAAAAATAAATAAATAAATAAATAAAAGTAAAAATAAAAATAAAAATAAAAACATTCTTGCCGGGCGCGGTGGCTCAAGCCTGTATTCCCAGCACTTTGGGAGGCCGAGGCGGCTGGATCACGAGGTCGAGAGATCGAGACCATCCTGGTCAACATGGTGAAACGCCGTCTCTACTAAAAGTGCAAAAAATAAACTGGGCATGGTGGCATGTGCCTGTAATCCCAGCTACTCAGGAGGCTGAGGCAGGAGAATTGCCTGAGCCCAGGAGGCAGAGGTTGCGGTGAGCCGACATCCCACCATTGCACTCCAGCCTGGGTAACAAGGGTGAAACTCCGTCTCAAAAAACAAACAAACAAACAAACAAAAAAAAACATTCTTAGGCCAGTCACCGTGGCTCACACCTGTAATCCCAGAACTTTGGGAGGCCAAAGCGGGTGGATCACCTGAGGTCAGAAGTTCAAGACCAGCCTGGCCAACATAGCAAAACCCCATCTCTACTAAAAATACAAAAATTACTACCGGGCACGGTGGCTCACGTCTATAATCCCAGCACTTTGGGAGGTCGATGCGGGTGGATCACGAGGTCAAGAGATCAAGACCATCCTAGTCAACATGGTGAAACCCCGTCTCTACT